>NW_026652278.1:78098848-78372342 GCF_009828535.3 Hylobates moloch
GTGTGTGTGTGTGTGTGTGTGTGTGTGTGTGTGTGTGTGTGTGTGTTGGGGTGAAGTAAGGATGCAGCAAGGGCCAGGCAGGAAGCATGAGTGTTGAAGGAGAAGTCAGCAACTGGACAGCAGCATCAGGACAAAAGGGAGGCAGAGGGTTCAGCCAGGGCCTATGGAAGGGCCTGGAAAGTCCTCAGTGTTTGGGGTTTATCTTGAGAGCAATGAAGAACCAGAGATTCAGTAAGCAGGAGAGAATGCCATGAGAGAGGGCCATTAAGAGACAGAAGGAAGGGAGCTGAGGCAGGGGTGGCAAGTGCAGCACCAAGGGCCAGGATTGGGGCGTTCAGAACAGCAGTGGAGAGGCTTTAGAGATGTGTTAGTTGCGGGGCTAATACGTCCACAGTGGCGGCTCCGTGCTGTGTCAGACCCTCACCAGGAACTCCTTTGGCAAAGCGAATCACTTAGCAGCAATGCAAGAGCTGGCCATTTCTGTGTCCTTCTCCTCTCCCTTGTCTCTTCTCCACCCCAAGCCCCAAGAAAGGTAAAGAAAAAAGCCACACACACACACACACACACACACACACACAAAAATTAAACATGTGTGCTGGAGAGTCAACCAAAAGGAAGACTCCAAGGCCATGTGCCCCACTGATGAGCTGACTTCCTTCTGGGAACCATGGAAAGGAAGGGGAGCAAGAGTTCTGGAAGCCTCAGCCTCTGTGAGGGGTGCAGGTGAGGAAGACTAGATATTTAGTACACTCAAATAAGAGGAAGACACAGCCTGGCCTGTGGGAAAGAAGGAGCACCTTCTCTGAGGGCCAGGATTGCAGGGTCACAGCTGTGAGCCACAGCTGTGAGGACACGAGGCCCTCGAGGGACACCAGCCCCTCAAAACGGCCTAGGTCAAAGGTGAGAACATAAAAGGAGCCAAGGACCCTGCACTTGCTCCGCCCCAGCCTATCCTATCTGTCCTTCTGAGGAGAGAGGGAAAGCCTGTGGCAGGTTCCCAGGCCAGCAGAGACGCTCACGCAGAGCTAGAGGTCCGTGGCTCCTTGGGAGCAGGTGCTGCTTCCCTCAGAGATACCAAAAGCTTTCCTTCCCACTCTCACTGACCGCCTTCAAAACTTGCAACATGCACTTTTAAACTTTCTCAGCAATCGCTTGAACCGGGGAGGCGGAGGTTGCAGTGAGCTGAGATCACACCATTGTACTCCAGCCTGGGCGACAGAGCAGGACTATGTCTCAAAATAAATAAATAAACAACTTTTTCAGCAGTGGAAGAATTTCACTCTCAAAGGGAGGTTGAGACTAAAGGGAAACTCTTGTGAATAACACTTTTCCAGTTTGGGGAGAAAACCCAAACATCTGGAAGTGACTTTAAAATAATAAAACTGGAATTCTTATGTTGCCCTAATTGAGTCTTGAAGAATCTAGACCAGTTTGCAGGTTACAGTAGCATCAATAGAGGAAGTGTACAGTCTCCATGGCAACTAAAGGGGTCCATACTCCCTGAAAGGGTGGGACACCACTGTAATTGACAGAGCATGAGCTTCAAAATCAGATTTGGGCTCATATGATGGCTCTGTCATACACCCACTTTGTGACACTGGGGAGATCAGATAACCTCTCAGAGCTTCTCCCCATCTGTAAAATGAGGCTGAAACTGCCTATCGCACCTCTCAGCTCATCTCTGGGCAAATAGCCCGGGGTAAACCACCTTCTGGAGCCCTGCAGGGGCCATACCCTGGCCGGTTAATGTTCACACAGTGACTCCCCTTACCGACTCTGCAGCATTTTCCCTGCTTTGGGAGAATAGGTGTGTCCAGGGCTCAAGTCTGATCTCCCCAGCTGTGGCTGGACCTTGCCCATTTACTAGGAGCCTGGTAACATGTAGGTGGCTCTAGAAGCAATAAGCAGACTCGTGCTATCAACAGCTCCATCTCAGGAAGAGGTCTTTGGCACTCATCTGCTTTTTAACCTCAGTTAAATTACACTGCCCCTCAGGACATGCAAAGTATCAACCAGAATGTGGGGGAAGATATCAAATTATAAGATGTCCACTCTGAGAAGTCCTTTTCCACATTAAATGCAAGAATTTCAACTCAAGGTTTAAATATGCTGTGAATGTAAACATTTATATATGTTCCATAGTCTCCACCACTCCCTATTGCCTTTCACCCAGCCATTTCACACATTTCCATTTCCTGCCTGGTTCAGCAGGGATTTTCAGTGTATATCCCTGGCTGTTCCACTCTGAAATTATGGATGGATGGATAAGGAGCATGACAAAGGCCGTGACCAGGAACCAAGGCTTATGACACTGTCAGATGCCTCTTCATTCATTCTTTCAGTATTCCTCTATTTGGCTGGGCGCAGTGGCTCACCCGTTTAATCCCAGCACTTTGGGAGGCTGAGGCAGGCGGATCACCTGAGGTCAGGAGTTCAAGACTAGTCTGGCCAACATGGCAAAACCCCATCTCTACTAAAAATACAAAAAAATTAGCCAGGCATGGTGGCGCACAGTTACTCGGGAGGCAGACGCAGGAGAATCACTTGAACTTGGGAGGCAGAGATTGCAGTGAGCAGAGATCATGCCACTGCACTCCTGCCTGGGTGCAGAGCCAGACTTCGTCTCAAAACAAACAAACAAAAAATATATATATGTGTGTGTTCCTCTATTCAGTCAATAATTACCCATTGAGGACCTATTTTGTGCCAGACCCTATGCTAATGCTGAAGCAAACTATGATTGAAACACAGCCTCTTCCCTGGTGCACAGCCTTCTAGGGGAGACACACAAGCAGACTGCACAAAAGACTTTTTTTTTTTTTTTTAGACAAGGTCTCACTGCACTCACTCTGGAGTGCAGTGGTGCAATCATGGCTCACTGCAGCCTCAACCTCTCAGGTTCAAGCAATCCTCTCAGCTCAGCGAGCCAAGTAGCTGGGACTAAAGGTGTATGCCATCATACCCAGCTAATTTTTTTGTTTTTTTGTAGAGACAGGTTTTCACTATGTTTCCCAGCTGGTCTTAAACTCCTAGGCTCAAGTGATCTGCCCACCTCAGCCTTCTAAAGTGTTGGGATTACAGGCGTGAGCCACTGAGTCAGGCCTACTAAAGTCTTTTAAAGGCTCTGTTGAGGTTCCAAATGGGGAGCAGTTCTGCTTGGAGGCAGAGGTATGCTGGGAAAAAGAACCTTCTGGGAAGACAGCGATCCTTCGATGTGTTCCTCTACTCAGTGTCAGCCACGTGGCAGGCTGAGAAAGCAAAGGAGACTACTGTAGGCAAAGTCAGGGTTAGAGGAGGCTCTGCCCACCCGTGTGAATGCCCATACAAGCCAGGAGTCAGAGTGAGTGGGCAAAATGGTCACTGGAGCCACTAACCTATTAGATGGGTACAAGGAAACAGGTGGCGCCACAGAGTCCCTCAGTTAAAGAGATAGGCAAGGTCTCAGACAGATAGGAAAGGGACCCCAGCCTCATGTCACAGGAAACTGAGGTGGCCACTCTACACCTGGCCTGGGCACAGCAAGGGGGCAGGGGAAGCAACATGTCACAGTAGATGGGCATCCAGGCTCCCCAGGCACACTGAGCCCACAGCTGAACTACTAACCTCAGAGCCCACTGTGTGGGGCGGGACTCCCAATTTCCAGCCAGGAGAGGACACCCTGGCCCAGACCTGCAGAGGAGAGTCTTCAGAACCTTACCTGGACTGGGACAGTACCTGACGGAATTGTATCCAGAGAGGGTATGTCCAGTACACAGTTGACACATCCAGGCCTTCTCAAATCCCCTGACCCTATTCCATCAGGCTCAGTACCAAACTCTGCCTTGGGCCAGGACTTTCCTATCATGAGCAATCATTCTGTGGAAACTTTGGATAGAGCAGCTCAGGGTGCCAACACACCAGGACAGAGGTCAGTCTGTCAAACGGTCTCACCCTCACTGTCTCAGACTGCTGGGGCAGAAGCAGGGCACTAGAAACCTATTGAGACTGTCTACCCGACCAGGCTCCCTCCTCATATTGTCAGGAAATGAGCCTGAATCGCAGGCACCTGCTGCTCACCACGTCCCCAGTGCCAGATGGAGCCTGGAAGGCACCTGGCCCAACTGCTGTCAGTGCAGGTATGCACCTGTGTCTCTGTGTGGAGATAAGATGTGAGTGGATTCACACATTGTTGGATATGTGTGTATGTGTGTACAAATGGGACTATGACTCTTGTGTATGTTTGTGAGCAGCTGTGTGAATTTGTGTCTATGCACATGGGCAAGGGACTGTAGGTCGGCACACTCAGGTAGATCAGATAAAGGCAAAGACATGGATGTGCACGTGAGCCTGAGTTGGCATATTGGCAGACTTACAACACATGCATGCCCAGGCTAACAGCTGATGTGCCAATTCTCGCTTATCAATAGCTGGAGCAGCTGCCATAAATCCACCAGAGGAAGAGCTGTCAGAAGCTGACTTTAAGATGACACTATGTGGTACTGCACTGCAGGTACCATGGCAGGGAGGCCCCAGGAGACAGGGAGCTCACCACCCTTCAGGGATGACAGGCATTTGGAAGACAGTGTGACTGGTGTGCCTGAGGCTGTCCAGGCTCTGTAGGTGAGGGCCAAGTCCCATGTCTCACGGCAGATGAGTCCTACTGAACCTTGACAAGCCAAGGCCCTCCATACTGCAAGGTCAAGATCAGGGTCCATGGTGAGAACCACCATAAAGAGCTGCTGTTTTCCCAGGTCCTTAGGTGATTTGAGGACAGGGTTGTATCTAGCATGACCGCCAAATACCAGGTTACCCTAGGCTTTGCTGGTTTTAGCATTGGAAGTCCTGCATCCCTAGAAACCCGTCAGTCCCAGGCAAACTTGGGCAGCTGGTCACATTAGCAGATCTGAACCTGGTACAGCTGAAGGAAGCAGCGGGAGTTGGAGTTGGGGGTGTGGAGGGTCTTTCTCAGAAAAAGAATAGAAGTCAGATGTAATGGTGCTGCCTGTATGCCCAGCTGTTCAGGAGGCTGTGGCAGAGGAGTCTTTTGATCTCTAGAGTTCAGGGCCAGCCTGGGCAACATAATAACACCCTATCTCTAAAAAGAAGGAAGAAGAAAATACAAAGTAAAATACAAAACTGGGGCTCTGGAAAGAATGTGTGATGTGTGAGTAAGAGGCCTAGAAGCTGAAGCTTCAGTAGCTTCAAGATCATCTGCTTCTGCCATGAAAAGGGTTTGAATCGGGCAGGCACAGTGGCTCATGCCTATAATCCCAGCACTTTGGGAGGCCGAGGTGGGTGGATCACCTGAGGTCAGGAGTTCAAGACCAGCCTGGCCAACATGGTGAAACCCCATCTCTACTAAAAAAAAAAAAAAAAAAGGAAAGAAAAAGAAAAAAAATATGCTGGGCATGGTGGCGTGTACCTGTAATGCCAACTACTTGAGAGGCTGAGGCAGGAGAATCACTTGAACCCAGGAGATGGAGGTTGCAGTGAGCTGCGATCCGCCATTGCACTCCAGCCTGGGTGACCAAGTGCGACTCCAACTCAAAAAAAAAGAAGTTGAACTTTGTTTGGAGCCAACCCAAACTGTGTGTGAATCCAAGCTCTGCACCTCAGAGAGGATAAGTCACTTGCTTGGACTCACACAGCCAATGAGGACATCTCCTTCCTCTGTAAAGCAGAGAAAATCACATTGGGAGAGCAGTGCAGGTCAAATAAGATAATATGGGCGAATATGCGTAGGTGCACATACAACACATGGCATGTAGGCTACTCCTTCCGCTTCCCTCTCCGGTGCATGGCTGTTGACTGAGGGAACTGAGGAGACAGAAATCAACAGCCCTAGATTGGTGAGGAGCAGGGCTAACAGGACCCAGGGAGAGCTGGCTCTTCTCGGCACACCAAAACATCTGCTCCAGGAAACCTTGGCTCTGCCTCTGGCTCCTGGGAAATCCACAGCAAGCCTCAGTCTCCACATCCCTATATGGGACTTGCAGAATGCTTGCCTTAGCTTTATCCCAGCACTTTGTGAAGCAGATTCAGAAATGTCTGTGCAATTTAAAGTGTGTCTTTTCAGCAAAAGAGCCAAGCCGGAGGAGACTCAACAAGGGTTCAGGCCAATTAGGCCTGAAAACTGCTGCACATTCTAAGACTATTGATTCATCTTCCTTCTTCTCTGCAAATCCCTGACCCTTGCTTACAGTAGATCATGTAGGGCTAGACCAAGGGATGGGGGGTGCTCTGTTCCCTCAAAGGCCCCTGGCAGGGGAAGGGGGGGAATGCTGAGTCTTCAGCTGTAGAGACCTCTCTCAGGAGCACACAGAGGAGGGATCTCCTCTATCTGAGAACACATCCACCCAGGGGCATCCTGGGAAGTGACCTGGCTTGGACTTGAAGTGACCACCGTGTGCCCCCTCATAAATGGCCCAACCAGGAGAAGGAAAACAGGCTGCATTTCCAAGCACCCTCCAGTGTCAGGGCAGGAGAACGAGGAAGCCCCAGGAGCTTTACCAGCAGCCAAAAAGGTTCCTGGGGTTACCTGTGTCTTCAAGTTATCAGCATCCAGAACCCCAATAGCAGTGCCTTGCTTTGTGTAATACCCTCTAGGGATGAGATCTCACGCCTCTCGGGCAGTTCAGATCTATGTTGGGCAGCTCTGTGCAAGTCTGTCCTAAGATGGGGCTTAACTCTGCCTTCAGGCCCTTCACTCTTCCTTGGAAGGTTTGAAGAGTGGGTCAGCTGCCCCTTCATGGTCCCAGACTGGGCACTGACCAGGGATGGGGAGCAGAACTGCCTCTCACCCTGGTGGAGACCTGAGGGTCCTCCCTGCTGCCCACCACACAGATCAGACACTTTGGGAGAGGTGGTCCAGCCTGGGGAACAGGGCAGGAATGGGTTGAGATCACAGAGAGGGGGTCCTGATAACCCCCCATCTGCTGCCCATCCATTACCCTTTCTCTTTGCCTTTGGTCTCACGCGGCTCATAGAACCTGCTTAGACTGCTAAGGCAAGGCCCTCCCGGCCGCTCCACTAACTTTTCTTCTGGAATGCTTAGCTCAGAGAAGACGGCTAAGCCCCTGAAAGTCACAGAGGAAGTTGATGAGAAAAGAAAACTTCTGCGAAGCCCAAGCCCCTCCAGGACTTAGGTACCCTGGGAAAGCCTCAGGACAACCTGGGAGAAAGACACTCCTGTCCGCCACGGTGTCCTGTCCAGGACCCGGGGCCGCGGGCAAAGGGGGCGTGGTGGGCGGGGAGTCCTCTTGTCACGCCCTCCTGCCCCCGCCCGCTGCTGGGAGCCTGTCGCTCCGCTCTGCGCCGCTAATTGGTCTCGTCAGGCGGCCGGCAGGAGCAGATCCGAGCCGTGTCATCCTCTTAGCGCCCTCACGCCACCCGCCGCTCCCGCCCCGTGCCCCCTCCCGCCGCGGCTGCAGTCGCCGCTACCCCCATTGTTGTCTCTGCCCTCCCCGCGGGCCCAGGGCATGCTCCGTGCCCCTGCGCCAGGTCTCGGCGGCGGCAGGCGACACTCCGCGCCGGCGGAGACATGAGGCGCGGCCGGTGGGCCGCCCTGGCCCTGGGGCTGCTGCGCCTCTGCCTGGGTGAGTGGCCGCTGGGCCGCGCTGGCCGCGTGGATGGCGAGGGAGGTGGGCGCCGGCGTCACCCAGGTGGCCACAGGGGCATGGTCCTGGACCACTTCCAGAGTGGGACTCAGGCTGGTGGACAGGAGCGGAGAAGTCCTTCCATCTTCCTGGCCCATTCGGTAGTGGGGAGTGGGGTAGCGGAGTAGTGGGGAGCTCTGGGGCGCTTCTCCAGAGCTGGCATCCTAGAGCCCCAGGGTTTGGCGTCCGGACCCCCGCTGCTCTCCGCTTGCTGGGAAGCAGAGCTGTAGGCTTGGTGGCAGCTCCGATGCTGCGTGGGGCAGGGGATAGTGCCCCGACTCGCGGCGTGACCTTGGCTGGGGCACTCTGAGAGCGGGTGCAATCTGCCCATTGATGAAGGAGGGGTTGAATTGCTACTTGGGTTCTAAGCGCCCACATGCTACGTGTCCCTGACAAGCCCGAGCCCACCGGGGGTGGAGTGGGGGTCAGGGGCATCCTCTGGGCGGCGCCCCACGGGGGTACCTCGGTGCACTTGGGTTCGGGAGGCAGAGCGCCCTCCTGCCTAGTAGCTGGGCCTGACGCGGGACCGCGCTGGTGCGAAGCTCTCTCCTGGTGTCTGGGTGTCCGTTGTCTGGGTGTCCGTCTGTTCTGTGTTCTTTTCCCAGCTCAGGCCAACTTCGCGCCCCACTTCTTCGACAACGGGGTCGGCAGCACCAATGGAAACATGGCTCTGTTCAGCCTCCCAGAGGACACCCCTGTAGGTGAGTAGCCCTGGCACCGGCTGCCGATAGGTCTCCCTGAGGGGTGCAGGCAGGCTTAGAACACAAAGTGCCCCAGGCACCACCCAAGTTGCTGCGCGGGCCCGGGGGCTCCTTGTTTGCTTCCGGAATTCCCCTGGGCAATGGCAGGAAAGAAGGTCATTGCTGCCATGGCGACTTAAGTCTGGCCAGTCCTGGAGACCAGTGCTCCTGCCCACAGGCAGGGTCACCCCGCCAGGCAGGCAGCTACAGCGGCCCCTTATGGCTGTGTGACCTTGAACAAATGTATTTACTTCCCTGAGCCCCAGGTCTCTAGGCTTTAAAACGGCCTAAGAACATCCAGCTTGCTGAGATATGCAGAGAGAGGGGAGGAGAAAGGGGAGATTTCACACTCCCTCTCCCTCACTTGGTGGGCATTGGGAACCCGGGGAAAAGGGAGAGCAGAGCAAAGCAGGCACCTGGCTCAGAAATCCCTGCAGAACCAGGTCCAGGCAGCGGGGACAGTGGTGCACTGTGGGTTACCCCTCCTGCCTTAATGGCTGCTCCCATTTCCCCTTCCCTGTACCGAGGAGCCCCTCAATCTTGGATCCTGAGAGAGGAGTTATTACCAGGCTGAGCAGAACATAGGCACTACAGTTAGGCACAGCAGACCTGCACCTGCTCTGTAACCCGTGTTATAGATTACAATCTGGAAAGTGGCTGATCATCACATCCACCCGCTGTGAAGAATAAACATACAAAGAGGGAAGCAGCCAGCAGGGGTGAGGCCAGCAATGAGCACAAAGTTCAGGGCAGTACCTTTGGCACTGAGTTGAATAGTCACTTTATAAACAGCTGAATCGTTGGTCCTGAGCAGCTGCCACTTTTAGGAAAAGTTGGGTCTCAGATTCTATGTCTCTCCACTGTTTTTCCTTCCAGGCTCTCACGTATACACCCTGAATGGGACAGACCCTGAGGGAGACCCCATCTCCTACCACATCAGCTTTGACCCCAGCACTAGAAGCGTCTTTTCTGTTGACCCCACTTTTGGAAACATCACCTTGGTTGAAGAGCTGGACAGAGAGGTACGGGGAGGTGTGGGGAGTGCTGCGGGGCCACTGCCTGTAGACAGGCCTCAGTGGGCTGAAGTTCCCCTAGAGCACGTTGGTTAGAACCTCTCCGCAGAGTAGGGGATGAGGGGGCACACCCCAGGCACATCCACTCTGTGAGATCTCTGGGCCACTTCCCATCAGCAGAGTGGGCTTTAATTTCATACTCCTTGTTCACACAGAGCAAAAAGTGGGCTCCTTTAATGAGCACCTGCCAGCCCTGCTAATCTTTTAAGCATGTTCCATTAAAAATAAATCCGTTTGCACTTTGAGGTTTCTGAAAGAAACCTCACAAAGTGATTTTTCAAGCCTGTCCTGGGAAAGGCACAGGAACTCAGAGCAGGTCAAGGCTGGAAAGGGTGGTTGGGAGTGAGTCTGAGTTTGGCAGGGCTCTTCCGCTGTACACATTTGAGAACTTGCAGGCGACAGAGCATGGGCTTTTTCAGACCGCACAGCAACCTGGTGTGTGGCTAACTGGACCTCAGCTGTGGGGATGCTGCCAGCTCTGGTGACAGCTTCCACTAGTTGCAGGACAGGGTAGAGAAAGGAAAGGGAGGTCTCAGGGACTGCTGTGGGGACACAGCAGTGGAGCCTGACTGTGCTGCCAGTACCCCACTCCCTGGCACCAGCAGGATCTGGCAACATCCGATACCCCACCCCACTGAGGTCTCACCATATCCTGGGAGCACTGAGACACCATGGATATGAGCCTCTGCAGAGCCCTGGAATGTGGAGAGGTGTGGAGAGAGAAGGGGAGAAAAGGGAAAAGAAAGAGGAAAAGTCTTTATGGGACCTTGAGCACACTAAGGTGGACATCTTGCCTCACTGTGGCAGGAGAGTATTTTCTCTTGGAGCCCCAACAGAGCCTCTGGGTCTCTGAGTTTATAAGAACCCCAGACACAAAAGTCCCAAAATAAGGTCTCAAGCATGGGGAGAGGCAGCTTTCTACTCTGCCAGGAATGCTGTTGCCACCACTCACCCTACTCCAGGGATCCATTGGCACGCCCAGGCCTCCTCTGATGGGTGCGTGGGGCAGGGAGAGCTCCATCCAGCCACGGGGGTCCTATGGCGTGTCAGACTCCTGGACACTCACTCAGTCCCTGTGCTTCACAGAGGGAAGATGAGATTGAAGCCATTATCAGCATTTCTGATGGCCTGAATCTGGTGAGTGCACGCCCAAGACAGTCCCTGGCAGCCTGCAGTATTTGGGCCTGAGAAGGGTGAGGCTGGCACGATTCCTGCCCAAGTCTTCATGGGGGTTTTTCTGCAAGTTTAAGCCAGGGCCCAGCAAGACCTGCCCAAAGTGCCCACAGGAGAGGGCTGCAGCAAGGCCAGGGGGAAGGAAGGAAAAGAAGGAATGGAGAGATCAAGCTCTCTGAGCTGAGCTTCTAATGGATCTAACCCACATTCCACAGCATCTCCTCAAACTTGCCCTCCCCATCTGCCTCCCCCATCCAGGTCTTGGCCTCCTGCTCAGTCACCTGAGCTGAACACCCCACAGCAACCACTTTCAGCGATCATCAGTGCTCCCTGGATAACTCAACAAACCCCAGGGGCCTACTGGCCTCCAGGCTCCCCGACCTCAATTGCCTCTGAAGTTGTCACTATGGAACAGAGTCAGATCTGCCCACTCTGAGGCTCAGAAGGCACTAACATCTGGCTTCTGCCACTGGCAGGATGAAAGCTAAGCTTCTGTCTTGTGTTCCAGGACTCCTCATTGGGCACCATCTGCCTCACTGTCTTTTCTCTCACATCCACCCCATCCAGGCCATAATCTAGCCATAAATCTACTTCCATCCTCAGCTACCATGCATTTCACTCCTCTTTGCCTTTGCACATGCAACCCCTTCTTCCTGGCACACTCTTTCCTTCTGGCAAACCTGCCTCATGGATTAATTCTCACTCCTCTAAGAAGCCCACCTGCTCTCCACCACCACAACCCAGGAACTCTCAACCCCATCAGATGCATTTACACAGGCCATGTGTGTGCGCTGGTGCAATGCAGGGGCCCCGCCCTCAGTGCCTGGCATACTGCTGCTATCACCTTTAGGAGATCATAAAGTGTTTTTTAATATGCTGATCTTTGCCCTGATATCCCAGCCACCATGACCACTGTAAAATAACACACCATCAGACTGTCTTCTGCCTCCAGGATGAAACACAATGTTTGGCACTAAAAGGCAGCTTAATGTTTATTGCATTAATGAATAAAAGAAGGAAGAGAGAGAGAGAGAGAGAGGAGGGATGGGCAGAGACGTGTACCTTGGAGTGATAGAGGTCACTATCCATTCATCCCTCAGAAGGTCTCATCGCACTGGCTCTTGACCCCTCTGCCCCTTCTCAGGTGGCCGAAAAAGTCGTGATCCTGGTGACCGATGCCAATGACGAGGCGCCCAGGTTCATCCAGGAGCCTTATGTTGTCCTGGTTCCCGAGGTGAGTGAGGAGCCGCTAGAGGGGCTGATTGTCCCACCCAGGCCCATACTCTACCCCTCACCACGTCTTTTTGCTCCAATTTCCCTTTCCCTCTTTCCTGCACCCTCTCTGAGCCCAGCCCCCACTGGATGCTCACACATTTTATCCTCAATTGTTCACCCTTTTTGACACTTCACTCCCCGACCCCACTGCTGCATGCCCCTATGCCTCTGTCCCCATGAGAATGCTGTCACTGTCTCTGACCCTCCCCTGTGGCTGTGACCCCCTCAGGACATACCTGCTGGGAGCATCATCTTTAAGGTTCATGCGGTGGACAGGGACACAGGCTCTGGAGGGAGTGTCACCTACTTCCTGCAGGTAAGGTGGGACGTACAGGACCTAACCTGGGGCTGGGCCGGAGGGGACACCTAGATGGCCCCTAACTCCATTGCCCAGGCCCTTAGGTCGGTGCCTCTACGATTCCCGAGGAGTACTTGAAGGGGTGGGATGGGCAGGAGGGGATGTGAGAGGGACAGAAGCCTTCTTTCCCTGATGGGCCCATCCTGGCGTCCTCTAAGTCAGCCTGTCCCCTCCCTCTTCCCACGTCCCCAGGACCCTCAGCCCTCCACATCCCCAGCCCTTTCCCCAGGGGCTGCCACATGGGTGGAGAACCCCGTGTAGGCCCAGAAAGGTCAATAGAAAAAAGAGCAGAAGAGACAACACTGAAAAGAAGCAGAGCTCTGATGCCCCTAACGACACAGGCCCAGAAGTCCCCTGGACTGCACGGGTGCTGGAGAGACCCCACCCCTCACCACTCGAGTGACCTTCAGCGTGTTATCTAACTTTCCCAGCTCAATTTCTTCATGTATCACATGGGAGTGATAAAAACACATCCTTGTTGCATTGTTGTGAAGACTACATTCCTGTAAAGTCCCCAGTAACAGCACCTGGCACAAGCGCCTGACACTACCCAGCCAGAAGGGCCCCCAGGGACCCCACCAGAGGCCGGTGCTCCCTGCCTGCCTCCTTCAGGCTGCACACTTTCTCCCCCAATGCCACGCTGCCTCGGACTGGCCCGCAGTCACTTGCTTGGTGTAGGGTTTGAAGGTCCCAACGTTTCTCTCCTTCACTGTGGTTTTTAACCCCTGGCTCCCTCCAGGTTAGATCACTCTGCAGACATTGCCACCTGCTGGACCCTCCAGGCCAGGGCTTAGCCCAAAGCTGAGTCCAAGAAAATTTGTTTTCCAGCTGAGCAGGAGGAAAAACAAAGGCCCAAAAGGGAACGTTGTGTTTTTGACTGAGGGTGTGGGAGGGAACGCTGCAAGTCCTATAAAGGAGAACCTGGGACCAGAAAAGCTGAGTGTTCTGAAGCAGGAACCTCAGCCCTGAGGCCCTGTGACAAGGGGCGGTGAGGACCCCCTTCAGAAAGCAGAGCGAGCATTCCTGGGTCTGGCCTGCATTCTTGCTGAGGTCCAGCCGGCCCCTAATTCTTACAGAACCTGCACTCCCCATTTGCCGTGGACCGCCACAGCGGTGTGCTGCGCCTCCAGGCTGGGGCCACTCTGGACTACGAGAGGTCCCGGACCCACTACATCACCGTGGTTGCCAAGGTAACACAGCAGGACAGGGGAGCATCTAGTCTCTCCTCAGCCTTCGGGTCGGAACCAACTTAGGTTCTACAGGGGAGTGGGGGCAGTTTGGAGAGCAGGAGACATGATGGGCATGGGGAAATAGGGAGCAGCTGCTTGGAATCTTTCCTGCCTAGACATATTCTCCAGGGAGGCTGGGGTCTGTGGGCTGTGGAAGGGCATATGCCTCCTCGAAACTAATGGGCCAGGATCCCCTAGGTAAGACTAGGTGGGATGGTCAAAAGAATGGCGTCCCCCTCAGATCCTCAACAGCATGGCCTCCGGGCACCTCCCTCTCGCTGGCCAGCCTTGCTCACCCACCTCCTCCTTTCTGTGTGCCCAACCACCCCTTCTGAGCCTCATTTTGCTGATCTGCCCATCCCTGAAGCTCAACTAATACGAAGCTCAAATATGAAGCTCAGCCTCCTATTTCTGAAGTGTGTGGTGTGGGAAACATTGGAAACCAGCAGGTGCCCACCAAAGCTTCTTCCCCCACAAAGAGCGCAAAACCCCAGCAGTCCCTCTAGGCCCAGCACTTTCTTTTGCAGGCAAGCCCCTGCTGGTCACAGCCTGGCTTACAGGCCATCCCACTGCAGCCTGTACCAGGAGGCCCGAGTCAGCCTCGCCTGCCCATAGCTGCGCGGGCTGGGCTGGGTGCACATCTCCATTATGATGCACAGTGCGGGGCCCAAGTCCTGCTGTTGTGGGTCCCTGACACTCAGCACAGGCCAAGCACGGAGTAGATCCTCAGGAGGTGCTTGAGGCTTGGTTTCTGGCTGGGAGGGGGAATTTAGCTCTGAATGCCCCGTCTCCTGCCACTTATCTGATATGATTTCTCTGGAGAGAGAACTAACCCCACTTGCAAAGGAATGGTGGCACTTTAACATTCCCAACACTCCTGTGAGAGGAGAATTATCTCTGGGTGACACAGAAGCAAATGGAAACTTGGAGAGCACAGCTGGCCTCACAGCCATAACGGGGCAGAAGCCAGGTTCTCACGGATTCCTTCCAATTCCACATCCCAACTTTTCTTCACTCTCCTTCTGTGGCCCCCGATTCTTCCGCAGGATGGAGGTGGGAGGCTTCATGGGGCTGATGTGGTGTTCTCAGCCACCACCACGGTCACGGTCAATGTGGAGGATGTTCAGGACATGGCCCCTGTCTTCGTGGGCACACCCTACTATGGCTATGTGTACGAGGACACCCTTCCGGTGAGTGGCTGTCCCCCTCAGCCAGCGTCCCCTCCAAATGCCTCCTGCCCTGACCGTTGTGATTTTAGGGACCCCCTGCTGGAGATGGCTGGGCTGGCCCCGGTTGCCCTCCACACACAGAGGCCAGCTCTGGACTCACTCAGCCTCAGGCCATGAACTGGCCCTTTTGCCCCCAACTAGACCATGAGCTCCCCGTGGGCAGAGACCAGGCTGGAGCCAGGCCTCGCTAGGCCACAGCTTAAGAACTCTGTGCAATTGAATTGCTTTCTCAATTTGCATTTGTCTGATTATTCTTGACTTTTTTTTTTGGAAACGGAGTCTTGCTCTGTCCCCAGGCTGGAGTGCAATGGTGCGATCTGGCCTCACTGCAACCTCTACCTCCTGGATTCAAGCAATTCTCCTGCCTCAGCCTCCTGAGTAGTTGGGACTACAGGCGCACACCACCATGCCCAGCTAATTTTTTGCATTTTTAGTAGAGACGGGGTTTCACCATGTTGGCCAGGCTGCTCTGGAACTCCTGACCTCAGGTGATCCACCCACCTTGGCCTCCGAAAGTGCTGAGATTACAGGCGTCAGCCACCACGCCCTGCCTATTATTGACTTTATAAAGCAAAAAGAAACACTTTTTGAGGACCCAGTGGTAGAGACGGGCTCAGAGTGAGGGAGAGAGATGCTGGACTGCTCTGGATGGGGGCTGCAGGGTGGGCCAGGGTAGGCCCAGGCCATCCCACTGAGGAGCTAAGGGGAGGAGGTGGTGCTGAGGGACAGGGCTGAGGGTAGGCTCCAAGGGAGGAGGCAGCACCTGGGCTGGGTTAAGAAGTAGCCTGGAGTGGACCAGAGAGAAGGGACTGTGTAGGGGGGCTTAAGAGGGGACAACAGGCAGAAGTCAAGCAAGACTTATACAGTTGGGGCAGCCCTACCCCCAAACCCTTCCAGCAGCACCAAAGGCCCACAGGATAAAATCTTAATTCTGGGACCTCACATTTGATGCCTGGCCTCTCTCCCACCTCTCCCTTCATGCACCTCTGGGGTGGGATGAAAGCAAAAGATGGAGAGGGCAGTGAAAGTAAGGCTAGAGAGTAGGGAGCAGTAGAGGCAAGGGCTGAGTGTGGTGTGTGGGCCAGAAGGTGGTGCAAGAGGCCTGAGAATCCCTGGGCAGCCCAGGTACTGGCCCCTACCAGCGAGGAAGAAGCAAGGGCTCAGGCTATCCCCCCAGCCCTGGAGGCCAGTGGATGCTTCGAGCCCCCTGCAGAGGAGAGCAGGGCTATATGCTCCACGGCCACCTAGAGGCCTGACCGTTTCCTGAGTGGGGGTAGCACCTCCTTTTCAACATGGGGACATTGTTTGGGGAGGGGAGGGCCCCCATATTGCCCATCAGGCAGCGGCTGCTCCTGTTTCCCCGAGGGCTCGGAGGTACTGAAGGTGGTCGCCATGGATGGAGATCGGGGCAAACCCAATCGAATTCTCTACAGCCTTGTGAATGGTGAGTCTGAGCAGCTTTAGGGGCTGCAGCTTTGACTCTCTAGGTGACCACAGCAAGGTTCCCCAACCTCTCTAGATCCCATCTCCCTCACCAGGAGTACAAGATGTATGGAGAGGAAGGGCTGTGCCCAAGACAAGCAAGTCTCTGGGTTGTGTGCTTCGGCCCCTGCCTGTCATGATATCCAACAGCCAAGAGAGCATGGGGCAGGGGCGCTGAGAGCAACACAGAGGTGCTAACCCATGCTCCTCTCCCCCTGGGTATTTGCTCCTTGATGGGAATGTGTGGCAACATTTCTCACACTTTTTAGGTGGCTATGTATTTTCCTCATTCTTTTTCATTGTTATCCCACAGCATATAGCTGAATTAAATGAATCAAATGCAGTGGTGATATGGCATCTCCCTAGCGCTAGCCCTATATATGGACAAGAAAACTGAAGTTCAGAGAAGCTAAGTAGGTATCCCAAGTTTCCATCATTGTATTTGAACCTGAGCCTGCTGGCTCCACAGTCTGTGCTCTTCGCACAGCTGGGCAGCAACTGAGCCAGATGAGCTGTCCCTGGGCTAGGCCAGGGCATCAAATCTGGTGCCTGGTACCAGACGTGTGCATGTCTATATGCCCCAGCCTTTCTCTAGGACATGCCTGTGCATGCTCACTTTCCAGCAGCTCACATGTGGGCTGCCAGCCTCCTTTCCCCAGCCTCACAGGACCTCATCTGCCTTCCCTCCCATCACCACTGCAAACCTTTGCCCAGTCCCTGAGCACCCACCCCATCTCCTGCCTGCACCCACCAAGGGATCCCATATTTTTATTTTTCGCTGGGCCTGCAAATTAGGTAGCTGGTCCTACCCAAGAGCAATAAGAAGCCATTAGAAGGTTTTCAGCAGGATTACAGCCACTTGGAAAGTTCACCTGGCTGCTCACCAGACCAATGGAGTTCCCAAATTTGGAGAGTTGGGCCAACCAAGATTTTCAGGATCCACTGCACACCCTCCCTCTCCTCTCTTTATTCCCTCCCTCCTGTCCCTTCTTTCCCCCCTCCCCTTCCATGTCCGTCTCTCACTGTATGTCCTCCTGCTTCCTTTCTCTTTTCTACACACACACACACACACACACACATGCACACATGCACATATAGTATTATGCATAAGAAAAGGGACACAGTATGGAACGTGGGAGCTGGACAGAAGTGAGTTCAAGTCCCAGATCTGCAGTAACTGTGTAGCCTTAGACAAGTTACTTAGCCCCTCTGAGACTGTTTCCATGTTGACAAGACACAGATGACAGGATTCCATTCTATGAAGACTTCCTTAGGCAATGCAGGAGGAGCCTGCGGCACGACTCCCCCGTGCCTCCCTGTGGTCCTGTGCAGAACTTCAGGGTGCATCTCTCTGACAGGGAGCGATGGAGCCTTTGAAATTAATGAGACATCTGGAGCCATTTCCATCACTCAGAGCCCGGCCCAACTCCAGAGAGAGGTGTATGAGCTGCATGTACAGGTACCCTCCCTCCAGCTTTGTCTTCCCTGCCCACCTTTGGCCCTGGAAGGCTATAAAGGTGATGAGACCCAGGCCCTCTTTCCTGGGGCCCATAGTCTGGGGAGGGGGCTAGATGTTGTTCTAAAGAGCACCTGTGCCAGACATGAACTCACAAACAGGGAGTCACAGAAAGGCAGGAGGAGGTGCGACTGAAGCAGTAATACCTGAGTATGGGTGGGATCCTGCAGGTGCATGCTGCCAGAGGTGGGCATTGGGTGGGTGGGGGTGGAGTGAAAGCATTCCAAGCCAGGAAAGTGCAGCAAGCCCAGGCTGGAGGGGAGAGAACTGATATACTGGGGGAAAAACAAGGAGTCAGGTGAGGCCAGAGCAGAGAAAGGTGGGCAGCCTGGAGAAGGAGGAAAGGTGGACTCCCAGGCTGGGGCCAGAGGAGCAAGGTCCTGAATGGGAGGTATGGATCTGTCGCTAGAGCTGGGCATGTGACCTGTGAAGTCACACAAGGACTATACTTAGGAGGATCCCACACTAAACTTAATGCTCGCTCTCTGCTGTCTTGGAATTCTTAATAATTTCACCAAGGGATCCCATATTTTTATTTTTCGCTGGGCCTGCAAATTATGTAGCTGGTCCTACCCCAGAGCAATAAGGAGCCATTGGAAGGTTTTCAGCAGGATTACAGCCACTTGGAAAGTTCACCTGGCTGCTCACCAGACCAGTGGAGTTCCCAAATTTGGAGAGTTGGGCCAACCAAGATTTTCAGGATCCACTCCCGGGCATAGGAATTCAGTGTTTGGGGCAAACCCAGGAATCTGCATAATATAAGCACCCAGGTAATTCTGGTACCAGTCCCAGCCAGAATTTGAGAACTCTCGTCTCAACTTGGGTTCAGAGGGAACTAGATGAGAGGTAGAGCCATCGGCCAAAGTAACAGAGGAAGAGAGCCTGTGGGGCTGAGGGTAGCTGGGATGGAAGAAAGGGACAAATTGAAAAGTATGCATGAGGCAGATTGCACAGAATGAGGAAATTGGCTGATCTTGAGGGAAAGGGATGGGAGAGGGATAGATGAAGCCCAGGTGGTCCCGTGCCATCAAGAGTACAGAACAGCAGGCAAGTGAAGTAGGTGAGGAAGGATGCATTTGAAGGCTTGAGGGACATGCAAGTTCAAACATCGAAACTTGGGCATACAGGTTTGGAATTGTGGGAGAGAATCAACCTACAGGTAGCTGTGGAAGGCATGGGAGGGAATAAAGGCACCCAGAGGAAGAAGAAGAGAGAGGACAATTGACCAAGCACAGCTGCGGGAGCTGTGTGAAGAGGCTGAGAGTGAGGAGGAGGAGAAGGGCAGGTAAAGGAAACCCAGGAGGGATCAGAGAGGTTGAGGAGAAGGTGTAGAGAGCAGAGTCACATTGCCACGGGAATAGAGCACTTGGGAAGGAGAAAGAGTAGCAGTGCCAGATACAGTGTGGAAGTCAGGGTGAAGTATCTGAATGAGGGGTGGGGTGAGAATCAAGAGGGATAGCAGTGAAAGTGTGAAGGAGCGGAGTCCAGGTAGGGTTATTTTAGGATACATAAGACCAGAGCATGCTTACAGAACAAGGGAAAGGTGGTCTTGAAGAGCTTCGTAGGATATCTGCCACATGGTTCACAAGGTGCCTATGGGCTCTTTGCCCTGGCTTTGTAGGCTGCATTAGTTATCAGCTGCATAACTAATTATCCCAAACTTAGTGGCTTGAAACAATACACATTCATATCTCATAGTTTCTGCGGTTTGGGACTCCAGGCTCAGCTTGGCTGGGTCTTTGGTCTCCAGGTCCCTCACATGGTTGCAATCAGATTGTCAGCCAGGACTGGGGTCTCATCTGCAGGCTTGACTGGGAAAGGATTGGTTTCCATGCCCACCCAATTTGGCAAGACTCAGTTCTCTGTGGGCTGTTGGACTAAGAGTTTCAGCTCCTTGCTGGCTGTTGGCTAGAGGTCACCATTAGTCTCTGTCAACTGTAGCTGCCTGCTTCATCAAAATCAGCAAGAGAGAGAGTTCACAAGACAGATGTTACAATCTCTTGTCACGTAATCATGAAGTGATAGCTTGCCATCTTTGCCATATATTATCAGTTAGAACCAAGCTGCTAAGCCAGGACACACGCAAACGGGGGGGATTATACATTCTACAGGGGAGGTAGGAGCTGGACCATCTGAAGGGTTCACCTGCCACACAGCCATAGCCACTTGTCCCCATCCCAGGTGACCGAAATGAGCCCTGCTGGGATCCCAGCTGCCCAGGCCACCGTCCCAGTCACCATCAGGATTGTGGACCTCAACAACCACCCGCCAACATTCTATGGAGAGAGTGGACCCCAAAACAGGTTTGAGCTGTCCATGAATGAGCACCCACCCCAGGGAGAGATCCTGCGGGGCCTCAAGATCACCGTCAATGACTCCGACCAGGTGTGTGGTCCTGCCCTCCACTCTGCCTTCTCACAAACGGTATGGAGCCGAGGTCCCAAAGCTAACTGGGTCTGCATCAACCTGCTCTGCGTATGTAGCCTGGGCCAGGTGGGCCACAAAATGAATGAAACAAGAAGTTGTAACCAAGGGGGAGAGGAGGGAGAGTAACCAATCAAAGACTATCTGCTTAGCCTAAAGGCACTCACAGTCCATTCAGAAGGAAAAGTCAGATGCAGAAACTCTCTTAATAATATCTCCCAGGGTTAAGGGCATGTGAAGACTTCTATATAGTATGAATATGAATTTCTATTATCATTCATCTTCCTTGTTTCCACTCTCCAAATTCTCTAGGGAGCCAATGCCAAATTCAACTTGCAGCTGGTGGGACCCAGGGGCATCTTCCGAGTGGTTCCACAGACAGTCCTGAATGAAGCCCAAGTCACGATCATTGTGGAGAACTCAGCTGCCATTGACTTTGAAAAGTCCAAAGTATTAACCTTCAAGGTAGGTGGTGCCCTGAGTTCACTGCCCTGAATAGGAGGGTCCCAGGAATTCATACCAGCATCTTGATTCATTCTTGAGGAGTCTCTTGTCACTCTCTGCCCTTCCTGGCTCTACTCTTTTCTTCTCCAACCCTCTGCCACTCCTGCAGATTGCTCACAGATCCAGCCTCACTGAGCTTCCTGGCTTCCACACCACAACCAGCCCCAGGAATGCAGGTGGTGGTATGGGATCAAAGGAAAACTACCAATATAATTTGCCATGTTAATAGATTGAATAAACTATTTTATTATCAAGATAGATGTTTTATCACATGCCTTGACACTTGTCATCTCTTCTGATAACAATCTTAGCTGAAGAGGAAAAAAATACTTCTGTGATATCATTAGTAATTATGTAACATCATAAATGTATTATGAAATGCATATTATATATGAACATACATAATATGTTAATAGGAAAAGTAAATACTTCATTGACACTATTAAAATTATCTTATTTATAATTATACACATATACACATACTGTCCTATAGCCTGCATCATGCTTAAAAGTAAAATACTATTATAAAAGCAATCCATGAAATTGGGAACAAAGCATGGATGCCTGTTATCACCACTATTATTTAATACAATATCTGAAATAACATTGTTCCTGGATAAGGAAAGGAAATAAGAAGTTCAAACTTTAGAAAGGAGGAGAAAAGACAGTCATTATTTGCAGGTGATGATTGTTTGCTTAGAGAATCTGACAGAAAAGACAAAGAAAAAAAAACTGTTAGAAACTCAGCAAAATTGCCAACATGGCTGATTACAAAGTTAACGCACAAAATCCAGTAGTTTTCCTACATACAAAAAAAATAAGAAAATATGGGATAAAAATTATCTTTTACAATAACAACTAACACATAAAATTTGTAGGAATTACCATAAGAAATATGCATCATGCAAATGACGAAAAATGCTAAATTTTACAAAGAGGCATAAAGAAAGAGATGTAAAGGCATACCTTGTTTAAAAAGTTCAAACTCTCCTTAAGTTAATAAAGAATTTGGTTGGGCGTGGTAGCTCACACCTGTAATCCCAGCACTTTGGGAGGCCGAGGGGGACAGATCACTTGAGCCCAAGAATTTGAGATCAGCCTGGGCAACATGGCAAAAGCCCATCTTTACAAAAACTACAAAAATTAGCCAGGCATTGTGGTGCACGCCTGTAGTCTCAGCTACTTGGAAGACTGAGATGGGAGGATGGCTTGAGCCTGGGAGGCAGAGGTTGCAGTGAGCTGAGATAGTACCACTGCACTCCAGCCTGGGCAATAGAGCCAGGACTCATTTTTTTGTTTTTTGTTTTTGGTTTTGGTTTTGGTTTTTTTTTGTTTGTTTTTTGGTTTTGTTCGTTTGTTTGTTTTGAGACAAGAGTCTCCCTCTTTCCCCCAGGTTGGAGTGCGGTGGCGCAATATTGGCTCACTGCAAACTCCACCTCCCAGATTCAAGTGATTCTCATGCCTCAGCCTCCCGAGTAGCTGGGATTACAGACACACACCATCACACCCGGCTAATTTTTGTATTTTTAGTAGAGACGGGGTTTCACCATGTTGGCCAGGCTGGTCTCGAACTCCCGACCTCAGGTGATCCACCCGCCTTGGCCTCCCAGAGTGTTAGGATTACAGGCGTGAGCCACTGCACCTGACCCATTTTTTTGTTTGTTTTTATTTTTTTAAAAAAAAGAATTTAATACCCCCAATTAACTCTTCCCTAGAATGTCCTTTGGACAGGTGGCAACAAGGCTTGACAAAATTAAACTGGTTTTTATATGGGCTAATAAACTTATAAGAATAGTTAAGACAATTGGAACTGGAAAGGATATGCAGCTCAGTGGAACAAAATAAACTGACCCCAATACAGATGGAAATGACAAGAAAGCTGGCATTACAAGACAATTGACGGGGTAGGGGAAGATGCCAGGCTTTAGAGGTGACACAGGAATAGCTGGTTGGCAGCTGCGAGGAAGACTGGGAGACACGGCAGATGGATGCCAGATCAGTCCTGGGGAGATGAGGTGGGAAGGCTCTCCGCAGGGTGAGTGCCCACCCAGACAAGTCCCCATTTTCCCCCCTTCCCAGCTCCTGGCTGTTGAAGTGAACACCCCGGAGAAGTTCAGTTCCACAGCGGATGTTGTGATCCAGCTCCTGGACACCAATGACAATGTCCCCAAGTTCGACTCCCTCTACTACGTTGCCAGGATTCCTGAGAATGCCCCAGGGGGCTCCAGTGTGGTGGCTGTCACAGTGGGTTGGGGATGGCCCAGGGACTGGGTGGGATAGGAGGCCTTGTGAAGCCAGACAAATCTGGAAGGTCATTGCAGTTTGAGTGGCAGAGCCCACACTCATTAGCTGTCCTTGGACAAGCTACTTGCCCTCTCTTAGCCTCAGTGTCTTCATCCATATGATGGGTATTACAACACCTCACAGGACTGTAATGAGGATATATGTGTAAACAACAATCACAGGGCATGGGACCCATCTCCTCTTCCTCATTTATAAAGGAGGGATGAATGTTTTCCAGATCTAAATCTCTTGGCTGTTTCAATACTTAAAACTTCTTGGAGGAAAACTAGGGATCCCGGGCAGGTCTCTCCACCAATTTCTCCCCAGTTGGGCAAATCCCAAATCCCCTTGCTTTGTGGTTGAAAGCACCCCTCAGAGCATTGGAGCTGCCAACATACCCTGACAAAGAGGCACGTGCCACCCAGGGCTCTTTCTCTTCCAGGCTGTGGATCCAGACACAGGACCCTGGGGCGAAGTGAAATATTCCATCTATGGGACTGGGGCAGACCTGTAAGTAGATCTAGAATCCAGGACAGGGCCTTGGGCAAGGGGATTGGAAGGCTGAGGGTGGAGGAGGTCTGTGGCAGAGGCAGGAGGGGCCTGGGAGGGACAGGAGCCTGGATGAAGAGGAGTGGAGAGAGGCAGTGGAAAGCTGAGGCAGAGGGTGAGGAAGTTCAGGGCCCAGGACCTCAGGAGCCAGGCAAGCAGGGCTGGCTGGGGAGGGGGCAGGCCATAGGAAGAGAGAAAGACTATAACTGGAGTTGTTAAGCTGGATAGTGACAGATGGGTGAGTCCACGTGTGGATCTACCTCACTTAGACTGCAAGGATAGGAGGGAGCAGGTGGGACACTTTGGAGGAGCTGCATGACATCTCACTGCTGCTTCAGGAGGCAGCTCATTATTGCAGGCATATGTGTGTATGCACATATGTGTGTATGCGTGCACACCCATGCCTATGCGCTCTGCCTGGCAGCTTCCTGATCCACCCATCCACTGGGCTTATCTACACCCAGCCCTGGGCTAGCCTGGACGCTGAGGCCACTGCCAGGTACAACTTCTATGTGAAGGCAGAGGACGTGGAGGGCAAGTACAGCGTAGCTGAGGTGTTTATCACACTGCTGGATGTCAACGACCACCCCCCTCAGTTTGGAAAGAGCATTCAGAAGAAGACGATGGTGCTAGGGACCCCAGTGAAAATTGAGGTGAGTTTTGGAGGCAGCTGAGCTCCCCTAAAAGCCTGGGTCCAGCAGCTGCAAGAGATACTGGGGCATAAGAATTTCATTGAAGATAAAATTTTTTGGCCTCCCACCATGGGCAAAGGACTTTAAGACATTTTGTGTATCCCCATCCCCACCTCAACAGAGAATTAAACTCTGAGAAAGAAGACATTGCTATTCAACAAATGAAAAAAACAGGCCAGGTGGGTTAAGTGTTTGGCTTGCCTTCACATAGCTGGTCTGCCTGCTTTCGAAAGAGTGGTTTTCTCACTGCACTTTGTCATTTTGCCAATGTGGCAAAAAGCACGAACTCTGAAACCCAGCAGACTTGACTTTGAATCCTGACTCCCTTTCTTAAACCTCTGCATCCATGGGAAAGCCACTTTGCATCTAAGCTTTCGTTTCTGCCTCTGTAATATGGATTCACCAATATTTGCTTCCTAGACTTGTTCTGAGAATAGAACCGGGTAGCCCATGTGTAAGGCCTACATAGACCCTGGCTTATAGGAGGGCATGCGTTCTATTCCTTTCCCAACTCAATCCTCTTAAAACAGGATCAGGACCATTTCCCATCAACCCAGCAAGCCCCATATGACGTGCTGATTTAGCCAGTGTACACAAGGATGGTCCCCCCCAAAGCCCAGCTCTGTCTGTCTCTCCCTGTGCACAGGCCATAGACGAGGATGCAGAGGAACCCAACAACCTGGTGGACTATTCCATCACCTATGCAGAGCCCGCCAACGTGTTCGATATCAATTCCCACACGGGGGAGATCTGGCTCAAGAATTCCATCCGCTCCCTGGATGCCCTGCACAACATCACACCTGGAAGGGACTGCCTATGGTCCCTAGAGGTGCAGGCCAAGGACCGGGGCTCCCCATCCTTCAGCACCACAGCCTTACTCAAGATTGACATCACAGATGCTGAGGTGAGTACAAAGCCATGGTCAGGAAAAAGGGGTCAGCAGGCCAGCTCAGACCTCTCTGCAACGTGGGCAGAGCGAGAGGGACCATCTCCAGGCTTCCTCCAAAAGACACTCAATGTTATCAAAGGCAGCCTGTGCCATCAAACACACAGGCTTTGGAAGCGGGTTGAGTTTCTGATTCAATACTTATTAATGGTGTGACTTTGGGCTTTGCTAGCCTCTGTTACCTTTCCTGTAAGATGGAGATAAGGATGTCTCCTTCACACGGGTGTTGAAAAGCAGAGTGAAATCATTATGTGTAGCTCTCAGCTCAGTGTCTGGCAGAAAAGTAGTCACTTAAGAGATTCCTGATACATCTGGGCAGATGGACCCCCTCCCCCACTTGCCACAATCAAAGGCAAGTGATCTCCTACAATCTCAAGGACAGACTCCAGCTAAAGCACGAGTTCTGAATCCAAAAGAGGTTGTTCGCATTGCGTTCTGTCTGAGCATATTGTACTAGAGAGTGGTCTGCACCATGCTGGGTCTGCGTGCATTTTTCTGGAGAGCTGCATGCATCATGCTCTCTCTGTGTGCATTTTCCTGGACAAAAGCCCATAGTGCCTATCAGATCCTCAAAGGGACTCCTGACTCCAGAAAGTTTAAAAACCATTAGGCTTAAGGAAGCACACGCCTACTCTGTACTCCAGGGATCAGGTGGGAACAGCTGAGTGCAGACAGTGGCTTTCTCTTTCAGACCCTCTCCCGGAGCCCCATGGCTGCCTTCCTGATACAAACCAAGGACAACCCCATGAAGGCCGTGGGTGTGCTGGCCGGCACCATGGCCACCGTAGTGGCCATCACTGTCCTCATCTCCACCGCCACCTTCTGGCGCAACAAGAAGTCTAACAAGGTCCTGCCAGTGCGGCGGGTGCTCCGCAAGCGGCCCAGCCCTGCGCCCCGCACCATCCGCATTGAGTGGCTCAAGTCCAAGAGCGCCAAAGCCTCTACCAAGTTCATGCTCAAAGAGAAACCTCCCAATGAGAACTGCAACAACAACAGCCCAGAAAGCTCCCTGCTCCCGAGAGCTCCGGCTCTCCCTCCACCACCCAGCGTGGCGCCCAGCACTGGCGCAGCCCAGTGGACCGTGCCTACCGTCTCTGGCTCTCTCACTCCGCAGCCGACCCAACCCCCACCAAAACCCAAAACTATGGGAAGCCCCGTCCAGTCAACTCTGATCTCTGAGCTCAAGCAAAAGTTTGAGAAGAAGAGTGTGCACAACAAGGCTTACTTCTAGTGTGTGCCCTATGACTCCCTATCTTTCCTCCACCCCGACCCCCACCACCCTGCTGCTCGGACTATGCTCCCCTTCCTCTGCTCCTTAAGGTCACTGACCCGTTTTGTACAATGGTATAATTCCCACTGTCCTCATCTCTACCGCCACCTTCTGGCGCAACAAGAAGTTGCGCTCTGACAGGGCTCTAGTCAGGGCCTTGGGCAAGACATTGGGCTATAGGATGCAACTGGCAAATACTTCCCCGTTACTCAAATCCTTGGCACTACTACAATGCCCTCCATTCTTCAGGGCTTGGAATTGGCGAGAAGCCAGCTCTATGTGTCTTCTACTCACCCATCCCAGACCTCAAAGTCCCTCAGGTTCTACTGGGATCTCATAAACATCCTTATTCAAGCAGCAGGGCCCTGGCCACGTGGAGCAACACTGACTAGAATCTGGATCCTGAGGCCTACAGCTGAGAGCAGGAGCAGGAAAAGGAGGCTCAGCACTGTCTCAGGCTGGAGGTCAGCGAACCTCGTGGGCTGTAGGAAAGCAAATGTAGGTAAGGGGAGAGCAAAGATGCACGGAAAACACACTGACTGAGGGACTGTGCCGGGATGCATTTGGAAACATACAGCATTCTGTCTGCGCAGAGACTGTGGACCCTGGTATGCCCACGTGGGACCAGGGACACAGAGGTGGAAGATGGGCCTCGCCAAGAGTGAGGGCAGATGTCTCCAGCCAGGACTGCCCTGAGCCCAAAAATGTCAAAGCTGGAGCTATAGAGGCAGCCCTAAAGGCATCTAGAAGAGCATCAGGGCCACTCTCTGAGGAGCTGCCCCACCAGCCATCCTTGAAGAGACAATTCAGGGCAGTTGATGACTATCAGGGCTGAGATGTGGGGAGACTTCCGTTTTTATCCAGCTCTTCTGCTCACATCGCGTAACCTTGGGAAAGCTGTTTAAAGTCACTGATCATCCTCTTCCTCATCTGTAAATGAAGAAAGTAAGCCCTGTCTGCCTCACTTGCAGGTCTAGGGTGAGGATTGAAGAAAATAGTGGTGATGGGGGCTTTAACCAAGTGCAAAGCGACATGAATGCAAAGTATTTTTCTGCAGCCCAGTTCTCTGGGTGCAGCTCTTCCAGAAAGTATTAGAAGCCTCACAGCTACTCTGCCAGGCACCCCAGCAGACACTGTGCTAGGCTTAGGGGCTACCACTGGATGATGGCCTGCCGTAACTCACACACCTCTCCTTCCGTTCTTCCCTCATCCCATCCCCACTGTGGTCCTGGCCAGCTACCGTCAGAGAGAACCAGAGCTCCAGGTCTCCAATTTGCCAAGATGAAGAAAATGAGTTCCCAAGAACGGGAATGCTTTGCCGGAGGCCACACAGCAGGTTGGTAGCAAGGATCTGGTCTAGCCAGGGCAGAACTCATCAGCTTGTGACAACCTTCCCCAGGAGAGAAGTCATACAAGGCCTCTGGGGTTAATACAAATAGGTTGTGCCCTCCTTTAAGGAACCTGCTATCGGAAATCTAGGTGTGTGCACAGAGAGAGAAAAGTAGAACAGTTCTTTGCATTTGACTCCACTCAGTAACAACGCTTTTAGAATACAATGGTGATTTTAAAGAGATCATATGCACATGTGGCTTTCCTGATTTCTGAGTCTGTGTTTGGAGGTGTTACTGAGATGTGCCAGTGTGCAGAATCTTAGCTGGGGTTTCTATAGTCCCCAACTTGAACAGCATTAAGCAAGAGGTGGACTCGAGCAATCCAGGAGCCCAGAGTGAGCAAACAAGTACTTTCCAGCCAGTGTTTCAGGAGAGGACTGTGCTGGATCATGCTTGCCCTCCACAGGGAATACAGCATCCTTACAGCTTGCACGCAATGAACCTCTTTTGTAAATGGAAAATAAAGTCTGTTACCCAAAAGACATGCTGATCCCCTGCTCCCTGCTTTCATTTGTGTTTGCCGACCTGTGGAGACCAGTCTTTCTGACACACGGCCAAGCTTAACTTGCCTCCTGGCTCCTTCAGCGGGTGGCTCCATTCTTTGACCCCCAGATCTGACTCTAAAGAAGGCTGAAAAATTTTGTCCAAATTGCAATGCATATATCTTGAACAGCAGGACATTTGCAGACCTTGTCTACTGGACTTTTCTCCCAAACAGGACAAGCCCAGGCAGGGCTGCATGGAGAGGAATGGAACCTGGAGCTAGAATTAATTGCCCATTCTCCCACCCTACCAGTGCAGCCCGGCAAGGGCAGGAATTGGGAGGCCTAGGGTGGGCATGAAATCTTGGGAAGCACTGTTGTCTCTTAGACAGTGGTCATAAAGACCTCTGGGCTGGAAGCTCAGGCTTGCAAGTGGATCCGGGACCGAGGGTGGTCTCTTGGACAACCCCAGGAACTTGAACCAAGGCAGAGCCAATCTTGCAAACTGGCCATGGATGGGGAAGTGCCCAGTAGCCAGCATGAGCCACACTAAGAAAGAGAAGGAGGGTGCAGCCAAACTTAAGGCACTGGCAAGTGTGGTCAGCACTGGAAGAGACCCCGCCAGTGGGGTGAGGCCAGCCAAGTCCCTGTGTTACGAACGGTGGGCCAAGGGGCTGCCTGCTCAGTCCCAGCAGGACAGGCAGAGCTCCAGGCTGGCACCATGGTAGGCCTCCAGGGAAAGAGCTGGGAGGCAGGAATGGCACACTGGGCAGGCTTGCCTATTCCTGGCCCTGGGAATGGAGCTGTAGCCTCATGGACAATAAACGGATGTGACTCCAAGGACTCTGCAGAGTCATTTTCCTCCTGCGGCTGAGCTCAGATCTTCCAATCACATGAAATAACAAAGTGCTTTACAGTTTGACAGCCCTAGGTCTGAATTCTGGTTCTGCCATTAATTGTGACTTTGGATAAGAGGTCAAGTCTCTCCGGGCCTCACTTTCCTCATTAACACAGGGTGCAAAGTATGGTTGCAGAGAGGATGAAAAGTGCTAAGATATGTGAAGTGCCTAGCACCGGCTTTGTATCTACTTACACAAGCTTAGTAGACACTTGCCGTGACTGTGGCCCACATACTAGAACACCATGTCCTGAAAGAGAGGACCCCCTCCATGCATCATCATCCTCCGGGATGTTTCCACCCACCTGTAGGTCCAGAAGCTTTTACTTCATGCTAGGAGAAGAGAAGAGAGTGGATCCAGAGGGAAATGGAGGACAAGGCAGATGCCACAGCATCTGTGGCCTGTGCAGCTGGCAGCCTGCATTCGGGCATCGACATTCCAGGGCAGTTAGGAACAATGAGATGTCCCTAAGAACTTGTGGAACTCTGTCCTCAAGCAGCTGTCCCTCAGAATCCAGCTGGAAAAGTGTGTTCGGAGCTGGGAAGGAGCCACCATGCTCTGCTTCTCTAAGGATTTCGGCGATTCTATTTTTAGGAACTGAAGGCGTTGAGGGAATCCAAGGCCAGTCCACCTGCCAGAGGTATTGGCATCTGTTGACAGGCAGTGGCACATCCTGACAGTCTTCAAGGGCCTTGGCCACCAAGGGATGGAGAGGGAGAATGGAGAAGATGCCGTATGAGGAATGAGGCGGGAGACTGGCATGTGCCACATGGAGGACCGCTTAGGAGACTTACAAACAACCTGGGGAGGGGTTCTCTGAAGGGCCTAGTTTCCAGAATTCGGTGGTCATGGCTTAAGCTACCATCCTTTGATCAATAAGGCAGAGTAGCAACAGGCTGATATTGGGGACATTGGTTTGATGTTATAAAATCATGCACATGTACCCCTTTTGAGGCCTGAATGAGGTTCAGTTGTTTATTCATTTCTCAATAATTTACTCAGCCATTCCTAGGGTGACAAGTTTGGAGTATATCATCTGTGCCAGGCTCTCTTCTAGGTGTTAGGTGTATGTCTCTAACAAGATAGAAGGAAAGAAGAAAAGAAGAAGAACAACATTCCTCTCTTAAATTGTTAATCGCCTGGGCCTAGGGAGTCTTCATTTTAAAAGCAAGTAGCCCTGCTTACAAATGTCTCCTCAATCAAAGGCATTTGCCTTAAACTTGTATGGTCTAAACTCTAAATAAATAAACTTCTCAAGGGCATGACAACTATATCTGAAACTGTAGCATCTTTTCAACATGAATTAAACAGAACATGTGAAGGATATTAGCCTAGATATCATCTTATTACATATATATATTTATAAGTATACACATATGTAGTCCTAATAAGATCTGATATTCCAAATGACCCTGTCTACGTGCTGAGTCACATTCAAAGAAAGCACAAACTGACGTAGGTGCCTGAAATGATGGTAACATTTATTATTGTGACATTTACTGAGGGTTTACTATGTGCCAAGTATTGTTCTGAGAACTTTACATGTTAAAAAAAAAAAAAGCCTCGTATAATTATCAGAATAACCCTATGAGGTAAGGACTGTTATTATCCCCATTTTACAGGTGAGAAAACTAAGGTAATTTTATTACTCTATTTTATAGGGGAGAAGACTAAGGTACATGAAAAGAGAGTAACTTCCCCGGTACAAAAAAGCCAGTAAGAAAACCAAAATTTAAGCCCAAGAAACCACATTCCAGCCAGGGTCTATTCTTGCATCCCCACTGTGAAATTGCCTTATTCAATCTGAGTAACGGGAATCTTTACTCTAGGGTTTTTCAAGGGGCAGCCCAAGCATCTTAAAAAGTATCAGATTCTCAGAAATCCTCCCTAGACCATTTTCTCTCTCCCTAAATTTCTATGTTTACAGAGGCAGCTGAATACTGCCCTGCCCACCAACATGCTCCTGGCTCTCCGCCTGCACTGCTTGCCCCTCTTCCACAGCACTTCCTTCCTCCTGACCCCTCTGTCTCATGTGCACCACCAAGCTTCTTTTGCTTGGTGTGAAGGTCTGAACATCCACTCTCTCCTTCATGGTAGCCCAGGCTATTTCATGATGGCAGCACCCTCAAGATCCATAGACCACTGTATTAGTTCGTTCTCATGCTGCTAACAAAGACATACCTGAGACTGGGTAATTTATAGAGGAAACAGGTTTAATTGACTCACAGTTCAGCATGACTGGGGAGGACTCAGGAAAGTTACAATCATGGTGGAAGGGGAAGCAAACATGTCCTTCACATGGCAGCAGGAGAGAGAAGAATGAGAGCTGAGTGAAGGGGGAAGCCCCTTATAAAACCATCAAATCTTGTGAGAACTTACTATCATGAGAATGGCACAGGGAAACTACCCCCATGATTCAATTACCTCCTATTGGGCCCCTCCCATGACATGTGGGGATTATGGAAACTACAATTGAAGATGAGATTTGGGTGGGGACACAGCCAAACCATATCAACCCCCCTTGATGTTATGGAAGGAAGTACACAGAGGCCAAGAGAAGTACAAGTTCTTTTCTTGCTCCAACCACTTTTCTTCAAAAATTTATCATAGGAAATTCCACATAAATAAATTATCTACTACATTACATGTATGTGTGTGTTGTACACATGTGCATATCTAAATATATATATATATATATGTCCATATAATTTTAAAATATATGTTCTTAGGAGTGATAATAACATTGTGGTTATGCTTTTTAAAACTTCATCTGTTAGACCTCAAACTAAAACATTTACAGGTAAACAGGTGTGAAGCTTTGTATTTGTTTTAAAACACTCCAGTTAGAAAAAATGTTGAGGGCAAGGACAAGATGAAATAAGCTTGGAAAATGTTAAAACTTGCTGAAGGTGACAGAAGAAGAGGAATGAGATTCTCTCTACTTTTGGCGTGACTAAAAATTTTCATTTAGAAGTTTTTTTTGCCAGGTGTAATCCCAGTACTTGGGAGACTGAGATGGGAGGATAGCTTGAGGCCAGGAGTTTGGGACCCCACCCGGGCAACATAGTGAGACCCTGTCCCAAATTTTTTTTTAATTTAGAGGTTTTTTTTTCTAATGCCCAGAAGAAAACAAATGAGTAGAACCTGAAGAAATGAGTGGACAATTATTCTGAAAATGAGAGCCGTCTTCAATTTCTTAAAATTTATTGTTAACTAACATTGATTATGAACACGATCCAGGTATTAGACGAGTGCAGTGGCCACAGTAAGGAAGGTCAGTCTTTGCCTGCAAATGTCTCACAACCAATGGACACACCGTGCATACTGTCCTTTTCCCCAGAAGTGTGAAGTCAAGGAAAGTTCTGTGGAAGATGTAATGTACACACTTAAGAGAGGCCTAAAAGGATGATTAGGAATGGGTAAAAAAGGTGGGAAGGAGGAAACATGTGTGGAGACGTCACAATGGGGCTAGTTCATGTTTACACTCTTCAAAAGGTTTCCATGTGGCCAGTGAGGGAAACTGCAGGGAGACAGATGTGGATTAAATCCTAGGAATAGTCTCCCCTAGAAGGGCTGTTCAGAGGGACGATGAGCTGATGCTGGGATTCTTGGGGCCCCTCCATTCCACATGGGTCCGGCTAAGAGGAAATGACCACCTCTCTTGGATTTCATAGGAGGGCTTGAGACATTGACTAGGGGAAAGCAGCAGACATATGGGTGCTCTTCCTTCTGGGTATGGCCCTGCAGAGTCTGCTCTCTGCCAGACCCAGGGCTGCAGCCAATCCCCTGCTCTTCCTCAGTGCTAATGGCTCCAGCCTGCCCAGCAGCACCAAGGGCTGTGCTCACAGGGGAACAGACACCCACAAAAACAGACTCACATTACCCAACAGCTCTCATCCACCCTGATGGGCAGCTCTTTGGAACATCACATTTATGTGATCTCACTGGGAGTTTGTCATGAAGAGAGAGGGTCACACTTTATAAACAATGAAAGACACGAGAATACTGCAATACAGACATTCAAGGAAACAATGGAATTGGAACCTCTTTTGAATGGGGCTTCTGCCTCCTGCCAGATGTGGAACTCTGGGTGTATCATTGAACTGTGCAGGCTGCAGTTTCTTCACCTATAAAAAGTGGGTAGAAGTCTACCTTCGTTTACAGGATAATATATGTAAAATGTTATACATAGACGCTACGTATAAACATGTAAATGTTATAAGGCTAAGTATATGCAAAGAGTAATATTTAGTGATTTCTAAACACCATGTATAATAAAATGATTAATCTGATAGGACAAATCTTCATTGACTTTAACTTTACAAAGATAATGACTATGTCCCCTTTATCATGAAGATAAAGACACTATTTCCCTTTTTACTCTTGAACCTTCCTGTGTCAAGTTCAGTGCTTAAAACACAGTGGGTGCTCAATATATACTTGTTGGATAAATGGATGGAGCTGCTGCAAAGGGTTGGTTTCAGATGCTTGAAGCCCAAGCCATTTCCACCCCATGGCCTGGGTTGTTCAGCTGTTGTCTTCCGTTCCTGCTTTCTCCTTGTCCCCCTCAGCGTCTATGTGCCCTTCACCATCATCACAGACAGCTGGATGTTCTCTAAAGGAGCCATCCCTGCACTGCGGGGCTGCAGGGGGGTAGCTGGGGGCTTTCCTGCGATGAACACAGCAACACAGGACCCACTTGCTGCAGCTGCAGGGGCCCTGGGCTGCCCAGGCATAGGCACCCACAGGCACTGCAAGCAGCACCACACATAGGACCACTGTGACATGCAGGAGGCGCTCACGTGCCTCTAGCCCACCAGCATCTCTGCCTGTTACAAAAGCTACACACTGGCCCTGGTGTGGAGGCTGGCCCTCTAGGCTGAGGCAGGCCTCATATTTGGTGCCAGGAAGGAGGTCATCCACAGCATAAGTATTGATTCCGGGGCCAATGTGAACCACCTCCTTCCTGAAGGCTTCATCCGATGCAATGTAGAGGGTGAACCACTCCTCCTTAGAGGTGTCAGCCACTGCAAGCCACTCCAGCAAAATCCCATGCACTGTCTGCTTGACAACCCGCAGGTCAATGTAGGCATTGCCCTCTGAGGGGATGGAAAGAGAATCAGGTGCATGTAGGGCCTGGGCAGGCTGGACATGGAGAGAGATTACAAGGGTGCTCTTGCCAATGGAGTTGGAGGCCATGCAGGTGTAATTACCACTGTCTACCAGGTGGGCAGCAGGTATGGCCAGCTCCGACAGAGCAGCGTCTTCTCCAGTAGAAGATGTCAACACTGGGTGGAAAGAAAAACAAAACAGCTGTGCATTTATCTGATAGACTGCTGGAAAGTGTCTAGCAATGCCAGTTTTGTTTTGTTTTGCTTTGTTTTTTGTTATTGTTGTTATTAAAAGATGGTGGTAACCTCTTATGAACCTCGTACCTGGTGTCAGGTGTTTGCCTCCCAGCAATCCTTACTGTAAGATAAGTAACTGATTTTTACACATAGGATATTGAGGATTGGAGCAATCCATCAACTTGCCCATAGTGAGAGTTGTTCAGAAGCAACAATTGATATGGGACCTGGCTCTTCAATCAATGAAGACCATACTCTTTCAAATTCACTAACTGCACCTGCCAAACCACCTTTGCGTTGCTGAGCCATGGCTTTCAGGAGAGATCTTGCAACTATGTGATTGTGTGATATTACGAGTTTCAGGAAGTGCCTTCTTACCTTCCAGATGCACAGTTCCTCAGAGCCTGGAGCCACATGCCTGGGCTCCTATCCCTAATGGAGCTCCTATCCAGTGTGGTCCTGGGCAAGTTGCTTAAATTCTCTTGACAATTTTCTTGTCAATAAAATGGGATGATAAGCAATCACCTACCTCATTAGTTTGAAAGTAAGTGTTCAGTAAGTCTTAGCTTATATTTTTACTGAGAGATTATATAACACGTTGCCAAACAGTGATTATAGAACACCACGAAAGACAACACCTGGATGCATTTCTTGGTTTTCAAAGAAGCTACAACAATAAATCCTATATTTTTCTTTCATCAGTATTGAATGCCAAACCAATAAGGTATTATCAAAACAATATAAAATGTGAAAATTCAGCTAATTGGGTATTTTTTAAACCATCCAGAGTTTTGTCATAATGTATAACAAATACCTGGGCAAATGACTATATTTCCCAAGTTTTACCCAGCTATTCCTAGTTGTCTTCTAGACAGAGAACAGAAAACAGGACACAAGGAATGTACAAAGATTCTTCTTTTCAGCTTTGGGATACCCCCAGGGAGACCATCCCCGGCTTTGTGATATGCCCAACCCTACAGAGTGGCATTAAAGGTAATCCCAGCTGAGGTATGAAAACAGAGCAGAGGGTTCCAGGAAGGAAGAGGCAGGTTTGAATTCCAGCCCCAGGGCCCACAGAGGTCACTTCCTTTCCCTGGGTCCCAGTATTACAAATTCAAGCCAATAAGGTCTGAACAATTTTATGTCAATGTTATTTCAAACAAGCACCCCAGGTGATTCTGCTCAGGCAAGTCAAGGAAATAAGTAATAGATCATCTCTAGAATAAATCCTAGTCAAAAATTCTAGAATTCTAAAATACATAGTCCAGTGTTTTGCATCTAGAAGATTCCAAAAGACTATATCTGCTCATATAAAATTTTATAATGTTTACATAAGATATTAAATTAGCCCTGAAATATGTATTTATATATGTGTATATGTTCCGTATGCAAAGAGACCTGTATGCAAACATTTAAAATAATGCCAATAGTGGAACACTACCTTGGAATCTTTTCTGTTCTAGTGAGCATAATTCAGGGCTATCCCAATCTTACTTGCACCCACCCTTCGTGATTGATCCAGCTTTGAACCTCTCTAATGAGGATGGGTTTGCTACAGACCTCTCCATTCCCTCCAGATACACTGAGAGGGTGCATGTGGCTTACCATCAAATTCTCTCCACATACTCAGGGGATAAGTCCATGCAATGGATGGTGAAGGGCTGGCCTGTGCCAAGCATCGCAGGGTCACATTCTGTCCCACCCGGATGGTGACATTGGCACTGGGGGTTGAGATCTGTGGCTTCATGCAAGCACTAAGCTCAGTTTCATGAAAAAGCTGCCCTGCCTTGGACAGAGGGCCCCGGCATATCAGGTAGGAATTCACCAGGATGACTGGGAGGGTAATGGACTTGACAAACTGGACAAGCGCCCTTAGGCGACAGTCACATACCCAGGGGTTGTCATGCAGGGCCACCACCAGGCTGGAGACAATCTCAGCCCCACAGTCAGGCTGCCGGCGTTTCTGGTAGGCTGGCCAGTTCAGGAAGACACTCTTGGATACAACTGTAAGCCTATTGGAGGATAGGTCAAGGTAGGTCAGGCTGACCAAGAATTGAAGAGCCAGCTCAGGGAGTGCATCAATCTTGTTGCGTTTGAGATCCAAGACCCTCAGGAGAGGGGTGGCACGGAACGCTGTCCATGGTACTGAGCAGAGCTTGTTCCCCTCCAGTCTCAGCTCCCTCAGTTCTGGCAGGTGTTCCAGGGCTCCTAGGTGGATCACACTGATATTGTTAAAATTGAGCCAAAGGTATTCCAAGGTGCTCATGTTGATGAAAGACCCTTGGGGCATCTCAAATAAGGGTGAGTTTTCAATTCTCACTTGCTTGAACTCTTCAGAAAGGTTCCCAGGGATCTTTCCCAAGGAGACAGATGTGCACTGCAGAGTCCTGTACAAGAAACCAGAACAGCTTTAAGATAAACAACAGGGGACTGGAAAGTGGGGTCAGGCTGATCCTGGCATTAGACATGTGAATCAGAATAAAAATATTATTATTCATTGAAATAAAAGAGTTAGACTCATTTTGGTAAAAATGCACAGTTCAGCAAAGTTCAGTCCCAACTAGAATGAGTCTCATAGAGATTTGCTGATTTCCTGCCAATTCTAAGCCTGCTTCCACTCCACATCATCCCCAAAGAAAACCCATTCCCCATAACCCTCTAACATCTGGCCAGCAGAGCGCACCTGCCAAAACTCTCCTCTGAGCAAGTGCATCCTGGCAGACAGAAAGGCTGAGCTGCATGTGTATCCAGAAAGACCAGAACTAACAGGAAGTAATGAAAAACTGAAGCCATATTTCTCTGTAAGAAAATACGTTGTGAGTTTTGAATAAGTATCGCCCCAGCTTCCGAGTGGCAAATCCTATTATTGGTAATCCATGGTGATGTAGGTCGCACAGCAGCAGGAAAGCCCATGGGAGCTCTGAGGTCTGTTACAGCCCAGACCACAGGTTCAGTCAGAACACACGAAGGGAGATCAATGTCTCTTAACTAGGGTCAGGAAATTCAACATTTGAGTGATTCTTGAGTCTGAAAAGCAAACTCCAGGTCAGATATCCAATTCCATACAGATTCTACATTTCTCAGTGTCTTAAAAAGAAGTCTGAGAAACAAGCAGGCAGTGCTATTCTGAGCACGACTGTTCAGGGAATGTGGCCAGAATCCAACTAATGCTTCATCATTTGCAGTTGATTCCTGAAACCTAGAATTTCCAATCATTTTCTCAAAGTGAAAATAGGTGATGAGTAACAAAGTAATTCTGTGTTCATTCCCATCATTTGTTCTCTTTCCAACACCACGGGTGGTGTAGTCATGCTCCTACTGCCTTAAGACAGCTGCTTCTGCAGCTTGGGCCACCAGTTTCAAATACAAGATGGTATTTTCTGATTAAACCAAAAGATTATTTTCTTGGACTTCACAACCTTTCCTTAATACTGTGTATTTCACTTCATCAAAATGGACAACCTACATTTTAAAAAGAGATATATACAATTTTATATGCTTGCTCTTTCACTCTTCATTTATTCCACAAATATTTACTGGTCATTTGCTTTAAGCTACACTCTTGCTCAATGAAAGAAACAGGGTTGAGGGCAAACCTATTATAGACCCTGTCCCAAGGAGTCTTCTCTCTTGTTTGTGCTTCTGAGTCTCGAGATCTTTGGAATGTAATTTAATCTCTGTGAGTCTTCTCTGCATAGTGAGAATATTAACAAATACCTCATAGTGTTTCCAGGAATTTATTTCTCATTATTTTTTAATTTTTGTATTTTTTCAGAGATGGGGTCTCACTCTGTTGCCCAGGTTGGTCTCAAACTTCTCAGCCTCCCAAGTAGCTGGGATTACAAGTGCAAGCCACTGCATCCAGCCATATTTTTAGAAAAGTTTGAGATTATGTTAAATACAACACCTAGCACACAGTTGGTGCCCATTAATCCTCCTCCCACCAACAAACTCTTTAAGATCTGAAAAGTCTACATCCCTATTAACTAGGGCACTTCCAGTTGAATACTGAAATTCCATGAGTTCCTTTAAGACTCATGCTATACATTGTACCCTACAAAAGGCCTCAGCAAAGAAAATCCGCTTAGCTAACCAGTGAAGGGGGAAATGGGTCACCAGCTAAGCTGATTACACTCCAGGCTTTCCGTCCAAGCCAGATATATTTGCAGGAGTTTCCAAACAGTCTAAATCTAAAACCTGGGGGGACCACTGGGTTTGTCTGGAGGTAAAAATCCAAAACAAAGAGAGAGCTATTGGCAGAAAGTTTGTCATACATATGGCGATGTGCTGCCTAGATCCCCCTTCAAGGGATAAGTGGATGCTCAGCTGCAAGGAGTGCTTGCATGAGGTCATGTCCTTCCCAAGGCAGCCACATCCCACATTCAGTGACTGAGGGTGGTGAGGGCCTGGCCAGTTTGCCCTGATGGGGGAAAACTCTGATGAGCAATTATCACTCCAGAGTCCAAACCACTAGTGGATTTCTTTCTCTCCCCTTACCCCAAAGGATAAAGATCTTAAGAGTCCTCCATTCCCCCACAATTTCCTCTCTGTCCATCTCATGCCTGCCTTTTCAAATGAATCCAGCTCCATCCGACTTTCCAGAAGTTTGCGGGAAGCTTGTGAAGCACACCCACTGGCATGCTGTCTCTAGAATCATCTAGGCCACTTCTCTACTGCCCCCTACTCCTTTCCTGACCCCCTCATTCTCTGGTTTCCTTATTTGGCATATGAACAGAGGGAGTGGCTCTCTTGGAAACTGAGGCAGGAGACCAGGACAATTAAAGTTAGCGTGGGTCAAGTTATTTATGTTAAACAATCTGTGGTTAAGTATAGTCCCTAAACTCAAGAGACCCTAACAACAATGGCAAGAGGGTCTGAGAATATTACAACCCATCTTCCCTCCTGCAGGATGCTTTTCAGAACTAGGCTCTTAAAATTCTCCATAGAAATCACAGGCGCTACAGTTAGACGTCAGAGCTTCTCAAAGTATGCTGCTGTGACGGTCCTGGGTAGTTCATTGACAAAAGTTATTCCTTAACAGTTAATGCATGTCAGAAAGAAATATACCTAACAACGCAAACCTTTCTCTAATACTATTGCTTAGAACATCATCAGGGTAGAGAGTATGTTTTGTTTTAATCAAATGAGTTATTTCACTTCACCTCCAGGTTCATCTATGTTGTCACAAGTGAGAGGGTTTCCTTCTTTTTTAATGAATGTATAGTACTCCATTTTGTGTGTGTGTGTGTGTGTGTGTGTGTGTGTGTGTGTGTGTGTATAATATTTTTCTTATCCACTCATCCACTGATGGACACTTGGGTTGACTGCATATTTTGGCTATCGTAAATAGTGATGCAATAAACATGGGAATCCAGATATCTCTTCTGTATGCTGACTTCATTTCCTTTGGATATGTATACCCATAAGTGGGACTGCTGGGTCATATAGTATTTATATTTTTAATTTTTTGAGAAGCCTACAAAGAAAACTCTTTTTATGACGCTTTGCTTTATTGCACTTCACAGATAATGTGTTTTTGTTATAAATAGAAGGTGTGTGGCAACCCCACATTGAGCAAGTCTATTGGTGCCATTTCTTTTCCAACAGCATATGCTCACTTCATGTCTGTGTCACATTTTGGTATTTATTGCAATATTTCAAGCTTTTTAATTATTATTATGCCTGTTATGATGATCTCTGATCAGTGGTCTTTTGATGATATTATTGTAATTGTTTTGAGGCACCATGAACTGTGCCCAAGACTATAAACTTAATCAATGAAAAAAAAAAAAATTCTCCATAGAAACAGAGTCGTGGGGGAGGAATTACTCTGTGCTTGTGAAATGCTTAGATATAAATGGCTGCAGGGAGCCAGCTCCCTGGCTTGTCTTAATAGAATCTTAATAGGATAGTGTCCTGTCTATTCAATTGGAAAATGCCACTCACCTTCCCAATATTAGTAAAACACTGGGATAACTCAGACAGAGAACGGGGCATCCTATCAGGGAGCAGACACGCTGTACTCCGTTTCTGTAAAGCTAGGACTTGTTCCCACCCCCATCCTCTGCTGCCAGCATGTCTGAGATGCTGCCTCAGCTACCCATGCTCTAAGGTATGCCTGTGGCAGACACACAAAAGACCTTTCCAAGCCTCCTTGAAGTAGGTGGGCTACAAGACTCTTGATCTGGCTAATGAAATGTTACAAGAAATGAGGTTTGAAAAGCCCTAACATGATCTCCCAATTTATCTTTTTGCTTGTTGTGGCAACCACTGACATTCTAAATGGTGGAGTCTTCCCAGCCATGTCCTTGAGTAAATAAGTGAAGCAGAGCCCTCCCTCCTTCTGTATTTCCCAAACTTAAGTAGAGTCTGTGGGACAGGAATACATTTTTCTGTGTTAAGCCATGGAAATTTGGGAATGGTTGCCTAAGCATAAATCTAACCTATCCTAACTACAATGCCCTTGTGAATAAATATGCTCAGGTACCTGTATGTTGATTTTTGCCTTTGTTAGATTAAATGATAATTAAGACAAAAATTTCCAGCTCTTGTCCTCTAGACAAACTGCTCACTGAATCCCTTGATTGATAGCCTAGGTTTGATAGCCCACATCCACTTTCAGAGCACAATTTCTGTATTTGCCTTTTTGTACCCAGCAACTTCAATGGGCAAGTGACCTTGGACATATTCTCTGCTTAATCATGAGGAATATAACCATGCTGCAGTCATAAAAAGACATCATGAAGATGCTATGATTCCAGCCAACCTCCAAACCAGGCTTCCAAGGCCAGCTATGCTGCAGTCTCACCATGGCCCAGATTGGTCTTCAGCATTGGTAGGCCAGAAATTCTTTTGCCAGGATACTCAGAGGGCATTCAATTTTCAGGGACTAACTCATACTCATCAGACTCACATACTAAAAGATTAAGGTAAGCCAGACATCATTTTATTTTTTACAATAAGAATGTGTTTCTTCTCATGACTTGAATATTCATGAGCATAATCCAGGATGATTCTTCTCTACAAGAGCAAACCAGGGAAGACAGGATACACAAATGAAGGTTGACAGATGAGTTTTGGGAGGCTTATCATCTTGGAGGCTGTATTAGTCCATTTTCACACTGCTGGTAAAGACATACCCAACACTGGGTAATTTATAAAGAAAAAGAGGTTTAGTGGACTCATAGTTCCACATGGCTGGGGAGACCTCACAATCATGGCAAAAGGCAAGGAGGAGCAAAGGCATGTCTTACATGGCATCAGGCAAAAGGTCTTGTGCAGGGGTACTTCCATTTATAAACCCACCAAATCTCATGAGACTTATTCATTACCACAGGAACAGTATGGGGGAAACTGCCCCCAAGATTCAATGATCTCCACCTGGCCCCACCCTTGATTCGTGGGGATTATTACAATTCAATGTGAGATTTGGGTGGGGACACAGTCAAACCATATCAGAGGCCTTTCCATCCAGACCATGAAAATAGGTCCCAATAAATCATTGGATCATTGGCAAGATTGAATTCTCTCTCTCTCTTTCTGTCTCTGTTAACATCAGATAAATACTACAGATTTCTTGCTTTTAAGTTCCTGATTTTTCTTCAAACAAGACTCAATAAAACTGGCTAAATGTTACTTGTCTTTAAGTCAATAACTGTCCCATCGTGATTGGTTTAGACAATCATTTAAAGGCAACATCCTGATCACTTCAACAGATGACTGCTTTCATCTACTGAGTGTACATTTGTCCTAATTTTGCGGGTGTCTATCACTCTCATTTATCAAAGAGTCAGAATTGAGTCTTGGGTCTCCAAAACTCACCAGAAATACCTTTCTAAATTTTCATAAGGGGTAAACAAACTACAATCTCAGGGTCAAACCCAGCCTGTCACCTGTTTTTGTAAAAAGTGTCTTATTGGAAGACATCCATACCTACTAATTTACATATTGTCTATGGCTGCTTTTGCATCCCATCAGCAGAGTTAAGTAGTAGCAACATAGCCTAAAATATTTACTATTTGCTTTTCTTTACAGGAAAAATGTTTGCTGGCTCCCAATGTACACAGTGTCTTTGTCATCTTTCAACAAAACAGCCTCTCTTACCAATGTCTATGGTCCACAAGTTATAGTCAGGTGCACCCTCCAGGTGGTGGCAGAAGATATCCAAGAATGGAAATTCCATGCTCATGTGCATGGGTGCTCTCATGGTTCTGATCCCAGGTTTCAGTGATTTTTAAAAAGTTAATTTCTATAGTGAACCTGCTGTGGACCACACTGCAGGGATTGATACTGAATAAAGACCCTCAGCCTGATGAGAAAGTTGTCGAAGAACTGGATTCCGAAAGAGAATTCATCACTTTCTTGTATAAATCATTCAACTCTTTGGTCCTTGTCTGTAAAATCAAACAGCCCAGCCTCCATAGTGGGTTGTCATGAGTATCAAATGTGAGAAAACTGAGTGAAATATGTGGTAAAGTCTTTTGTAAATGCGAGGGGGAGTACAGTAACTTTAGGAAGCACTGCATCACACTGGCTTATATCTAATAAATCACATGACATAATACTTGCAAATACTTGGAGTCTCTTGCATAATACTAGCAAAACAATTTTCTTGGATCACTTGCTGTCCCAAAATTTCTTCAGTTGTTACCCAAAGGACTTGGCACAGGTACCCTGGATGCTCCTCATGCCAGAGATCAGCTCTATAAATGAGGAACAAATTGAGCCTTCTGCTGGGAACATTCACTTTCCCCAGTGCACAGAGACAACATCTCAGTGGTTTCCTAGTTCCAAGAAAATGTGAACAGCAATTTTCCTTTGAAGTAACTTGATGAGCAACCAGGAAGGCTCTGAGACACCCTCAAGAACCCAGGTAGGTTTTGGTAAGAATCACAAAGGCTGGTGCATGGGGCAGAGGTGAATGTGCCAGACAGCATAGAGTGTAATGAGGTCTCTTGGATCCCTCCAGCCTGACATTCTGAAAGCAAATGAGCAATGTTCTCTTGGGCACTGTCTCAAACTCTAGCATTTATCGAAAAATCAAATGATTGTCTCTAGGCAGAATAGCACCCAGAGAATATTAGAATTCAGTGAGGGCACAGTGGGTTATGAGTGCAGTGTGTGTGTTAGTGAGGATGGGTAACTACCAATATGGCTAATGCATAGAGAGACGGTGTGTGTGAGTGCCTATGAATTAGCATAAATGTAATCAAGGTGCAGTATAGGAGGATGGTAAGGACTTTTAACCGTGGATCCCAACTGTGTGGTCCAAATCTCAGAGCTACCTAAATTTGCCTAGCTGTGTAATCCTGGGCAATGCAGATTAAATCACTGTTCAGCACATATTCCTTGCTCTACCATCACCTCCAGGGAAGAAGTGTCCTTACTTGCCCCTTTAAAAGGGTTTGGCCATGAAACTTGCTTTGGCAGGTAGAATATGGACGGAAGTGGCAGTATACCAATTCCGAACTAAGAACTTAACAGGCATTGCATCAACAATCATTCCTCTATTATCATCCAACCTCACCGTGAGAGAAACCTGCCCCAGCTACCCACTGCTACTCTCCAGCCCAGGCTCCAAATGAAACACACAGAGCAGAGCCACCCTAATCAACTCACAGGCCTGCGAGTGTGAAAGTAAGTGTTCACTGCCATACATCACTAAGATTTTGCTTTCATTTGTTATACTGCAAAAACTGACTGATACAGGCAAGTTTCTTAACCCCCCACTCCAGGGAAATGGAGAGAATAGTGGTGCCTGCTGCAAATGATTGTTACAAGAATTTAGCACTTAGAACACTTTCTATCCTGTCGTAAGTGCTTAACAAGTGTTCGCAGTTGTTGCAGTAGCTGCTGCTGCTGTTGCTGTGTGTAAGTATCTGGGTAAGCAGGTACCCGAGCCAGTAAGAGTGGGTGATCATCTACTCGGGTGTCAGAGTTAAAGAAGGAGAGTGGGTGGGCAGGTGTGTGAGTTGTGGAGGCACGTCCCTCAGCAGAAGTACTCGTTGATTCTCCTGCCCCCTTTGACTCCAAAGGCCTGAAAGTCCACACTGGAACGAGCTGAGAGCAGCCTGTCGGCCTCGCTGACACTGTGCCGGGACAGCTCCTCCAAGCCATCCTCGCTGTGGCCCAGTCTCTCTAGGTTGACGTAGGTAACTGTGGCCTCAGGGGAGTCCCTGTTGAAGCACTTTCGGCAGCGCCTCTGAAGAGCACCACAGCAGACAAGCAGCGTGAGAGGCAGGGCAATGACGACGGCCACACTGATCACCACCACATTGATGAGCTGCTGAGTGTGCTCAGCATCCACCACTTCGTTGGTGGAGAAGATAACACACTGCTCCTTCCGGGGCACCAGGCCCTGCACGCAGACACACGCCACATACTTGGTCTTGGGCAACAGCCCAGTGATGGTCACTCTGGTCTTCCCAGGCTGCACAATCACCCGCCGCATGCTGTGTTGCCCAAAGACTGCATAGAGGACACTGAAGGCAGTTGTGTTCTTAGCCTGGGGTGCCTTCCACACCAAGGACACGCTGTGGTAAGTGTCCCCCACCACCTTCACAGACCTCACCATTCGTGCCTCTGAGGGTCCCGCCCGCCCATCAGAGAGCTCTCCCAGGGCATCCATCTGGAAGTGCTCAAGGGTCAGCTCCTCCTTCGTGCTGGGCACAGAGGGTCCAGTGGCCAGGACAGCGGGTTTGGGAATCTGGGGGACATGCCTGGCCACCAGCTTGTTGTTGTAAGCAGCAGCTTCCCCTCCACCGCCTGTCCTTGCCCATAGTGTCCCTGGGCTCCCACTGTGTTCTGTGGAAGTCTGCGGCTCAGTGACAATCAGGGAGATAACAGTCTCAGAGGCTCCCAGGAAGTTCTTGGCTTGGCAGATGTAGTCTCCGGAGTCAAGGTGGGACACTGCAGGCAGGCCCAGCAGAGTCCAGCTCGTGCCGTCACTGGAGACTTCCTGGTGCACTAGGAGGAAAACAGGCATGTGTGGGAGAACGAATGGGCCCGTCTGCCCCAAGCTGTCTTTCAGGGCCAAGTTCACAGCCCCAGGTGGTGCACCCTCAGGTGTCATCCTGAGAAAACACTGGCAGTCATTCAACTTTTCTTAGACTAGCCAAGGGGATCACTATTACCTTGGGCTCAAATGTGGGGAGCCTCTGGAGCCCCAGGCTGAGGCAGAGCCTAAGAATGATGCCTTCTAAATCTGACAAGTTCACACTATGGGTTTTTTTGTTGTTGTTTGCTTTTTTCAGATAGTGTCTTGCTCTGTCACCCAGGCTGCAGTGCAGCGGTGTGACCATGGCTCTCTCCAGCCTGGAACTCCCAGGCTCAGGTGATCCTCCCACCTCAGTCTCCTGAGTAGCTGGGACCACAGGCACATGCCACCATGCCCAGCAGGTTTTTTTTTTTTTTTTTTTTGCGACAAGGTCTCACTATGGTGCTCATGCTGGTAACTCCTAGACTCCAGCAATCCTCCTGCCTCAGCCTCCCAAAGTGCTAGGATTGGGTGTGAGCCCCCAGCCAACCCACTATGTTCTTAGGGGCCCTGGAATTTTGCAAAGGTGATCAGCTAGATTGTGCTGGAATCCCAGCTCCTCCACGTATGAGCCTTGTAATGTAGCATTTAGCCTCTGAGAGCCTCAGTTTACTTATGTGCAAAATAAGAAGGAAAATTGGGTTGCTCTTTGAAGTTCAATGTCATTATGTGCATAATACACTTAGCACTGTGTTAGACCCACATGAAGAGCTCGATAGATGGTAGCTCACATCATTAATTACTCCAGGTAATTCTGGTTTAATATTAAAACTGGGAAACTTATTATAAATATTAATACACTAAAAGAGGGTCTTCCACCAAAAAAGTCAGCTTTTTGTTCTCTCAGGATGGGCCCTGAGTCTCTATAGAGTGGCTGGTGGGATATGATAGGACAGGTCAAGAGCCATTGTCATTGTTGAATCTGTTGTCACAGTGACTTGCCTCTGGGAAGCCCCTGTCAAACTCAACTCAGACAGATGGAAGCCCAGCTTTGCTTAGACAACTTCCCTCTGGCCCTGCCAAATCCCCATTTGGGGCACTGCTTTTCCCTCCCCAGTCTGGGGTCTCAGTGCAGCATCCCTGTAGCTCACATACCTGTGCCATTAAGGGGCTTGCCATTGGCCCTCCTCCAGCTCATCTCCGGCCCAGGGACTCCGGTAGCTCCACAGCGTAGCAATGCTGTGCCACCCAAAAGGGACCTGATGCTAGCCACTCCTGGATGGAGCTCTGGGCCCTGGCACTTCCTCAGTTCAAGCTGGCTGAAGGCCACTCCGGCCAGGCTGCGTGGGCTGGCACATCTCAGTTCGGTCTCAATGAAGGCCAACTTTGGGGCCCAGCCATCCAAAAGATGAACCAGGTCATAGAGTCGGCAGTCACATGCCCAGGGGTTGTCCTGTAGCCCTGCAGGGGTAAAAAAGAAGACAAGATATTCAGATAGATATTCAAGGTCCTCAGGCCCAGCACCCCTTCCCCTCTAGAAGGACAGGCAGGTCCTCATTCAGAGTCAGCAGAACTGGCCTCTGGACCCAGCTCCTTGCCTTGCTAGTAGTATGACCAGAAATTTGATTTTTTTGTGTTCAATAATAGCATTACTTTCTTTTCAGGGTTGCTTTAAACATAATCAAAAATAAATCATATTAAGTACTGGGTAGATATACAGCATACTGACAAAACTGGCAATTACTGTTGCCATTCTCGGACTGGTCCTTCCAGGCCACTGGCCAGGCAGTATTTCCACAATAATTGCAATATGACAAAACCCATTTCTAGAAATGCATCACTGACCCCTGATCCTTGATGCCAGTTCTTCCAGTATAAATGATATTTTCAGCATCATCCCAGCAATGAAGGTGGCTGCTCTGAGCCATGGTCCTTTTGACATAGGCTCAAATGGGCATAAACAGCAGGGTGAAAGGGCCAGAAAATCAAATCCTAGGCTATATCCCCTACTGTCCTTACTCTAAAATTGAACATTCTTACAGAGCCGAAAGCAGATCACTGTACCCACTCTGTCAAAGAACATTATAGAGATGGAGGGGTACCACGTGCATATAAATGAGGGGTACTATGTGTCCTCAATTCTAAGGCACAATTCCTTCTTATAGGGTTACATTACTGAAATGCAAGATAAATGCACTTGATATGATGTCCTTTTAATCCCCAAAGACTTATTGAATTTAATAGTATATCTAATAATCAATGATATCTTATACATTCACATAGATATATTTAATACATGCGTCAAAGGGTTGGGGTGGGTGCGTTCAGATCTGACTGTATATTCATGTCTCTCAGGTCTCTTTGAGTACAACCCACGGGTGCCAGTTCCTTTTCCCACCTCCCCCTCACCCCATCTCACCAGTGGTTGCTGCCTTGCATCATTGGTTAAATGCACTTAATGATATATCTGCTACCTAAGATTCATCAATGCCTGGCTCCAGTGGTGAGCTACCTGGCTTTCATTTCATCACAATAGGGCCAGAAAGAATGAACGTAAAAGGCAAAGTTAAACAACAGTGAAACTTCCACTTGCCAGACTGGCAAAAGTTAAACATTTTGGCCATTTTAATTGTTAGTTCCATGAGTGTATACGTTTTCATCTCTTTTGTTCTCTGCTGTATTCCCAGCACCTAGAATTGGAAGGCATTCAAAAATATGGAGTCTCACTCATTGCCCAGGCTGTAGTGCAGTGGAGCAAACTCGGTTCACTGCAACCTCTGCTTTCTGGGTTCAAGCGATTCTCCTGCCTCAGCCTCCCAAGTAACTGGGATTACAGGTGCCCACCACCACATCCAGCTAATTTTTGTATTTTTAGTAGAGACAGAGTTTCACCATATTGGCCAGACTGGTCTCAAACTCCTGACCTCAAGTGATCCACCCGTCTCGGCCTCCCAAAGTGCTGGGATTACAGGTGTGAGCCCCCGTATCCAACCCAGATGGGTTTTTAAATGTCTAATATGCACACTCTGTGACCTAATAATTCCACTTTTCAGTTCCTATCCTAGAGAAACATTGATGTGCACAAGAATGTATTGCCAAGAATGTTCTCTGTTGCATCATAGGCGTGAACAAAATAATGGAAACAATGTAAAAGTCCATTAAAGGGTGAATGGCTAAATAAACTATAGTATAAATATATTTATAACATAGTGCAGATATAGTATACTATAGAATATTGTGCAGTAGTTTTAAAAATAAACTTGATCCATTTGTAGTAATTTAGAGAGATCTACAAGATATAGTGTTGGGTCAAAAAGCGTTGGTTAGTATGTATGACAAACTTTTATGTAAAACACACATATAACTTTCCTGAATCCATGTATGTATGTGTATATATGTATATACATATGCATACGAACTGTGTCTGAACAGATAGGGAGCTTGCATATAAATATGATAATAGTAAATACTTTTGGGAGGTGGTTGGAATAGGGAGAGAGGACAGAAGCGTCTTTAACCTCTTCTGCAATATTTTAAACGTTTGTATTTATTCATGTATGAGTTGTATAATTCAGATCAATTTTCCAGAATGAATTATGCCCCTTCTGTCATTCTCAAGACCAGGCAGGTGCCTTGGGCAGGAAAGGAGATCTAGTTCACATGGTAAGCTGTTGGTTTGTTAAGAACAGGAAGGAACCGAAGAAATAGCAGGTCCAGCTGGTGTAGTGTACTAACCCATTCAGCTCTGAGTTGGGAAATTGAGTCTCAGGGGCCTTCTCCTGGTTGTGTGACCTGGAAAGACCTCTCTTATGACTGGGATGTGAACTGCCACAGTCTGGCTTGTGGATTGAGCTCCTAAACCCGCCGCTCTTGTGGATCTCACTGTCTTTGCTGAAACCTGGAAGGAAGGTATGATTTCAATTTTCCAAATAAAGAATCGAAACTCAGGGAAGCGTGGTAACTTGCCTAAGACCCCAGGTGACGGTTGCCGCCTCTTACCTAGGACCAGCCTGGGGTGGTGGCCGGGAGGGAAGATACCGGTCTTCAGGTGAGCCCAGGAGACGATCAGCTCCTGCGTGAGCCTCATCAGCTGGTTGCTGGAGAGGTCGAGGAAGGTGAGGTTCTCCAGGAAGCGCGCGGCCTCAGGGGGCACAGCCGAGAGGCGGTTGGCCTGCAGGTCCAGTAGCCGCAGCTGGGGGGCGTCCCTGAGCGCGGCCCAGGGGAAGGCGGCCAGGCGGTTCCCCGGCAGCCGCAGCTCCCGCAGACGTCGCAGGCCCCGCAGCATAAGGGCGTTGAGCTCGCTGAGGGCGTTGTAAGGCAGCCACAGCTGCTCCAGGCGGCCCAGGGGCCTAAAGGCCTCGCCAGGAACCCTGCGTATGGCCGTCCGCTCCAGGCGCAGTCTGGAGGTGTCCAGGGGGATGGACGCCGGGGGCAGGGTCATATCGGGGTCGTTGCACACTACTGCCCTGCTGGCAGAAATGAGGGATAGTTGAGCAAGGATCCTGCCGGGTCTGGGATCTCCCACCGCTACCTCCCTTCGCGAGGCCTCCAGTTCTGCCTGTTATCACCGGACACCCACACCAGAGTCCAAGCCATGACGAAGACCTGGAGAGGGGCCCGGAGCAAGCAGCCCCACTTTTCCCTTTGCAGAGGTCTTGCTCTCAGAGCCTTTCACAAGGGTCCCAGGAAAGTGATTTGGTCTTCAGGGTCCTGCAAGACCCCACCTTTAAACTGTTACGACCCATAACAGCCCGCAGCACCCACAGTGCACTAAGAATGAACAGCATTAATAAACCCCATGATCACGTTGTGCACTGTTGCTTTGCAAATGTGTGTTAAAAGTGTTCACTTGGCCGGGCACAGTGGCTCACGCCTGTAATCCCAGCACTTTTGGAGGTGGAGGCTGGTGGATCACCTGAGGTCAGGAGTTCAAGACTAGCCTGGCCAACATGGTGAAACCTTGCCTCTACTAAAAAATACAAAAATTAGCCAGGCATGGTGGTGCACGCCTGTAGTCCCAGCTACTCGGGAGGCTGAGGCAGGACAGTCACTTGAACCCGGGAGGCAGAGGTTGCAGTGAGCCAAGATCATCCCACTGCACTCCAGCCTGGGTGACAGAGCAAGACTCTGTCTCAAAAAAAAAAAGTGTTCGTTTGTTAAATTATACCTCAATTTTCGTAACTGTTTTGGTTTATCATTTAACAAAAAATATACCAAGGACATCAAAAATGAAAGCACCTCAAGTCTCTCCCACCTCTGGGGAGCCATGCGATGATCAAGGTGTTTAAGAGCCAGGACTTGGCAGCCCCACAGCTGGATTCACACCTGGGCTCTTTGCTTGCTGGCTGTGTGTCCTTGAGTACATTAGGTAACCTCTCTTTTCCTCAGTTTTGCCATCAAACAGACTCCACAAGGTGGTTATGGGGTTTAAATGAGGTAATGCATGTGGAAGCCCAGCACATTGCCTGCCACCCTGCATGAGCCCAAGGGTATGGATCACTGTCATCAATGTTTGCATCTCAGCACTGCAAGTAGATCGGGTCAGTCTTATCAGCTCTTCTATCCAAACCACGACTTCTTAAACCTTATTCTATTAAGTTTGAGACTAAAGCAGAGGATAGAGAGATAACAAGAGGCAGTCCCTGCCCTCAAGGAGCCTACATTTCAGGGCTGTTTTATACTACGTAAACCAAAAACAAAATCCTAAGCCCCCCAACCACTGAACAGGCCCGTCTAAGGGAGGTTGTTCTCTTGTAATAGCATAACCTACTGGTCACATCAGGCTTTCCTGGAGGTGCACACACATATCACCAGCATCCCTCAGCATAACTCATATACTCCACTTAAAGGCAGCTGGGCTGGGCTTGTTTTTTCTTATAAACAGTGTCCACAAACAGCACGGATATTCTTACTCGCTCCTTTTGAGCAAATATACATGGAACTCCTACTAAGTGATGGGCAATTCAGAAGAGAATCAGCCTCATAGCCCCTGTCTCCATACAGTGTGTAATCTAGCTCAGGAAGAAAGAGCATTTACAGCAATGATATTTCCAGATACTAAAATAGGTTTGGGCAGGTGTGATAGCTCATGCTTATAGTCCCAGCTACTCAGAAGGCTGAGGGGGGAAGGTGGCTTGAGCCTAGCAGTTGGAAGCTACAGTGAGCTATGATTGTGCCACTGCACTCCAGCCTGGGTGACAGAGCAAGACCCTGTCTCAAAAAAAGTAATAATACAGGTTTGGGTATTGCAAGGAGGAAGGTCTGGATGTAGGTGAGAGAAAGACAGGTGATTGGAAAACTTCTCTTGGACAGGAGAGAAAATGGTAAAAGGGGGATTTAAAGGAAACCATGAGAACCCAATGCAAGCCTACACCACAGCTAAAACCTCCAGCACAACTCCTGGTGGGGTAAAACCAGAGGCAAACTGGGACGAACAGCATGGGCACAAATCCATTCAGGTGCACAGCCCAGCTCCTCCCAGGCAACCCCAGTGCTCACAGGCACACACTTCACAATACAACAGCTCAGACATAAAGGCTGGGCTCTCTGAGAGGCCCAGGTTAGAGAGGGATCTGAGGAAGGCTTCTGAGATGCAGAAGGAGCTTTGGTCTAACTGCACAGTCTGTGCCCATAGCCACAGGGGACCTCAGGGCCTGCTACCACCTTTCATGGCCTCATAGGACCCTCCATGCAGATGGGCTGGTGCATGTTAGCCATGGGATGGTCAGGCGGGTAGAACCAAGAGCTCTGGCTTCAGAGGAGGGAATGCCCACTGACTTACATCAGTGGCCCTAGAAACCCATTTTCCATCTTAAGGCTAACTCTGCTGCCTGGAACTTATCACTGGTCCCTGCCCATGGCAGCATCACCAGATAAGTGTTCTGAATACTGAATCGGAATGCCTGGGTTCCAGGACCGGTTTCGTCAATGATGCTATGTGGCTTTCAGCTCTATGCCTTCTATGAGTGGTAGGAGGCTTTTTGTCACTCCAGTGACACTGCCCGGGCTGGAAACAGCAGCCTGTTCAGGGCTCAGCCTGGCTTCTCTTGGGGACAGGATCCTTACCCTCCATATGAGTTGATGCATTGGACACTTGGGCTACAATGGAGCTCATTCTGGTTCTCAGATCATTTGAGGTGTCTTTTCTTAGTGGTTCTTCTCCATTCTCTGTCTCCTCTCATCCCCCAATCAACTCGACATTCATTGCCAAGATTATTAAAAGGGTAGCTCCGATAACATTGTTCCTAGGATCAGAAACCATCAGTGGCTCAGAAACCATGCAGAGGTCTTTAATGGATAAGCTAAAGAAGTTGGAGAAAAGATGATTTAAAGGTTGCTAAAGAAAACAAGAAAATGAGCAGTAGTGGAAGAGCAAGGGTCCACAAGCCACAGTGGCATGGGAATGTCCCGATGGAAGGAGAGGAGGAGAGAATGGAGGTACTCTGAGGGATCAGACAGAGGATGGGGAAAGTCAAGGAAAAGGCTGGGGATGGAAGGAAGCATGCTTGTCATGGGATGGGCACTCCTGGCTTTTTGGAGCACTCATAAAAAGGGATTGAGGCTGAGACTCCTGGGATCTGGCCAGCAAAGATGGAGAAGAGGAAAAGAATGAGAGGCAAGTGGTCCCATCATGGGTGGGGTTGTAGGAAATGCCTGGGATATGATTGAACATTGTAGAGAGGTCAGGCAAGAGAGTGCAAGTGGCCTGGGAAAGAAGGGGCTGGGGAAATATAGAAAAGAAGAGGGAATAGAAAAAATAAAGGAGAAGAAAAAGCAGTAAGGGAGGAGATTTCCTGGACCTTTAAGGAGGGCTCTTCACCAGGAGCCTGCAGGAGGACTTAGGAAGGACTTCCTAGAACTGACATACTTGTGCCTCACCCTCGGGCCCATGTGTATAGATACCTGGTACCTCTCGGACAGAGTCACCCCCTTGCTTGCTGGAAAACAGTGCAGCACACACCACCCCATAGGATCCCTGGTCCTCAAGGGCCAAGGGAGATGAAGATCTCACCCAGGGCCCCAGCTCCAACTCCTCCCAACCCAACCTAGCTGGCACAGCAATGGAGGCTGGGCTGCCCATCCCATGCACCCGGTACCATACCTGGCCTTGCTGCCATCACCCATGATATGGAGGCTGCAGCTGCATTGAGAGGGGCAGAAGCCCCGGGCCTGGGGGGGCCACCCAAGGGCCAAGAGCCAGAGCATGCCTAATGCCACCCTCATGGCTCCTGGCTCCTCTCTGGCCCGGGCAGGGGCCTGTCCCTGGACCGCTCCGTCCCACAAGCCCAGCAAACCCAGCAGCTGCCCACTTGCTCGCCAGTCCCTTACACCCCCTCCTGAGGCCATCGGATAAACACGGACAGGCTGGGGATTAGGGAGGGGAGTCCCAGCCGCAGCACTCAGCGGCTTATTGCTTTCTGAATCACTCAGTCCTGAGGGTGGGGGCGGGGGACCCCCTTCCATAGCAATAGCCACAGGCCCAGAGAGGCCAGGGCACAGCAAAGCAAGACAAGTAGGCAGCTTTCCAGAGGCAAGCAGTCATGAGACTGTCATCTGCAAAGCATCCCATCCCAACAAGGCCACGGACAACACAGACCCCACTGGAGTGCCAGGGAAGATGGAGAAAGAACCCCCGCCTCCATAAGGGCCTTTGGAAATTCTTTCCTGTGACACTGTCTCATAGCAAAAAAGCAGTGAAATGAAGCAACTCTTCCTGACGGTGCTAAAGGCATTGGAAGGAGGCTAAGCTCTGGACCCAGGCTTCCTGGGGTCAAATCCCAGCTGCTCCATTAATGGGCTGTGACCTTGGGTGAGTCACATGATCTCTTGGCCTTTGTGTCCTTATCTGACAAAGAGAAATAAAGTTACTCCATGCAGGGTGTTTGTGAAAATTAAACTCAAATTCCAAGGCCTTGACGGCCTGTGGGAACAGAAGCTCTCTCACAAGTTGTAAGTGCCCAATTTCACTGGTACTTATAAGACCCTGCTTACAGAGGAACTGGACAGATTCAGATATTTTGGGGAGACATCAGAGGTGTCTCTCATGAGCCCACAAATTGTCCCAGGCTGCCAGGCAAACAGCTGCCTGCCTTGAGTGCCCCATGGGTATGGACTCAATACAATGCTATTTCAGCTGAGCCCTTCTGGCCATTACTACAAATGCCAAAGGTGGAGATGTCTCCACATAAGGGACAAGAGCATCCCTCTCCTCAATGGACTGTACTCCAAGGAGGGCCCCAGAGAGGTAGCTCAGAGAGTTCTTAGAGAAGGCACTTTCAGGGTTTTTTGGAGACAGAACCCCAACCTCTAATAAGGGCCTTTGGAAATTCTCCATCCATAAAGCTTTGTTTTGCTTTATAGTGACAGGGTTGCTCTGTCACTCAGACTGGAGTGCAATGGTGTAATCATAGCTCACTGTAGCCTCGAACTCCTGACCTCAAGCCATCCTCCTGCCTCAGCCTCGCAAGTAGCTGGAACTGCAGGCAACCACCGCCATGTTTGGCTATTTTTAAAAAATTATTTTTTGCAGAGTCAGGGTCTTGCCATGTTGCCCAGGATGGTCTCAAACTCCTGGCCTCAAGCGATCCTCCTGCCTCAGTCTCCCAAAGTGCTGGGATTACAGGCCTGAGCCACTGCACCCAGCCTAATTTCAATTTTTACCTATTCTCTCCTAACCCTATCTTGCCCCGCCATATCTTCTCAAGATGCCAGTGGGGACTGACCAGGGATGATTCCCAGTAGTAGACACTCAGTCGACTCATTCATTGGTTCTTCACATTTGACCCTGAGGCATTGTTCTCTGGTCCAGCATGCCCTACCTATGTTGTTTGGCTTTTCTAGAAGGTTCCCCAGTCCTTCATGCCTGTGGCTCCAGGCAGGCCTAGACCAGTGAGGTATGACCTGCAAAGATATCTGGGGCCCCAGTGCACACATAAAATGCCTAGCTCCGTGCCAGGTCTGTTTCAACAATACTGGCTTCTCATTCTTTCCTTCCTTCCAATGCAGCCAGTAGGATTTTCTCAGTGCTTCCCAACTATACCTCCTCCTCCCCAAACCCAGCCACCGGCTTGCCTGTTCCCACATCTCTGCTTCTTCCTCCTTGTGTCTTTTGCCCAAATGAACTTTACCCTTTAATCTTGGCCTTGCCCTGCTTTATCTTCTCTCGTGAAGGCTTTTGTGATCTTGAAGGCATGGAAAAAGGACTGACATATGTATTAACCAACACCATAAGGTAGAAATTGAGAAAGAAGGCCAGGCGTGGTGGCCGATGCCTGTTATCCCAGCACTTTGGGAGGCCGAGGCCAGCGGATCACCTGAGGTCGGGAGTTCAAGACCAGCCTGACCAACTTGGAGAAACCCTGTCTCTAATAAAAATACAAAATTAGCCGAGCATGGCGGCACATGCCTGTAATCCCAGCTACTCGGGAGGCTGAGGCAGGAGAATGGCTTGAACCGGGGAGGCGGAGGTTGCGGTGAGCAGATATTGCGCCATTGCACTCCAGCCTGGGCGACAGAGTGAGACTCCATTTCAAAAACAAACAAACAAAAAAAGAAATTGAGAAAGAACAGGGAACGCTCTGGAGGGCGCAACCATAAGCTCAGCCCTGCGGAGGGATTAGGCTTCCATGTAAGTGAGGACTCATGAGAGGAAAGGCCTGGGAAGTGGGCGTTCCTGGAAAGGCCTGGGAAGTGGGCGTTCCCGGAAAGGCCTGGGAAGTGGGCGTTCCCGGAAAGGCCTGGGAAGTGGGCGTTCCTGGAACATAGCGGGTTGCTCTACCAGGTGAGTCAGAAGATGCCACTGAAAAGTGCCTGAGCCTGAGGAATAGGAGATCGGCTTTTGTTCCAGCTCCATCCATAAATTACTGCATGGCCTCAGGCAGATTCTTAACTGCTTTTAGCCACAGTTTCCTCATCTGAAATGGAAAGGATAATAGTATCTAATTCATGGAGTTGTTTGTAGGACTCATGAGAAGATCCCCTAGCACAGTGCCTGACCTCACTCAATATTAGCTATGTTGCTCAGAGTGCTCTGGAGCTTGGTTTCTTTATCTGAAAATGAATTAAGTTGTCCTAGATCAGTGTTTCCTGGTGTAAATTTTATCATGAGCCAGAGCATAACAGTGCATAAAGAGCCAGTGTACCAAGAAGTCATTTGTAGCAGCCAAAGCTCTTAGTGGGGCCGGCAAGGCTGGGCAGGTTCAGGGGTGGAGACTGACAAGACGGCAGCCCCTCTGTTCTAAGACAGTGTCCTAGGACATTTTTTATGCTTGTGTGGCTCAAGTGCTCTATGGGAGACAGGAAATGCAGCCCTGAGGTTTATATTCATGATATCTAACCAGGACTTATACAAAGGCCACAGACAAAAGACATTGACATTGCAGAAAAGTAAATGGAAGAGTCCAGTGGTCCCACTCCAAGCCACATAGCTAGTTAGTGGCAGATTCAGAACCAGAACTCCATTTTCTGGTCCCAGTTGGGGTTCTTCCTCTGACAGCAGGCGACTTCCCAAGCCTCATCCTTTCCCCAGAGCTTTGGAGTATACTCATGTGAGCCTGAGGACACACACACACAGGCACCGGGCTTGTCGGGAACAGCTGCGGCTCAAATCCCTCCTCCTGCTCCCCTCCCTTGATTATGCAACTCTTTTCCAATTAGGCTCTCAGCCACACGCCATTTGGATTCCCCGACCTTAATCCTGTGCAATGGGGCTGAAATGAATGAGACAGGGCTCCATTCTGGCTTCACAAAGGCTGCATTGTCCAACTCGTGAATGGGTTCCTTCTGCTTGGGCCAAGAGGACCATTTGCAGCGGGGAGGCATCCAGAAACAGCCCAAGGTCCAGCATAATAACCTGCATGTGCCTCCACGCACATGGGATGGCCCTTTAAAAGGGAGGCCCTGGCTGTGGGAAGCCAGAGACAGCTGGGCCACTGGCAGTGAGGGAGAGTGAGGATGGCAGAGACCAGTGCCCTGCCCACCGGCTTCGGGGAGCTCGAGGTGCTGGCTGTGGGGATGGTGCTGCTGGTGGAAGGTGAGCCAAGCAGAACCTGGGGTGCAGTGGGGGCCCAGTGGGTTCTGAGGACCCAGGCCACCAGTATGGAGCTGGCAAGGAGATGAGAGAGAGGTCCCCAAACCCAGCTGAGTGTCGGGTCCCCTTGGCTGCCTTCCCCTCTGTGCCTGGACTTGGGGGGTGTTCTGACAGTTGAACCTGTGAGGTGCAGCACACTACCCACTGGGAGCAGAGAGGAAGCCAGGCAAGGGTCAGGGAGGGAGGGACTTTGAGAGGGGACATCTGCCCAGGAGATGATCAAGAGCCAGGCTTTAGGACTTTTCATGTCCCTCCAGCCGGGAAAAAATTTAATCCACTCCTTGGAAATCCTGCTAAGAATCCCACATAAGATCAGTCCCCCAAAAGGCTCTGGGGACAGACAGCTCTGCCACCTGCTCTGTGTGGCTGGAACCAAGTCCCTTCAGCTCTCTGACCTCAATGCCTTGACATTGCGAATGAGTGGTTGTAAAGATTGAATGGGATACTGGGTATAAAGTGCTAGCCTAAATAGACTCTAGGGTATATAAGTTCATTCACTCCCATCCTCTCCAGCCCCACCACTATTTTCACTGTGTCTACTCCTATGAGCCTAAGCACTTCCCCTCTGGAGGCAACCTGGGGCCGCGAGGTACCTACCTCAACCTAGAATCCCTAAGATGCTCACTGAGGCCAGAGCTAGAGACAGTGTCAATCCTGAATCTGGGCCAATGCAAGCTAAGTTGATGGAGAATGCAGCTTTGGTTCAAAGCAGACCCAGAGAAATCATCAGCACGTTCTCTCATCTAATGAGAACTGACAATGGAGAGGAAGTGATAGTCATTAGATTGGTCCTGAAGGTTCTCGACACGACTATCTGGTGGCCCCAGCCCGTGTCTCCCTTTCCTGAGAACCCTACAATCTAGCATCCTTCCAGGTCCTCAAACATGCCATAAAATTTTACCACTTTATTTTTTGGAAGGGGTTTAAATTTACATTTTTATTTCGTGTTTGATGATCAGAAATGTCATTATATATACAATGCTTTGGTTTTTATTTTATTTTTAAAATATTTTTTAAATTTCAGTAGCTTTGGGGGTACAAGTGATTTTTGTTTACATAGATGAATTACATTGTCGCAAATTCTGGGATTTTAGTGCACCAATCACCCTAGTAGTGTACAGTGTACCTAATATGTAGGCTTTTTTAATCCTACCCCCTCTCCCAGCCTTCCCCTTCTGAGTCTCCAGAGTCCATTATATCCTCTGAATGCCTTTGCTTACTCACGGTTTAGCTCCCACTTGTAACTGAGAACAAACAGTATTTGGTTTTCCATTCCTGAGTTACTTCACTTAGAATAATGGCCTCCAGCTCCATCCAACTTGCTGTAATGAGACATTATTTCACTCCTTTTTATGGCTGAGTATTATTCCATGATGTATATATACCACATTTTCTTTGTCCATTCATTGGTCAGTGGGCACTTACATTGATTTCATATCTTTGCAATGGTGAATTGTGCCGCAATAAACATAGATGTGCACGTGTGTTTTTGGATGGATTAAATGGCAGATCTACTTTTAGTTATTTAAGGAATCTCTATACTGTTTTTCATAGAGGTTGTATTAATTTACATTTCTACCAGCAGTGTATAAGCATTCCCTTTTTACCACATCCATGTCATCGATCTATTGTTTTTTTGACTTTTTAATGATGGTCATTCTTGTAGGAGTAAGGTGGTATCTCATTGTACCATAGCATGTCTTTGCACATGCTATTCCCTCCTGGAATGCTCTTCCATGCACTGTCCCGCAGGTAAGTGCTTCTCATAGTTTTGAAGGCAGGAATTTTTCCTGTTCCTCACTTTAGATAGGGGAAGCTGAGGTTCAGAGAGCTTAAGGAGCAGCAAGCGAGGCAACCAAGCCAGAATTCAAGGTCGGGTCTCTCTGCTGCCAGAGTACGCCCCGTTCATGTTCACTTCCATGCCTGGCGTCCTGGGCAGCTCCCAGCTCTAACACCGACTCTTTTCCTTGGAGCCTCTCTGACTTTTCTCTACAGTCCTTGGATAAGGCATTTTGAAATCCAAAAGGCCTGAATTCAAGTTCCAGCTCCACCGCTTACTAGCTGTGCACTTACAGCAAGTTAGCTAGTGTCTCTGAGCCTCAGTTTCCCAGCTATAAATGGAGAAGAGAGTATCCAAGTGAAGACTGAATGAGATGACTCGTATAAAGTGCTTATCCTGGTGCCTGGTGTGTGCTAAGTGCCTGGCAGGTGTCAGTGATTATGATTGTTATAGCACGAAGCGTGCTACCCTATATTGATTGTCTTCCTTGTCTGTCCCGGAGGTTGCTGATGCTCCATCCACCCTACGCACCCTGTTCTGACCCCAGCTGGGCCTCAGCAGCCCCAATGCCAGCCCCCACCCTTCCTTTCAGCTCTCTCCGGTCTCAGCCTCAATACCCTGACCATCTTCTCTTTCTGCAAGACCCCGGAGCTGCGGACTCCCTGCCACCTGCTGGTGCTGAGCTTGGCTCTTGCGGACAGTGGGATCAGCCTGAATGCCCTCGTTGCAGCCACATCCAGCCTTCTCCGGTACCAGCCCCCTCCCCAGTCCATAGGCTCTGGGGTCCTGCCTGGGGCCTGACCTCTGGCCCCAGGGCATTTTTACTACTTACAGAAAATTGGCCAAGGGCAGAGGGTGGGCAGGCTAAAATGGGCTGAATTCCAGATTGATTCTGAAGAACGACAGCTGATTTCTGGAAGACAGGGCTTGCTGAAACCTGATGAAAGAGATGGTAGGCTGTAGAGATCAATGGTGTGGGTTCTGTAACCAAGCAACCTAGGTTTGCATTCTGGCTTCAGCATTTCTAGTTCTGGGCTTCTTCCATAAATCAGGTATTATTTCCTAACTTATATAGGTGGTTGGAAGTATTTACTTCTATTATGTGTAAATAACTTAAAATAATGCTTGATACCTAGGACTCTAAGTAAATGTTTGTGAACGCAAACAGGGTTTTGGCTAGTGTCTAATACCTCCTTATACATAAACCAGGGTCTTCCATCACTGCTTCAGAAGGTGTTTATAAAATTGTTTTCTGAAGCAGACTGGACCTTCTCATTCTGGTTTTGGACACTACAGACGGAGGCTGGAGCTCACCTGGATGTGCATGCTCAGTGCTGACCAGCCTGGGGGGTCTGCATCAGTGAGAATTCTTCCTCCCACGGAGAATTGAAGTTTCCACCTTTGCTTGGCCTTTTAGGCTGGGGAGGCCTGGGATCTCCCCTCTGACTTTGCCTTCATCTTCTGTGTGACCTTGGCTTCAGTATCTTTGCCTCTTTGAACATCAGTTTCCCCACCTATCAAATACAGGCATGAGCTCTCCTGTGACAGAGGGATCTGATCACGCAGAGAGGGCCTATGGCCCAACCGTGGTGCAGTCAAAGTCACCCAGCCTGGAGCGTGTGCATTGGGCTCCACCCCTTCAGCCATTTACTTGAGCTCTAACGCCTCATAGGAAAGACACCGATATTAAGGCCCTCTTCGGAGAAGCAGGGCAGCATTCAGGAACACACACTCCAATCTGTACTTGACAGGTGTGGGAGGTGGAAAGGGTAAGAGGAGAGAGGTCACTGGCGCCCAGTGTCTCCCACAGGCGCTGGCCCTATGGCTCGGACGGCTGCCAGGCTCACGGCTTCCAGGGCTTTGTGACAGCATTAGCCAGCATCTGCAGCAGTGCAGCCATCGCATGGGGGCGCTACCACCACTACTGCACCCGTATGTATCTGGGCTCCTCGAGTGGAGGGACACCGATGCGGTGTGGAGAGGATAAGAGGCAGGGAGGGGCAGTCAGAACTAGCTACTGCTCCATGTTTCCTAGTACAGGGAAGTGTGGGTGGGTGTGAGTGTGCATGCATAGGCACTCATTTCAGGAAAGGAAGGAAGGTGGGAGAGTGTGCAGGAGCGCTGTTGAGGCTCTCTTGCCATTGCTGCAACCTTGGGCAAGTCAGGGATCCTCTCTGAACCTTAGTCTCCTCCTCTGCGAAATGATTTTTTCTCTTTTTGAGACGGAATCGCTCTACTGCCCAGGCTGGAGTGCAGTGGTGCTATCTCGGCTCACTGCAACCTCAGCCTCCTGGTTTCAAGCGATTCTTTTGCCTCATCCTCCTGAGTAGCTGGGACTACAGGCACGTGCCACCACACCTGGCTAAGTTTTGTATTTTTAGTAGAGATGGGGTTTCACCATATTGGCCAGGCTGGTCTTGAACTCCTGACCTCATGATCTACCCACCTCAGCGTCCCAAAGTGCTGGGATTACAGGCATGAGCCACTGCACCCGGCTGAGATTATTTTAATAACCAATTTCAGTTTTATTTTGAAAATCAAATGAGATCAGGGATACAGAAAATGCTCTTGCAGACAGGCACTACTGAGGCGCAGAGAGGCTGTGTGTATGTGTGTAGCTGGGCATGCTGGCACCCCACACTTCCATAAGGCTTCATGAAAACTGTCCAGCTCTAGATTTCCCAAGCTGCACTGTCAAATACCATCTTCATAATTGGCCATAACAGTGTACGAACTGCTCCATTTTTCCTTGATTTTTTTTTCTTAAAAGTGACTCATTTTTTAAAATGTAAACACCTGCTACAAGCTCATTCTAAACATCTGCAAAATCACAGGTTTAATGTTCTTATAATTTTAATACAATTAAAATAAAAACCTGTTCACCAGAGACTATCTAGAACCCTGTTCACCACCAGTGGTACATAAACATGTTTTGGGGACCTGTAGCTCAGCTAATCCTCCTAGCAAACCTTCAGCTCACAGCCTCGGAAGCAGAGGCACAGAGAAGTTAAGCAGCTTGCCTCGCTACTAAGGGCAGAGCCAGCACTGGGCATGACCTGGTACCTCCAAGTCCTGAGCTATGAATTTGCCCAGCACAGAGGCTGCCGTGAGGTCTATGGCCAGCACAGCCTCAAACCATGGCATGGCCTCTTTGGAATCCACAGAACTTCCTTCCCTTGCCATAGTCACATGGACAGCCCCCTTCCCTGCAAAGTCACTGCCCCTCATGGGTCTCTCCTGTCATATACCTCTCTCCAGGCCAAAATGCTGCCGTCGGTCTCATCATTTTGAGTGGCGATAGGTTAGCCCTCCTGTCCACCTGGCCTCAGAGCGCTTCTCCCACTACTTACATCCCAGCCCCCACCCCTAATGCTCCCTTGGACCATCTTACACACACACACACACACACACACACACACACACACACACACAAAACACCGCCATCTCAGACAGCAACAGGCTTCTCTGCCTCAATATAGAACAGTTGATCCCTGTGCCAGAGGCCTTAGATCAAAGCCCTTTCTATACTGAGAGCATGGCAGAGCAGTGTGAAGGCAGGCAAAGGGGAATGAGGAGGACTGAATTCATCTACTCCATCCCTGGGTGGTTGTAGGCATGTCACCTTGGCCATCTGTTTCTAAAGCTGAAAGTCTGAGGCAGCACAAGGATCCAGGTAGATATTAATTGTTGTGCCCACAGAGAATTGCTTGAAACCAGAAGGCAGAGGTTGCAGTGAGCCGAGATGGCACCACTGCACTCCAGCCTGGGCAACAGAATGAGACTCTGCCTCAATAAAATAAAAAAAAATTAAAAATTTAAAAAATTTAAAAAAAGAAGAAGAAGAAGAAAAGAAAAGGCCAGGCACAGTGGCTCATGCCTGTAATCCCAACACTTTGGGAGGCCGAAGTGGGCAGATTACTTGAGGTCAGGAGTTCAAGACCAGCCTGGCCAACATGGTGAAACCCCATCTCTACTAAAAATACAAAAATTAGCTGGGCATGGTGGCATGAGCCTGTAATCCCAGCTACTTGAGAGGCTGAGGAAAGAGAATCGCTTGAACCTGGGAGGTGGAAGTTGCAGTGAGCTGAGATCACACCACTGCACTCCAGCCTGGGTGACACAACAAGACTCTGTCTCAAAATTTTTTTTAAAAAAAGATAGGAAGAACTGACATCTTAACTACATTGAGTCTTCCTATCCATGCACATAATTATCATGCCCACAGTTGGGATGGGAGCTGTCTTAGTCTGCCCAGGCTCCTATAATAGAATGCCATCGACTGGGTGGCTTGAACAATAGAAATTTATTTCTCAGTTATTCAGGCTGGGAAGTCCAAATGCGAGGTGTCAGCATGGTCAGGTTCAGTGAGGGCTTGCTTCTTGGTTTATAGATGTTCACCTTCTTGCCATGTCCTCACATAAAAAGAGAGAGATTGTCACTTGTGTTCCTTCTTTTATTTTTTTGAAACAGTCTCACTCTATTGCCCAGGCTAGAATGTAGTGGCACCATCTCAGTACACTGCAACCTCCACCTTCTGGGTTCAAGCAATTCTCTACCTCAGCCTCCTGAGTAGCTGGGACTACTGGTGCATGCAGCACATCCAGCTAATTGTGTCCCTTCTTATGAGGGCACTAATCACATCACAGGGGCTCCACCCTTATGGCCTGGTTATCTTCCAAAGGCCCCACCTCCAAATGCCATCACATTGGGGATTAGTGCCTCAACATATAAATTTGAGGGGACACAAACATTCAGTTCATATCAGAAGGTCACATCCAAGCAAACTCCATCTGGAGCCGTATCAGTAGAAGCAAAGTGTCAGATGAGGGAGGGTGTAGAAATGCTCTTCTCTCCCGATCAAAATCTATCTGGAGAACTGTCCTCTGCTCTGATATCTTATATACAAAGGAGTATGACAAATAAACAGTAGACAGAGGAGGACACCTGGGAAGTGCATCCTGAAGCCAGATCCAGGAGGAACCACTGGATGGGAAGGACCCAATTACACTGCAGCAGAGAGGGAGGCTTCAGGGAAGGGACTAGAGGAGGTCAAATCAGCATGGCTGGTTCACATCAAAAGATGCTGCTGGGACCCAGCCTCTGCCATTGGCACTGAGATTGAGCCCCAATCCCCAAGTCAAGCATTCTCAGAGGGTGTCCTGGAAGCAAGGGCACTGGCCTGATTCTGAGCAAGTGCTGAGGGTGGTGGTAAGTCCAGACTTCTGCCTCCATCCCCTGTGACCCTCACCTGAACCCCTGCCTATGCTTCTTCCTGAACTTTGTCTCTGAAAACATATCTGTCTCTTTGCCACTCCCTCCTTGTCTCTGTCCTCTGAAGAAGATGGTATAGTGTATCTATTTGGAGACCTTCACCATCCATTATCTATTTCATTCTTCATAACAATCCTCTGAGGCAAGGATTATCATTCCCACGTGGGGGAGAATACTGGGGCTCAGAGAAGCTCTTCACTTGCCTAAGGCCCTGAGTTATTAAGCATCAGAGCTGGGGTTCCCATTTTGGTGAGTTGCTTAGTTAACCCCTCTGTCAACCTCAATTTTTTAGACCATGACACAGAGATAAGAAAACCTCCTTCTGGCAGGATGTAGTGGCTCAATCCTGTAATCCCAGCACTTTGGGAGACTGAGGCGGGTGGATCACTCAAAGGGACACTCCTCCAGATTGGGAAGTCCCATTCTTTCTCACTCTATCAGGCCATCTTCTCCTCACAACCTCCTCTTCCTCCTCTGTCCTGTGCAGGCAGCCAGCTGGCCTGGAACTCAGCCATCTCTCTGGTGCTCTTCGTGTGGCTGTCTTCTGCCTTCTGGGCAGCCCTGCCCCTCCTGGGTTGGGGTCACTATGACTATGAGCCACTGGGGACATGCTGCACCCTGGACTACTCCAAGGGGGACAGGTGAGGTGGGAGGAGCAGCTTCGAGGCTCCTATCCATGGGAATCTTGGCTTTGAACTCCTATAACAAGGGTGCCCCAGCTGAAAATCCAAATGGGGAAATGTCAACGTTTGCCAGACAATCTCAACTCCTTAGTCATGATACCCACCTGCAGGTGGACAGTGGGACTGGAAAAAGCCTGTTCTGAAAACTGGCCAGATGATGGGAATGCTATGAAAATTGGGACCCAGAGTTGAACCCAAAAAGAGACATCATACAGGGAGCCATTGGCTTGTGTCAGTGATAACAGTCACCAAGCCGCACCACCTCTTTGCCATTTTCAGCACAGTCGGCCATCATGGCTCTGACCTCATAAATTTCTAGAGGGAGCCATGCCCTTGGTACAATAGATTCAAAGAACATTAAGGTTCTTGCATTGGGAGGGAATGCCCTGAGCATACGCTATGAGGCAATCCCTGGAGAAATAGGACTGAATGCATGAGGGTCGCCACCCTCACTGGGCTCTTGTTCTGGTACTGCCCCATCAGGCGGCTGGCTCTAGGGAGACAAGGGCTTAGGGGGATCCTTTAGGAACTGCCTTGAGGAATGGTCACATGGGCTCCAGCCCCTCTTGCTTCCACCAGAGCCAAGTTGCATTCATCTGCTTTACCCATGGTGTTTAATCATGAGGCATCTGCACTGGATGACAGGCTTTCCAGGTGACGCATTCTTGAGAATGCCTGGCCTGGTCCAAGTGTCCCTCTGTGGCACTCCCCAGCCAGGGTCCAGTCTTTCCAGCTGCCCCTCCCTGGTGGACAGCTCCAAGGTGACATAGTCTCCCCTTCAGAAAATGGGAATCTGTCTCCCTGGGACTCCCACCATTCCCTTCAACTCCCCATGACCACTACCTGGGAACCCAGGCTCTTCTGTGGTCCCTTCAACCATTTCTTCAGTGACACAGTATCCAATCTTCCTGTTATCCAGTCTCCTTTTAAAACCTTTGGGCCTAGAATGCTCCTTGAATGTTCCTTCCTCTTGGTCCACTGACATCCCCACCATTGGGTGAACATGTTTCCCAAACTAAAATTTCCCATTCTTCATGCTTGGGGGACAAACAGGAAAGCAGGGCTGAGCACTTGAACAAGAAAGAGGCCTCTTCCTCCTCGGAGCTCCCTGGCTTCTAAAGGCAAGTTCTAGGGGGACCTCGTAGCTCCCTGGCTCCTAAAGGGAGTTCACCTGGGACCCCCAGGAACAACCACACTGAGTGCTTGTCTGAATGGGGCATTTCCCCACATCTGATCATCTAGAGCAGAGCTGGTGGGTCCTTGAGGGCAGCTGGCCATCCCTGAGAGGTAACCCCAATCCTCCACCCACTCTCCCTGTAGAAACTTCACCAGCTTCCTCTTCACCATGTCCTTCTTCAACTTCGCCATGCCCCTCTTCATCACGATCACGTCCTACAGTCTCATGGAGCAGAAACTGGGGAAGAGTGGCCATCTCCAGGTAAGGACCCCCTCCCGGAGTGTTGTCTGATGGTGCAGCGCAGCTCCAGGCTCCTGGTGTCCCGAACGAAGAATTGGATGTGACACACACAAATAGCAAAGCAAATGTTCATTGCTTTTGCAGCAAAAGCTTTTTCAGCACAATATTACACTCTCGGAGAGGGGAGGGTGGACCGATCTCTGCGAAGTGAGATCGGCACCAATTTGGTGTATTTGGGGTTCTTTTATACGTTTATTTTTCTTCTCTTCCCAAGGCTGCCTAATCTCTAGCCAGCATCTGCCTTTTGATTGATAGGTGAGTTGCTTAGTTACTTTGGCCCTTATGTGCTTGCCTGTCACCTCCATCACATAATCTTAAGTACATGCATGATATGCAGTCCATACGCATCAGCTTTAATAAGCTTATTATCATATGGGGTCATTTTAAGGATACTTTTTCTCTCTAATGCACATGCCCATCTCTGAGGAGCTGTCCCTGACAGGCTTGGTCCAGATCTAGCTGGCCATGGGAGCTTCTTACTCACTTTTTAATCTTATTTGTGTTTTGGTTGCTCAACTTCTGTTTCTTGTCTTGCTTCTTGCTCACCGCCTCTTCATCTTGCTTCTGCTTCTACTCAGTCCACCCTTTAACCTCCAATTCCCTCTGCTATTCTCCTGCCTCAAGAGCAGCAGAAATTTCTCGGTTCCTCTCAGGGACACCAGGGAATATGAACAATGTGACAGACAGCAACCAGGGGTTTTCTGCGTTTTCAATGATCAAGAGAAAATCCAGCTTGTGCACAGCATAGGATGTTAGAACTGGAAACCACCCTCCCTTTGCTCAGATGGCCAGGGCCTGGGGAGCAAGAATCAGGACTGCTCAGATTCACACAGATCCGGTAACTCTGGGGACCAGAGTTCCCTACCGGACACTATCTGTGCTGTTCCACTTAATTCTTGCCAAGGATCTGAGGTTTGGCACAAAGTTACAGGCTTTTTAAATGCTACTTTTAAACTGCTTTGAGATGTTTAATTCAATCACAGTCGCAGGGTGGTGCCCAAAAGATAAAAATCAAACCTACAAGCACATTTGTCCAGGAAATACAATACTTCAAAATAAGTCCTCCTGGCCATTTTTTAGTTTCTGCATTACTATTCCCTTGCCACAGTTTTATTTTAACTTGGTCACCTGGATGACCTCTTGCAAAGGAGTCGTAACAAGCGACAAAGATTAGAACAAATTCAGATCTTAATATTATTTCATCTTTGCAACCACTCTATAAGGAAAGAGGTTTTCTTTTTTATTTTATTTATTTATTTTTTTTTGAGATGGAATTTCACTCTTGTTGCCCAGGCTGGAGCACAATGGTGCGATCCCGCTCACCGCAACCTCCGCCTCCCGGGTTCAAGCGATTCTCCTGCCTCAGCTTCCTGAGTACCTGGGATTATAGGCATGCGCCACCACACCCAGCTAATTTTGTATTTTTGGTAGAGACGGGGTTTCTGCATGTTGGTCGGGCTGGTTTCGAACTCCTGATCTCAGGTGATCCGCCCGCCTCTGCCTCCTAAAGTGTTGGGATTATAGGCGTAAGCCTTCGTGCCCAGCCTTTTTTTCTTTCTTTCTTTCTTTTTTTTTTTTTTTTTTGAGACAAAGTCTTACTTTGTTGCCCAGGCTGGAGTGCAATGGCAATCTGGGCTCACTGCAACCTCCGCCTCCGGGTTCAAGCGATTCTCCTGCCTTAACGTCCCTAGTAGCTGGGATTATAGGCACCGGCCACCACGCCTGGCTAATTTTTGTATCTTTTGTATCTGTTGGCCAGGCTGGTCTTGAATCCTGACCTCAAGTGATCCACCCACCTCAGCCTCCCAAAGTGCTGGGATTACAGGCTTGAGCCATCGCGCCGGTCAGAAGGAAGTCTTCTTACCCCTGTGTCGCGGACTAAAAAATTGAGGCTGAGATGGGGGTTAACTAAGCAACTCACCAAAAACCACACACCTGGATTCAAACCTAGGTCTGGGACTCCACCACCCATGTGGTCAATCACAGTGCATGAAAGAAACGCTTTTTTTTTTTTAAGTCACTTCATCTGCCACTTTATTTATTTATTGTAATTTGGAAAAGGACTGTGCAAATCTATTTTAGCTGGAGCCCCGATGCTCCCCAGAGGTCAGAAGGAGAGAAAGGGCTTTGCTGGGACCAGAATCCAGTTCCCTGGCTCCCAGCTGGCCGCTGGCACAGGCGCCGCCTCTAGGCTGTCCTCCGCGATGCCGGTCCCAAGCACTGTCTGGAGGCGCAAAGTTCACATTTATTGGAGGCTCAGGCAGCCAGGAGACAAGGCTACCACCATGATCTCCTCATTTTTCTGGGTTGACTTTAAACCATTGTCTCTGGTGGGCATCGCCAAGGTCACACGCAGGGGTCCAGGGACCTCATCCCAAGCTGAGCGGCTTCCCGAGACCGCACAGCCTCCCCAGGGGATTCCACGTCTTACGGCCTCCGCTCCCGGGAGGGCCCCGTAGTGCTGAGCTCCGTTGTTTGTTGTTGTTGGGTTTTTTTCCCCAAATAAGGGACAATTAAGAGGAAAAAAAGTCTCTTGGTCAACATATTTTAATAATCAAGATGGAAGAAAATATGTTCTCTTCCAGCTTAATCACCCGTTTTGTTAAAGAAAGGTCAGGGAGAAAACAGGCAAGAACTTCAGCGTCAGCATTTGCACGCCCGCGTGTCTGTGCGGGGCTGGAACCTGGCAGCTCCTGCTGAAATTAAAGCGCGAGTCTTGCGCCCCCTCATGGCCCCAGGCGGCACCCCAGCATCTCCCGCTCTCCGGACAAGCCCCTTCCCCGCTGATTGTATTTCACATTGGGAGCCCAGACAGGGTGGTCTCGCCAGGTGGCTGTAGCTGTGGATGACGAGTTGGTTCTAGGACTGAGGTCTGACGGCAGCTCAGCCTGGGGCCTCTTGAGCACGCAGTCACAGAGCCCAGGATTCCTCTTAAAGAGCACAGACCCGGGCCAGGCACAGTGGCTCATGCCTGTAATCCCAGCAGGAGGATCCCTTGAGCCCAGGAGTTCGAGACCAGCCTGGGAAACATAGTGAGACCCCCCCCTTCTGTATTTGACAAACAAACAAAGAGTACAGACCCAGGAGGAAGGTCATTATCCACCCAGTCTCGGCCTCCAGCCACGTCAGGTATTGTCAGGCCATTTTACAGACACAGCAGCTGAGGTCAGGCAAGTTTAAATAAAAGGCTTAAGGTCACACAGTCTTAAAACAACAGAAAGGCCCATCTGGTCCCAAGTTCCCCTGCAGACTCAGCCCCCTCCTGAAGCCTGGTCCATGCTGCCCAGCCCTGCTGAGTGCTGACCTGGTCTCCTCAGCCACATGGGGTTGTGGGCCACCTGGAGCAAGCTGACATCTCCTGTGACAATTTCTCCCCAGGTAAACACCACTCTGCCAGCAAGGACGCTGCTGCTCGGCTGGGGCCCCTATGCCATCCTGTATCTATACGCGGTCATCGCAGATGTGACTTCCATCTCCCCCAAACTGCAGATGGTACAGTTATTTATAGTACCTAAAACTACACCGCTCTCCGTCTTTGTTCTCTGTCTAACCTCATCTCACTTTCTGGATTTATGGCCTCTGTGTCAGTCTCTTCCTCCCCGTGTTTCTTCCTTTGGATACTCACAATGCATAGAGCATTAATTTGCCCCTTAATCCCCCACCTCGTTCCTGAGTCATACCAGGCTGCTGCTTGACATTGCCCAAACCTCATGTGAGATGACAGGGACAGCCAGCCAGATGGTGCAGATAAAGACTCTGTGACTAGAGGTTGAGATTAGTCCTCAGGCTGGGAGCAGGTGGGTCTGGAGAAGAGTATGGCTCCATGGACTCCGTGAGCCATGCATCTCCACTAACTAGTCAGGGTAGGCTCCAAGACTGCAGAACTAAATGATTGGCAGCTGTAGGTGGAGGGTGACTGGGGTCGCCAGGTGGGACCAGAGAGAGGATCAGTGGCTTTGAAGCTTCTTTTCTGGACCTTTCTGCCACAACAGGTGCCCGCCCTCATTGCCAAAATGGTGCCCACGATCAACGCCATCAACTATGCCCTGGGCAATGAGATGGTCTGCAGGGGAATCTGGCAGTGCCTCTCACCGCAGAAGAGTGAGAAGGACCGAGCCAAGTGAGCTTGCTACCCTGGACTGAGCCCCAGGCCAGGAAGCTGTTCCAGGAGTCCTGCCCAGCAGCCTCAGTGGCCAAGCCCAGACACTCACCCACCTTCCCCAGTGGCCCCGTGGAGCCTGGCCCTAGGCTGGACAGAAGGATTCAGAAAGACACCAGGCTGCACCGAAAGAGCCAGATGGACCTGAGTGTCGGTCATAGCCCTCTACACTCAAGGCTGAGAGGCCTCAGGAAAGTCACTCCTTTTTAAAAATAATAATAAATTTAAGGGGATACAGTGCAGTTTTGTTACATGGATAGATTGCCTAATGGTGAAGTCTGGGCTTTTAGTGTAACCATCACCCTAATAATATACATTGTACCCATTAAGTAATTTCTCATCCCTCACTCCCTCCCACCTTGTCACCCTTCTGAGTCTCCAGTGTCTATTATTCCACACTCCATGTCCATGTATACACATTATTTAGCTCCCACTTACAAGTGAGAACATTTGGTATTTGACTTTCTGTTTTTGAGTTATTTCACTTAAAATAATGACCTCCGGTTTCATCCATGTTGCTGCAAAAGACATGATCTCATTCTTTTCTATGGCAGTGTAGTATTCCATTCCATATATATATATATATATAACATTTTCTTTATCCAATCATCTGTTGATGGATTGATTCCATATCTTTGCTACTGTAAACAGAGCTGTGATAAGCATAGAAATGCAGGTTTCTTTTTGATATACTGATTTCTTTTCCTTTGGGTAGATACCAGTAGTAGGACTGCTGGATCAAATGAGCTCTATTTTTAAGACAGTATGGAGAAATCACCATACTGTTTTCCATAGGGGTTGTACTAATTTACAGTCCCACCAACAGTGTATAGGTGTTCCCTTTTCTCTGCATCCTTACCAATATCTGCTATTTTTTGACTTTTTAATAATAGCCATTCTCACTTGTGTGAGATAAGATCTCATTGTGGTTTTAATTTCCATTTCTCTGATGACTTTTGATGTTGAGCATTTTTTCATATGCTTCTTAGCCACCTGTATGTATTCTTTTTGAAAAAATGTCTATTCATGTCTTTTGCCCACTTTTTAATGACATTATTTGGAATTTTTTGTTGAGTTGTTTGAATTTCTTATATATTCTGGATAATAGTCCCCTATTGGATACATAGTTTGCAAACATTTTCTCCTGTTCTGCAGGTTGTTCATTCTGTTTATGGTTTATTTTGCTGTACAGAAACTTTTTTAGTTTAATTAAGTCCCATTTGTCTATTTTTGGTTTTGTTGCTTGTGCTTTTGAGGTTTCTGTCATGAATTCTTTGCTTAGACCAATGCCCAGAAGAGTTTTTCCTAGATTTTCTTCTAAGATTTTTATAGTGTTAGTTCTTACACTTAAGTCTTTAATCCATCTTGAGTTGATTTTTTTTTTTTTTTAAGATGGAGCCCTGCTCTGTTGCCCAGGCTGAAGTACAGTAGCGCCATCATAGCTCACTGCAACCTTTGCCTTCCAGGTTCAAGCAGTTCTCATGCCTCAGCCTCCTGAGTAGCTGGGATTACAGGCATGCGCCACTGTGTCTGGCTAATTTTTGGGGTTTTTAGTAGAGACAAGGTTTCACCATGTTGAACAGGCTGTTCTCAAATTCCTGACCTCAGGTAATCCACCCACCTCACCCTCCCAAAGTGCTGGGATTACAGGCATGAGCCACTGTGTCTATCCTTGAGTTGATTTTTATATATAGTAAGAGATATGGGTCCAGTTTCATTCTTCTGCATATGGCAATTTAATTTTCCCAGCACCATTTATTGAAAAGGGTGTCCTAACATCACTCCTTCTAAACCTTCTAACCCTTAACATAAGGATGTTAATACGGACATCACAGCGTTGTTGTGAGGCTTGAAGATAACATGTACTCACTAAGCACATAGAAAATACTCATTAAAACAGAGCTGTTCGTTAAGTCTTGGCCATGCCCTGCAGGGACTCAGTCTTACATAGAAAGGGGTAAAAGCCCCAGGGTTTGCTTATGGGAGCTCAAGCCAGGCTGCCAGCATTCAAACACCACGTATTAAATCGTGATCTGCTGCCCGTCACTTCCTCTGCCTGTGCATCGTTTCCCAAGTTGGGAGGTGAGATGACGGAAGTGGCAACTTGACTGCACAGAAAGGACCAGAACATTCCCTGGCATGGTAAGTGCTCATGGAGTATCAGCCACCAGCACATACTAGTCAAAGACAGGCTCTGGTAATATGGGGCTTGGCCTGCACATTGCTTTAAAATGTTTTGAGGTTCGTTGCCAACATTTAAAAATCAGGATAATTTATTTAAATCCAGATGTCAGAGGATGAGGCTTTACCAGGCTGCCTTCCTACATGGTTACAGTTTGTAGAGCTCAGGGCAGCTCGGCCCTTTGCCCAGGACACATGCTCGTCTGTCAACCTCAATGCCTGTGTCCCCTGTGGATCCTGTGGGCCTCTGGGTTTGTGACAAGAGCCATCCTGGGTCCCCAAGAGAAGAAGATGAGGCCAAACACATCAGCGTCCTCATCTGTGATCAGAGGAGAGGCAGGGAGGAAGGTGGTTTGGTCAGGCTGCTTTCAGAGATGGCTTAAGCTCAAGCCCTGCATCCCCAAGGCTTCCCGCAGGAGGGAAAGGAGGGCTTGGGAATGGCCACCCTGGCCTAGGTTGGCAGGAGATGGGAAGGGCCGAAGCAGTAACTGGTGAGGAATGACCACAGTCCCGCCTGAAGTTATTCACTTCAGAAGCCCCATATCGGCCCACACCCCCCAATTCCCACTCATGGAGTGGGCTTGGGGAGACTCATCACCTTCGGGCTCTTCTGCCCATGTTCCCAAGCACTTTTAGGATCTTTGTCCCCTGTGACACTGCGTGCAGGGCTTCTCCTCTGCCCTCCTTCCCACTCACCCCACAACCTCCCCTGCACGCCTGCCTTCCTTTAAGCAGCTCAGCTGCCTCTGGGGGAAGAGGACAAAGGAAGTGGCTGAATCCTGTCTGAAGTCCACCTCCCTGTGGGCCCTTGGCACAGTCCCTGAGCTGGGATAGGAATCAAAGTCTGCCCATCCCTGGCACTTGGCCTGGCAGAAGTTAGACCACAGCCTTCAAAGACCTAAATCCTTCTCAAGCTTGCTTTGCTCTGCCCAATCCCTAGGGTGATGGATTCACAGTCCTCAAGCTCTCTGCTGATTTTCTACAATGAATATGTTCCACTTTTGCAATCACAAAAACATGTAAAGAAAAATGTTACTTCTACCTCCTTCAAGTGTTTTATCCCTAGTTGTAGTTGTATGTTCCCTGCAGAGCCTGTGGGCCTCTGGGTTTGTGACACTGATGCAGGAGTCCCCATCCCTGAATGTATATCTGTATATCTGGTGAGACCCGGGGCCCTGCAGGGAAATGGAGATGGTGGGCAAGGTGACTGAGGAAGTCTGATGATGAAGGCGCAGCTGACCCAGGACCATGGAGGCAGGAGGAAGCAACCTCCATCCCACAGAGCGGAGGGGAGGAATAGATAAACCCCATCAGTCTGAGTTTGCTGAACGTCATTCCCCACCAGCCTTCCTCTCCTGCCTCCCTCCGAGGCTCCTCTGGAGCAACTGCTCACCCTTTCCTGGGCACCCCTAGGTCTTTTTTCTCCATCCACTTGTGTCCCCTTAATGCCACCCCCTGAAGACACAATGAATTTTAGGGGGACACACCAACAAGGTCCCCCCACCCATGTTAGTCATCACTAGCACCACAGTGCTCTCTCTACGTTCCGTGCAGCCCTGGAGAACTGGGGCCACATTGTGGAAAGGGGACAAGAGCAAGGTGAGAAGACCAAGTCTGGAGAAGTCAGAAAGGAAGAAAGAAGGATGAAAATAGCAGAGACAGTGCTAGAGCCTCATCTGCAGAGCTCAAGGGCTCAGGGCATCTTCACTGGAGGCCCGGGGAACCAGCCTAACCTTCTCCTGCCCTGGCCTCTAGCCACACTCTACACCAAAGACCACACTGATACGCAGACACACAGACTAGACTAGGAAGAGGCCACCAGGAGGTGGACTTCCAGAACCAGCAAGCACCAAGCACCAGAAAATGCCACTTCCAGCAATCACTTCCTCATTTGTAAGCCAGCATCCATTTGACCCCCTGAATCCCTGTCTGTGTCTCTTAGTTGTGACATATTCACATATCCATCCAATACATATCTACTGAACAGCTGCTGTGTGTCAGACACGTGCTCAATGTGATGACGCAGTACCAAGATCCTTTCCAGATACTGCCAGAAAATGTCCACTGTCTCTTTGTCTCTTCGTTACATTTGTGAGTAAAATACAGGTGTTAACAATAGCTAGGAAATCAAAGATAGAAATTACGGTACAGCCGTGTCCAAGTAAGTGAAATCAGGTATAATAATAAGTGTTATCAAGATAGCCCAGAAAGTTCCTTCAGAATCTCCGCAAGTCCTTATCAAAAAACTAAACACTTATCCCTGACTCTAGATAAATTAAGCGTGCACTCTGCACTTCATTGTGCACTTGGTTTAATTGTATTTCAAGAGAATTATTCCCCATTGAATTTCAATGTGTAGCCGATTTTAGCCCCATTCTGGATTTTTAAAATTTTCTGTTTGACTTGGAAATCGCCGGGTTTTTTTCTTTTCTTTCTTTCTCTCTTTTTTTAAAACCACATAGTCCTATGTAAGAAAACCACCATTATTTCTAAGAACAGTTTTCCCTAAATTGGCATCCACAGAGGAAGGCCCCGTAACATGCACTCCTGTAGTGTGACCAGGCCTTGCCATCCCCTCGCTGGGTAACCTTGGGAGTCAAGACCCCCTCTGGCCCATCCCCTCCATCATCTCAGTCCCCCGGGGCTCTGACACAGGCAGAAGATTCTCAAACACTATCGAATGTTTTTCTCCAAACGAGATGTTTGTGATGGACTGAATGTTTGTGTCCCCTGAAACACCTATGTTGAAACCCAGTACAGTTAAATGAGGTCATAAAAACGGAGCCCTGATCCCACAGGATTGTGTCCTTATGAGAAGAGACACCGGAGAGCCTGAGCTCCCTCTTCCTCCATCCCACGGATATGTCCAGGAAAGACCATGTGAGCTCACTGTGAAAAGTTGGCCCAGCCCAAGGAGAGAGCCCTCACCAGACACCAACACTGCCGGCACCTTGATCTCCGACTTCCAGCCTCCAGAAATGTGCAAAATAAATTTCTGTTGCTTGAGCCACCCAGTCTATGTATTTTGTTACAGCAGCTTTAACAAACTAATACAATGTTACATCAAAGCTCATCATTGAAACCGATGATAATGGAGGGGATCAACAGCCCAGCTGGTGCCCCCAGCCCCGGAACACCCAGTGCCACTTCTGCAGAGCCCGGTGATTGTAAAAATCCCAATCAAAAGTTATAAAATTTGGCTTCTAAGATCCCCTCCCACTCTAAGATCCATTGATTGTAGAATGTATTTGAGTTCTTTCACAAAGAAATGTAAGTACAGTAGAATATTATCACCTACCTCATCCTCTTGCTGGGAAAGATGGCTCTGCCTATTGCCAAATGGACTTGATGTCACAAATAAAGTAGAAAGTTGTAACCAAGGTAAAGGATTGGCCCCTTCCGGAGACCTTCACTGGCACAATTTTTCTGGGGAGGGAAACGGCTGTGCATTTGATTGGCTAGCAAGAAAGTAGATATCAACTAAATACTGCCTGAACTATACAGTATCTATATTCCCTCTTAAAGGGAAAAGGGATCCTGCAAATTTTCTATATAGATAAATAAATTCATTGGCAAAGAAGTTGGCCTAATTTATTCATATCTTTCTTTTTGCCACATAATTAATAGAATTTCTGCTGTTCTCCCTGTCAGAGATACTCCTGGTCCAATTCTCTCAAATACAAGCTCACTCTCCTTCCCACCACAACTGTCGCCCTTCTTGTGTTCCCTATGTTTGTAAATATCACTATTATCTGTCCTGTCATCTAAGGTAAATGAAGAGAGAAGAAGAGAAAAGCAGAGATCTGAGATGCATAAATACTCGCACTGGGCAGAACGTGAGGGTGGCGCAGTGCTCAGCAGGTACCACAAGGTGGCAGTGCCCTCTCAATGATCAGTGCATCCTGATTGGCCAGCCCTGATGGTAGCGCCTCTCCGCAGAGCCTGGGGGGTCTCCTGGCAAGGCCGCGTGGACGGGTTATTGATTCCTGCAGGATTTCTGACACGTTTTCCTTTGCCAGTTCGTGGTACAGAAGAAGCCTGACGCTTAGCTGTTTCTACCTCAAATGATGACATGATTCCACATCTCTCTCCTTCCTAAAGGAAACAGTGTCATGCCCATTGGCCAGAAGAGTCTTTGATGGCCCGGTGAAATCAGTCTCTTTTCTTTGCCTGTAGAACAGCCATTGAATGTCTAGCCAAATGGAGGGCTCCAAAGCCCCGCACGGCACAGCATTTTGATAAGAGGTCTGGGCCTGGGTTTTGTCATTGTCTGACTGATAAGTCAGGGCAGTCCCTGGATTTCTCCGACCTGGGATTGTTCATCTGAAAAGTGGTGGTGATTATCCCTCATGCTGTGATCATAGGTGGAAGCACACTGCAAACTGGGGTGTGGGGCAGGAGGGTTCACAGAAGCACCCCACACCTCAGGCAGAGGCACAATAAATGACATTTGGCAATTGTGGGCAATGTTTCTAAGGTAACGAGGGCTGGGAAAACCCTGGGTGAAGGCCAGAGATATAATCCTTAAGTCTTCCTTCTGTTCTCGGTTGAGGTAACTTGCTGCTTCCCTCTTAAGCTGCTCCTTGGCCCCAACATCACACACCTGCTCTTCCCTCCGTCCACCTGGCAGCTCTCACAATGGCCTCCATTGTCCCCTGCACAGCATCCTCAGCTCAGCTGCCCTGCCCTCTGCAGCTGTCCAACACATGCACCGCCTTCGCCTTCTAGATCACAGCCAGCTTGGCAGATTGGAAAGGGCTCAGCTTTGGGTGTTGAAAATCCCTGGGCATGAATCCAGGATTTACCATTTATTCAATGTGACAGAGATTCTCTGCTTGACCAAACTTGAGTCAGGCTCTTGAACCTTCTAAGCCCATCTCTGAACTTCCTTGTAACATCCAGTTGTAGCAAAAGCCCTATTGAGTTAGTTTAGCAAGAACCATCAGCCCTCGATATCTGATCAGGTTCCTCAGCCTGCACCATCCCCCAGGTGATTTCTGATCACCCTGGCCTGTCTTCAGCAAGAATATTGTTCCATAGGTTTAGCCAGAATCCCCTTTATTCTTGATGTTTCATCTTAGTAATTTTCCATCCAGCAAACCACACCCTGCTCCTGGGCTATCGTTTCCCACTTGTCCATCTCTCTCGCCCATTGCAACATTCCATTGCAGCTGTCCCTACGCCTATAGCAATGGTCCTGAATAAAGTCTTTACCATGCTTTCACAAGTGTCATCGAATAGTATTTTTTAACAAATGTCTAAACAAGTTCAAGCAAATTTTTTATCTCTGCGTTTGTTCCACATCCACAAAAATGGACTCATTTGGGTGGCATAGTTTAAAGCGCATGGTACATGGTAGGTGCTCAATAGATATTAGATACGTTCCATCAGGGACTTCATCATCTACTCCTTGCTGTCACTCAAGTAAAGGGTGTGTAGGAGAATTATCATAATTGACTGGCAATTACACACCACAGCTGTCCCAACTACTCCCTCATTTAATCCCCACAACATCCTCACAAGCACAGTTCTCAACTTTGTTTGCACATTTGAATCATCTGGGGCCTGGTGACTCAACGTGTTATCCCTGCACCGGAAGCCACAACCTCATTTGGGAGATTGTTCGAAATGTCTCAGGGTTTGGCGTGGTGGCTCATGCCTGTAATCTCAGCACTTTGGGAGGCTGAGATGGGAGGATCACTTGAGTCCAAGAGCTGGACACCAGCCAGGGCAATACAGCGGGACCTTGTCTCTGTAAATACATACATACACACATACACACATACATACATACATACATAAAATAAAGTAAAAATTTTTTAAAAAGAAATGTCTCAAGCCCTCAAGTCTCAGCGCCCAGCTCAGAACTCCTTAATCCAAATCTTCATTTTAACAACTCCCTAGAGTTGGTTTGTGTGCACCTTAAAACTTGGGAAGCACCAGAGAGCCTTACAGATTATAGCTGTCTAGGTCCCTGGCACAGAGATTCTGATGTGGTAGGTTTAAAGGGCTGGCTGGCTTGGGCTTTTTAAGCTCCCAGGTGATTCTAATATGTAGCCATGCATGAGAACCACCACTTTTGGGGAGTGGTATGAACAGTTCTGTTTCATGAGGAGTGATTTAGCTGAGACTTACTCTGAGTTATCCCTGAGGCCACTGTTTGCTGTTTTATATGAATATATATTTCTCTCTAGGTGCTCATTCTTCTTCACTTGCTCTTGTTCCATGGCTTGCTCTCATCTTTCTCTTACTAATCCTCCAAATTCCAAAGACCATAGGCCAGCGGGAGAGCCTCAGCCCAAGGCTTTTTATTTTATTATCATGATATCATCTACAAGATAATAGGGCCAGGGCTTTTAGCGGGGACACTAAAGAATAAGAGGTTAACAATACTGCTTAAAGTCATACAGGAAATGAGAAAGCTTGGTTTGTGCCTCCTGGCACAGGGATTTTTGGATATCAATGCAGGCAGTGCACATCCAAGATGCTGTAGAGCAGCACTTCTCAAACTCTTCGGTGCACACAAATCACCGAATTGTTGTTAAATGCAGATTCTGCTTCAGTAGGCCTGGGTAGGGACCAAGGGTGCATTTCTAACAAACTCCCAAGTAAACCGATGTTACTGAAGTTGCAGTGTGTTCAGCCAAAGCAACCGATTATGACCCTACCAGCCTCTGACTGGGTGTTCATTGTCTCTTGCCTGCCAGATGATTCAGATCAAAGTTTCAAGTTGTGTCATTGGACTGAGCTCTGAAAACCTCCATGCCGGGCCTAAGGCGCCACTGGGTGGCGCTCTGGTGCACCTCCCTATGGCGTTTCCCGTTGCAGAGCAGCTGTTGGATGTTCACCATTCAACAACAATTCAACAAATATTTATTGAGCCTAACTGTAAGTCGAGGACAAAGTTTAAACAAGACAGACAAGGTCCTCATGAGGGGCTTACATTGTACTGACAATAAACAAGTAAATATATAAAAGAAATCGTTACAAATTTTGATAAGCACTTTGGTGGGCATAAACTAGGGAACAGATAGGGAAGCTGGGAGAGGTGGTTGGGAAAGACCTCTCTGAAGATGTGATATTCGAGCTGTGACTTAAAGGATAATAATAAGGCTGTCAGGTGAGGGCAAAAGGAAAATATTTCAGGCAGAGCGAACAGCAAGTGGGAAAGGGAGTGGCTGTTCGAGGAGAAGCATAAGGCTGGGGCAGAAAGCCAAAAGAGAAGCAACAGGGGACGCAGGGGCCATGTCCATCCAGTAGGGCTGGCTAGGACGGGGAAGGGGAAGAGCGAGTTTTATTTTAAGAGCAAATGAAAATCTTTGAAAGGTTTTCATCAAGAAAGTAACCAGATCTGGTTTCCATTTTTAACTGATCTCTCTCGCTGCTGTTTGGGGGCTACACTGAACAGTAGAGGCTGAAAATTGAAGTAGGGATTGTTATAATAGTCCAGACCAAAGATGCTGCTGCCTTGAACTAGGTGGTGGTGATGATAACAGTGAGATATGGACAGATTTGGTACACAGTTTTGGAAACAGATATTACATGACTTGCTAGTGGTTTAAGTAAGTTTATCAGTTTGAGTGCTTTTGATTTCAGGTAACAGAAAATGTAAATATTAACAGTCTGAAAAATAAGTGCAACTTACAGATTCACACAAATGAAAAGTGGAAGAGTGGAGGCTTCAGGCAAGGTTTGATCAGGTCTCCAGGTTTATTTTTCTGTGATTCTCAGGCCTACCCTTTCTCTCTCCCACTCTCTATGTGTCCATTTATTCTTACGCTAACTTTATTAATAACTCCAAGATGGCTCCAAGGACAATATATGTACATGCTTGTGAGTTAGTTCTGTTCACATATAGGAGGAAGCAAGCATCATTCCCAATACCCGTAAAACAAACTCTTGAGTTGGGGCTTGATTGGACCACTTCTAAACAAATCCCTGTTTCCAAGAGAATTAACATGATAGTTGGTTTAATACTCCCGTTAATCCCCAGCTGCCAATGGACTGATTAGCTTAGCTTAGGTGGGATTTACTGGAAACCATCGCCATAGGTAAGGGGGTGAAATTATTTTAATTTGCTTGGACCAATAAAGGTAGGGGTGTAGTCAGACCTACACAAATGACATAGTTGCTGAGTAGTGGGAGACGGCAGAATGGATGCTGAAGAGAAAATTTTCATTTCCGTTTGTAAATGAGGTGAGAATCGAGGACATGGGAGTACATAAGGATGGTACCTAGGGTTTTGGAGGTGCCATATACCAAGATGAGGAAGACAAACCAGGCTTGGGGGAGAGTAAATACAGATGCCTCTTAGATACTCAGGTATTTGAGTCTAGTGAGCATCTGGAAATATGAGCAAGAGCTGAAGGGAGTTGTCCTGGGTGGAGTCACCCACATCACATGGCATCCTCTAGGTGTGGGACAGAGTGACAAACTTTCAGCCACTTAGCACAGCCTCTGCCTGACAGCTCAGGAATCAGAAGAAAAACTCTGTGATGAGAAGGTTAGAACTAGTGATTCTCTAAACCAAAGAAAGCTATGAGCATCAGTATTCTGCTACTAAAGGAACAAATGACGACCCAAATGAATACATCACAATTACACATCTTTTTCATGTCTTTTGTATGAGCAATCCTCAGAACAATGAAAGAAAGGTAGCAGGAAGAGAATTTAGAATCCCATTTTTCAGATGAAAAAGCTGACATGTGCACAGGTTAAGTGGCACCCCAGGTCCACCAGAACCTGAGTTTGGAATCCATCCTCTTGATCCTAAATCTAGTCCCTACACCCTGCAGATCCAAACATCTATGATCAGATAAATCAATTCCTGGGGACAATATATCTACGACCAAAGATATTCTATGACTCAAGTCAGCACATGCTAAGAATTTTTCAGATGCTGTGGGAGGTGACTTAACAGGGAGGCAGCAGGTGACATAGAAAGAATCTTGGTCTCCTGGTCAGAACAAACACCTACTTTGGAGTTCCAGCTTTGCTGCTCCCTTCCTGTGTGACTTTGGGTGAGTCACTGAATTTTTCTGGGCTGCATTTTCATTTATGATGGGTTGGATTACATCAGTTGTTTTCAAACTTCTTTTAAAAAACTGAAGCAATCCTTAGGTCACTGGTTCAATTCCGGCTGGAAGTAGGTGACTTATGCTTCAGCTGGGCATGGTGGCTCATGCCTGTAATCCCAGCACTTTGGGAAGCTGAGGCAGGCGGATCACTTGAGGTCAGGAGTTCAAGACCAGCCTAGCCAACATGATAAAAACTATATCCATTAAAAATACAAAAATTAGCCAGGAATGGTGGCATGTGCCTGTAATCCCAGCTACTTGGGAGGCTGAGGCAGGAGAATCGCTTGAACCTGGGAGGTGGAGGTTGCAGTGAGCCACGATTGTGCCACTGAACTACAGCCTGGGTGACAGAGCAAGACTTCGTCTCCCCCCACCACCACCCACCCACACACACACACACAAAAACTGAAGCATTTTCTTTGAGAAAAAAAAACACACACCAGGAAATATAAATAAATTAAAGAAATCCCAGCATAACTTCTCCTATCAAATGTTTAAGATGGTGAATGGGGATAAGCCTCCTCCCCCATGACTACCACCTTAGAAATCTGCAACCCACTCTGCTTTGCCTTCTAGGAGTCGGTGGGTTGCATCTCTTTTTAGGTAAGTTCTAAGATTGCCTGCCTTCCCCCAGTTCTAATGCCCCAACTACTCCAGGAAAACGGCCTCATAGTCCCTCTCTTCACACCTGGCCAGTGCCACAGACAGCAGGTGTTGTCCTCTGTTCACAGTGATGTTAGTGCATGAGCCCAGTGGATAGAGTACCTTGTTGTTCAGCCTACCTGGGTTTAAAGAAGGCCTTTGTAGAAGCTCAGGCATTAGAAAGCTGCAGATAACATTATTTATCAGTTGCTGTTAGCAGGTGTATTTGCCAAATCTTCTCAAGTTAAACAGGAAGTGATTAAAGGACTCCTTGAAGTTAGGACGGTAAGAAGAATAAACACTGGTAATTATGAAACAGCAGAGTCTAACCCTTTATTATGGGCTTTCCATGTGTCAACATATCCAAGCCTCTGAACAATACTAAGATTACAATATTATGATCTTAAGTTTTATTATCTGCATTGCCTATGTGAGAAAACGGAGGCTAAATTTATGAAACTCTAGAAGAAAACATAGGCATAAATATTAATAGCCTTGGATTAGGCAGTGGTTGCTTACATACAGTAGCAAAAGCACAAGCCAAACAATAATAAAAATGGCTAAACTGGACTTCTCCAAAATTAAGAACATTTGTGCTTCAAAAAATGCACAAGAACATGAAAATACAGCCCACAGACTGGGGGAACATTTGCAAATTATATATCTTATAAGTCACTAGTATTCAGAATATATTTTAAAACTCTTATAGTTCAACAGTAAAAGGACAAATAACCAATTTTTTAATGGCCAAAGCATTTATATAGATATTTCTCCAAAGAGTTACACAAGTGGCTAATAAGCCCATAAAAATGCTCAACTTCGTTAGTTATTAGAGAAATGCAAATCAAAACCATAATGAGATGTCATTTCATATCTACTAGAATGGCTGAAATCAAAAGGGTCAATAATAACAAGTGTTGGCAAGGATGTGAAGGCACTGGAAACTTTATACGTTGCTAGTAAGAATGTTAAATGGTACAGCATTTTGGAAAACAATTTGGAAGTTCCTCAAAGAGTTAAAAATACAGTTATCATGTGCTCAGCAATTCTACTTCTAGGTACATACCCAAGATAATTGAAAACATACTTCTACACAAAATCTTGTATACCAGTATTCATAGCAACATTTTTAACAATAGACAAAATGTAGAAACAACCCAAATGTCAGTCAACTGATGAATGGATAAGTAAAATGTAATTTATCCATGCAAGGAAATATTATTCAGCCATAAAAATGAAGTATTGATGCATGCTGCAATACGAACAAACATTGAAACAAGCCAGACACAAAAGATCACATGTTGAATTATTTCATTTATACAAACTATCCAGAATAGGAAAATTTATAGAGACAGAAGTAAGTTAGTGGTTGCCAGGGGCTGGGAGAACAGGAGTTTGAGAGGTAATTGCTACTAGGTATGAGGCTTATTTTGGGGATATTGAAAACGTTCTGAAATTAAATAGTGGTGATGATTTTATAACTTTTTGAATATACTGAAAACCAGTAAATTGTACATTTTAAAAGAATGAATTCTATGGTATATAAATTATCTCTTAATAAAAATTAATAATTAATTAATTTAATGAATTAATGGAAAGTGCAATGGGAACTCAGAAAAGATGAAACTCAAAAGCAGCAGGAGGGATCCACAAAGGCTTCCCTGAGGAAGTGAAACAAGTTCTCCCCTTCTTAACTCTCAAGGCCCTGAAGCATAGTACATGCAAAATTATTTTCAAAACTAATGTCTCAGCAGAGCAGAAAGGTCCTACTTCACATCCTGATACTCCTTCACAGTGTCTTCCTCTCCTCTATACAGGCTTTACGTAATAATCACAAAATCCCCCAGCCCCATCTGTTCACGTGTTTTTCAGTAGAAGCTTCTTCTACACCTAAATACATTTTTTATTGTCGTTTTTAAATCAATTTCTAGCAGACATCTTGCACAAAAATTCTCATATTTTCCCCATGTTCAAGTTCGGAGCTGGGTGGGAAAGGTTGCTTTTGGGGATGAAAGGGAAGGGGGCTACTAGAAGCTGAATGTCAGGGTGTAAAGGGCATTATTCCGTGACTTGTAGCATGGAAGCATAGTGACCAAGCACTATGCTTCAGCATAACAGAGCCACAGAAGCAATGCTGGTAAGGATGTCATGTCCCAATGCCAGGATCCATTAGGAGTGTATTGATCTGAATAGGAGACAGAAGACAGAAACAATCCACAGGCAGTGGTGGAAGCCTCCAGGCGGGCGGATGAAGGACAGATTTGGAAATGGGCAGTGCTGGGAGGAGCGGAATCATAATTCAAGGTTCTGAAGCAGAGAATGTTCACATTTAGAACAGGAGGTGGCTTCCCCTCTGGCTTTCTGGACCTTCATATTGCTGAGGTTTGAGAACATCATACCCTTTTAGTTGGGGTGTTTTTGAGATGAGGGTAAAGGCACCGATTGAAGGCCATTGGAGCTTAAGTGATAAATGAAAGGGAGGGAATGATATGACATGAGACTAGACAAGAGACAGGGTCCAGAACACAGAAACCCTTACAGGCCAGGTTGAGGATTTGGGGCTGACCAGGTGCAGTGACTTGAGCCTGTAATCCCAGCACTTTGGGAGGGCAAGGCAGGAGGATCCCTTGAGCCGAGGAGTTCGAGGCTAGCTTGGGAAACACAGCAAGACTCTGTATCTACAAACAAAAAATTTAAAAAATTAGCAGGGCATGGTGGTGCACACCTGTAACCTCAGCACTTTAAGAGGCCAAGGCAGATGGATTGCTTAAGCCCAGGAATTTGAGGCCATAGTAAGCTATTATTGTGCCACTGCACTCCAGCCTGAGTGATGGAGGGAGAGCTTGTCTCAGAAAAAAAAAGGGGGGGGATTTGGGGCTTGATAAAAAGGATTTGGGGCTTGATGCTCAGTGTAATTGGAGGTATTAAAAGGGTTTAAGCAGAAGCTGTTATAATCCAATTTCTATTTTGGCATTGTGGTACAAAGAACCATCCATCCATCCAGGTGGAGGGGATGCAGGGAGTCCAGTTGAGGCTATTTATGGACATCCAGGTGAAAGATGGTGATGGCTTGGACAGTAGTGGTGGCAGTGGAAATGGAGAAAAGAGCAACAGAAGGTGACTGGGCTTATGGGGGAAGGGCATGAGTTCTGTCTGGCACTGTTATGGTTGATGTGTCTTTGTGATGGCCAAGTGGAGATTTAGAAAAGGTGATTGAATATGAGAGTTTGCAGCTCAGAGAAGTCTGGGTGGGGATATAGATGTGAAAGTCTTTGCTATGGAGTTGGTAACTGAAGCGTTGGTGGTGGATGAGGTTTCCCAGGGAGAAGTTTTAAATGGAAGAGAGAAAAGAACCTGACTGAGCCTTGAGGAATCCACTACACTGAATAGCCTGGTGGGGAGGAAGAGTCTGCAAGGGGGACCAGAATGAGTATCCAGAGCACCAGGAAGAAAGCCTGGAGTGAGAGTTTCCCGAAGTATAAGGAAGAGGGTATTTCAAGAAAAAAGAATCGTTAAGTAAAGTAAGGGTGGATGAATGCCCACTGGATTTGGTGACTTGGTGGCCTTCATTGACCGGAGCAAGAGCTTTCGGTGAGGGGAAGAGAACAGAAGCCAGACTGGAAAGATAAGTGCTTGTTTTGCCAGGCATGGAGGCACACATCTGTAATTCCAGCACTTTGGGCTGAGGCCGGAGGATCATTGGAGGCCAGGAGTTTGAGACCAGCCTAAGCAACATAGTAAGACACTGCCTCTATTTAAAAAAATTTTTTTTTGTAGAAATGAAGTGTTCGTTTTGAGAAATTTTGACTGAGATAGAAGAGAGAAACAAAATAACACAAGGGAGGGGAGGTCCAGTGTGCTTTTGTTTAACAAAGTGAAGCTTGAGCAGGTTTAAATGTTCTTGGGAAAGGTTGATTGAGAAGTAATTGAATATATGGGAAAGATAAGCAATAATTAATGGCATAGGGTTCTGAAAAGAGGAAGGGGGTAGGACCCCAGGCAGCAGGAGAGAAAGGCTGAAAGGGGCAAATTTTGATTCATTTGTGGGATTGGTGTTAGAAATTTGAGGAAATTCCCATTTGATGACTTCAATTTTCTTTGAGAAGAGGAAAATCTGCTGTTAACAAAGCAGGAAATAAGATGGTCAGAAGGTTGAGAGAATAAGAGCTTAAGATAATAGTTGAATTTCACGGAAGAGAATTGCAGATGCCACATAAGCACGAGAAGAGATGTTCAACATCATTTGGCATTAGAGAAATGCAAACTAAAACCACAATGAGAGAACTGCTTCCAGGAAAACGAAATAGAGGAACCCTTCCCTATTCCTCTTGCTAAGTGCCACTAAACACCCTCGACATTTTATGTATAAAACAAACACAGGAAACTGAAAGACGCAAAGAAGGAAAAGCTGCCTAGACATCTCAAGATGGAAGAATGACACAGTGGTGAGTTCTCTGGGTTTTCTTTTTGCCTCATTTACCCCAGATTTGAAACTAAAGAAGAAGCCAGTAGCTCAGTCAAGATAATTAACGCAGAAAAAAAAAAAAAAGAAAGAAAAATACAGCCCCAATAAAGGCCTGATGTGTTTAGCCAAATAAATGGGAAAAGGGCAGCCTTTAGGCAATAGCTGTTCCACTCCAGCAAAACTCCATGGAAAAGACCATGGCCCCCACCCCCACCAGCCCAGCAAAGGTTGAATGGGGAGCCTAGACTTCTACCCTGTCAGAGCTGTAAAAAGGCAACAAAGCCCCCTTTTGAGATGGTGTCAGGTAAGTCCAAGTAGGGAACTGAGACTTTTATGCTCAACAATCAGTAATAAGCCCACCCCAAATTGTCAGTGGCGACCACATGATCAGCCTGGACTTCACTTCTATCTGGCAGTAATGAGGGGCCCTCCCCCAACCTCAGATGTCGACAGAGGCCAGGTGGAGAACCTGGACTTCTACTTCTACCTGGAAGTAACAAAGAGGTGACCCCTCCTTCCCTTGCCAGAAAAGTGCCAGGGAATCCCAGCTAAAACGGAAAGTTTAAATAAGATCCACAGGCTCATATTATGGGAAAATATCCAGATTGCAAGCGAAAATTACTCATCATATACAGAACCAGGAAGATCTCAAACTAGATGAAAAACAAACAATTATAGATGCCAACACTAAGATGAGAAAGAGATGATTAGGATTATCTGACAAAGACTTTAAAGTAGCTCATATATATATGTATATTGTGTGTGTGTGTGTGTGTGTGTGTGTGTGTGTGTGTGTGTGTGTGTGTGTGTGTTTTGAGACAGAGTCTTGCCCCGTTGCCCAGGCTGGAGTGCATTGGCACAATCTCGGCTCACTGCAGCCTCTACCTCCCGGGTTCAGGCAATTCTCAAGCCTCAGCCTTCCGAGTAGCTGTGATTACAGGTGTGCACCACCACTCCTGGCTAAATTTTCTTGTATTATTATTTGAGACGGGGTTTCACCATGTTGGCCAGGCTGGTCTCGAACCCCTGGCCTCAAGCAGTTTGCCTGCCTTGGCCTCCCAAAGTGTTGGGATTACAGGCGTAAGCCACCGCACCCGGCCAATATTTTAACAAACAATTTGGAACATGCATGAAACAAATGCAAAGAATTAGAAAAACTCATCTAGGAAACAGATTATATAAAGAAAAAACTCTGAATGGGCTCAACAGCAGAATGGAGGGGAGAGAAGAAATATTAAACAAAATAAAGCAGGAGCAGCTACACTGGTGTCAGATAAAGCAGATGTCAGAGCAAAGAAAATTGCCAAAGAGAGAGAAGAACCCTATATATGATAAAGTGTAAATCCTCCAAGAAGACTTAATAATTCTGAAAGTGTATGCACCAAATGCCAGAGCTGAAAAATATGTGAAGCAAAAACTGATGGAATTGAAAGCAGAATTAAACAGTGGAAACTTCAACAACTCCCTCTCAATAATTGTGAGAACAACTAGGCAGAAAATAAGCCAGGATGTACAAAAACTCAACACACCATCAAGGAATGGTATCTAATCAACATTTATAGAATGTTCTACTCACCAGCAGCAGAATATACATACTTTTCAAATGCCCACAGAACATATACCATGACAGGTAATATTTTGTGTCACAGAGTGTAGTGGCATGATCTCAGCTCACTGCAACCTCCGCCTCCCAAGTTCAAGCAAATCTCGTGCCTCAGCCTCCCTAGTAGCTGGAATTACAGGTGTGTGCCACCACACCCAGCTAATTTTTGTATTTTTAGTAGAGACGGGGTTTCGCCAGGTTGACCAGGCTGGTCTTGGCCTCCCAAAGTGCTGGGATTACAGGTGTGAGCCACCACACCCGGCCAACAAATTTAAAATAACTGAAATGATATAGAGTATGTTCTCTAATCATAACAAACCAAAATAGAAATCAACAACAGAAAGATAACAGGAAAATCTTCCAACATTTGCAAACTAAACAAAATACTTTTAAATGATTCATGAGTGAAAGGGAAAGCATCAAGGGAAATTTTTAAAATGCATTTAACTGAATGAAAATTAAAAAATAAAACACATGAAAATGCATGAGACACAGCTACATGAGTGCTGAGAGGGAAATTAATAGCACTAAATACATTCACTAGAAAAGAGAAAAGATTTAAACTCAATTATCTAAGCTCCCACCTCAAGAATCTACAAAAGAAGAGCAAAATAAACCCAAGGCAAGCAGAATAAAGCAAATAATAAAGATAACAACAAAATTGGCTGGACGCCATGGCTCACGCCTGTAATCCCAGCACTTTGGGAGACCAAGGCGGGTGAATGACCTGAGGACAGGAGTTCGAGACCAGTCTAGCCAACATGGTGAAACCCCATCTCAAATAATAATACAAGAAAATTTAGCCAGGAGTGGTGGTGCACACCTGTAATCTCAGCTACTCCAGAGGCTAAGGCAGGATAATCGCTTGAACCCGGGAGGCGGAGGTTGCAGTGAACCAAGATTGTGCCATTGCACTCCAGCCTGGGCGACAAGAGTGAAACTGCATCTCAAAAGTAAATAAATAAATAACAGCAAAATCACTGAAATTAAAAACACAAATCTACAGAAAACCAATAAAACAAAGACTTTTTTTTTTTTTGGAAAAGCTAAATTCACAAAACTCTTGTAAGATGACAAACAATAAAAGAGAGAAAACAAAAATTTCAAATATCAAGAATAAAACCGGGATATCTCTACAGATCCTGCAGACAGCAAAAGGATAATATGGAAATACTACAGTCTACACTCATAAATCTCCAAGCCTAGATGAAATGGATCAATCCCTCAAAAAAGCACAAACTACTACAGTTCACCCAATATGAAATAGATTATTTAAATAGCCCTTTAGCCCAGTGTGGTGGCACTTGCCTGTAATCCCAACCACTAGGGAGGTTGAGGCATAAAAATCGTTTGAATTTGGGAGGCAGAGGTTGCAGTGAGCCGAGATCACACCACTACACTCCAGCATGGGTGACAGAGCGAGATTCCATCTCAAAAAACTAAAAAATAAAAACAAAGTAACTAACCCAACAACTATTAAGTAAATTGAATTTATAATTTCAAAACTCTTAAAAAAGAAATTCCAGACCCAGATGATTTTATCAGTGAATTCCATCTAATGTTTAAAGAAGAATGAATACCCATTCTATACAATATTGTCTAGAATATGGAAGCAGAGGAAACACTTCTCAATTCATTTTATGAAGTTAGTATTAACCTGATACCCAAACCAGATATGACAAGAAAATAAAACTACAGACCAATACCTGTCATGAATATAGATGCAAAAGCCCTTAACAGAATATTATCAAATAGAAATTAACAACATACAAAAAGGATTATATACCATGATCAAACAGGGTTTATTCCCAGGCATACACGGCTAATTTTCATATGGGAAAATTAATCATTATAACCGATCATACTAACGTACTAAAGAATTTAAAATCCCATGATCATATCAATAGACATAGAAAAGGTATTTGACAAAATTCAACACCCGTTCATAGCAAAAACTCAGAAATATAAGAATAGAGGAGAACTTCTTTAACTTGATACACAATCTACAAAAACTTATAGCTAACATACTTAATGGTGAAAAACTGAATTCTTTCCTCCTGAGATCAGGAGCAAAGCAAGCTGTCTGCTCTCACCAATCTTATTCAACATAGTGCTAGAATTTCTAGCTAGAGCAATTAAGGCAAGAAAAGGAAATAAAATGCGTACAGGTTAGAAAGGAAGAAATCGAACTGCCTCACTTTGCAGATGACATGATTGTCTGCATAGAAAATCCCACAGCATCTTACAAATAAGCTCCCAGAATTAAGTCACCATCAATGCAGGCTGCAGCATAAACATATAAAAAGCAAATTTTTTCTGTATACTAGCAACACGTGGAAACTGAAATTAGAATGCAATACCACTTATAATTGCTCAAAGAAAATTAAATACTCAGGTGCAAATATAAAATAGCATGTACAGGATTTGTATACTGAAAACTATGCAATGCTGATGAAAGAAATCAAAGAAGATCCGAATACACAGAAAGACACATCATGTTCATGAACTGGACTATTCAACACTGTTAAATATTAATTCTCCCCGAATTGATATACAGGTAGAAAGCAATGACTATTAAAATCCTAGCAAAATGTTTGTAGCTATAGATTATTTTCAAATTCATAAGAAAGGCAAAAAAGCAAGATTACTTTAAAGTTTTTGGAAAAGAAAAATAAAGAAGGAGAAATCTGTCTATTCGATTTTAAGACACAGAGCTACAGTAACCAAGACTGTGTAATTTGGCAGAAGGATGGTCATACAGGTCAGTGGAACAGCACAGAGAACCCAGAAACAAACCCATATCAACATGCCCAACTGTTTTTGACAATGGTGCAGAAGCGATTCAATGGAAGGATAATCTTTCCAACAAATGGTGCAATTGGACATCCACAGACAAAAATAAATAAACAACAAACAAAACTAAACCTTGACCTATGTCCTACATCTTATACAAAAATTAACTCAAAATAGATCACGGATATAGATATAAAATGTAAAACTATACAACTGTCAGTAAAAAACTTGGGAGAAAAATCTACAGAATAGAGGGCCAGGAAGAGTGTTCTTAGAATTGATACCAAAAGGATAAGTCTTAAAAGAAAAACCTGATAAATTGCTCTTCATCAAATTAAAAACTTTTGATCTGCAAAAGGACTCTGTTATGAGGATGAAAAGACAAGCTTCAGAATGGAAGAAAATATTTGGAAACAATATGTCTGACAAAGTGCTAGTGTCTAGAGTATATAAAGAACCTCAAGACTCAACAGTTAAAAAATAATGCAACTAAAAATGGGCAAATATATGCAGAGATATTGTACTGAAGAGAATATACGGATGGCAAATAAGCACATGAAAAGATGTTCAACCTTATTAGCCACTAAGAAAATGCAAATTAAAACCAGAGCGAGGTAACCTAACATAGCTATTAAAATGACTAAAATTAAAAAGAGGCCACACATGTTGGTTCATGCCTGTAATCCCAAAATTTTAGGAGGCTGAGGCAGGAGGATGGTTTGAGCACAGCAGTTTGAGACCAGCCTGGGCAACATAGTAAGACCCAGTCATTATAAATAAATAAATAAGTACAAACAGAGACAACATCTAATGCCAGTGAGAACATGCGGAAAATTCACCACTGACACATTGCTGGTGGGCATGTAAAATGGTACAGCCACTCTGAAAGATAGCTTGGTAGTTTTCTTAAAAACTGAAAGTGCAACTACCATACCACCTAGTACACCTCCGGGCATTTATTCCAGAGAAATGAAGCCTTCTGTTCACACAAAAAGACCTATACACAAATGCTGATAACAGCCTTTTTGCCCCACAGTGGAATATACATAGCTGTCCTTCAAAAGGTAAATGATTGAACAAACTGTAGTATGTACGTACATGGAATAGTATTCAGTAATCAAAAAGAATGAACTATTGATATACACAACAACCTGGGTGAATCTCCAGAAACTTATACTGAGAAAAAAATCCCTGTAACAAAAGGATTACATACTGAATGAGACCATTTATATAGCATTTATGAAATGATAAAATTTTAGAAATGAAAGACAGATTAGGATTTTTCTGGAGTTAGGGATGGAGTAGGGGTGGAAGGAAGGTGGGGGTGACTATAAAAGAATACATAATGAATCCTCGTGCTGTTACAATTGTTTAGTATCTTTGTTATGATAAAGAATACATGAACCTACACAGGTGATAAAATTGTATAGAATTTACATACACACACACAAATGAGGACAAGTAAAATGGAAATCTGCATAAGATCAGTGAATTATATCCATGTTAGTATTCTTGTTGTCATATTATGCTATAATTCTGCAAAATATTACCATTAGAGGAAACTGGGAAAACTGTGCAAAGGATCTCTGTATTTTTTTTTTTTTTGAGACACAGATTTGCTCTGTTGCCCAGGCTGGAGTGCAATGGTGCGATCTGGGCCCATTGCAACCTCTGCCTCCTGGATTCAGGCCACTCTCCTGCCTCAGCCTCCCAAGTAGCTGGGACTACAGGCATGCACCATCACGTTCAGCTAGTTTTTGTATTTTTAGTACAGATGGGGTTTCACCATGTTGGCCAGGCTGGTCTTGAACTCCTGACTTCAAGTGATTCACCCACCTCAGCCTCCCAAAGTGCTGGGATTACAGACATGAGCCACTGCACCCTGCCTGGATCTCTGTATTATTTCTTACAGCTGCATGTGAATCTATAATTGTTTTTCCACATATAAATTAATAAAATTATATATTTTGTTTCACATAAAAATATAAGTTGACTGGAGAGTGTAGTAGGAGAAGCTCGGGACAGTAACCATGATCATTTGAGTTAAGTGATTATAGTCCTGTTGTTTAAGTTCCTCTAGCACCTCTTGGCTGCTCAGGTAAGGCCTTGAGAGGAAATTATTTGGGGTCATCCAGAGGTGGGGTTTTGTTGATGACCATGAGAAAAAAAAAAAGAAAAAGAAGGTTTAGGGCCATTAAAGTGACAGTGTTGAGAATCTAGTCTGACTGAGGAGGATAATGAAGAGAAAGAGGTGATGCTTTGGATGAAAGCAAAAGAGTCAACAGACTAGAAATCCTAATGAAGTAAAAACACAGAGTGGGGTAAGTGAGCATGCAAGCTGGTTGGAAAGGAGCAGTCAGAGAGAATGAAATTTTAATTAGACTATGAAGATGGACCATCTTGGAGGGGACAAAAGGTCAAGGATGACTATGCAAGTCATGGGTGAGGTGGAGTGGACAAGGAGTTCACTGGTAATAAGGAGGTCAAGGAAACAAGAGTCGCAGATATTGGATGCTGAAGTCATCAGATTTATGGACAGCTGATAGAGTGAAGAGCAGGACCTTGCGCCAGGAACCTAATGCTTTAGCCTGTGAAGTGGTATGGTGGCTTGGTAACATGTCAGCTTGGCTAGGTGGAAACAGATTTCCTAGAATCCCTTTCCTGTTTGTTTCCAGTTAGGGCTGGCCACAAGAGGCAAATTGCAAGGCATGGAGACATTTTTCTAACACTTGAAAAGTCTATGCAAGGGCACCAGGCAGCTCATGCACCTTGTCACTTATCTACTGGGTCACCTTGTTGGCATGGGATGCCACCCAGGCTTGCAGCTGCTCCATCCTCCCCTGAATTTTACTTCAGCTTCTCCACTCATGGGTAAGATATGTGTTTATCTGCTTTTCTTACAAGACACCGTATATTTAAAATTGGAGGCAGTGCAATACTAACATGGGTTCCAGTCCTTCTGTGTTCATTTCAGCTCATGCTTGTCATCTGCAGCTTGTCCTTGCTCTCTACCACTTTGCAATCATCTTCCCTTCCCTTCCCAGCCTGCCCTGAGGACTTCATCGTTCAGCATCAGATATGAAGATGACAGCCCTATAGAGACTATTTAACCAGCTTCTAAGGTGGTTAAATATCTTACCAGCCTTTGTAGAGTCAAATCCTACTAACAAATCACTAGTGTATGTAATATCCCAGTGGTTTGCTTCTCTAAATGAACCCTGACTATTACAGGTAAGAATTTTGACAAGAATATATTAACAGCTTCTAGGAGGAAGAAAGGGAAACTCACTTCAGGTCAATAGAGATTGTCATTTGGGACCCCTTCAAGACAACCAATTAAGTGACTCTCTCTAAAATACTGCTATCCAGCCCCCATTCCTCACTTTTGTCCTAGTGGTAATAAGGCATTCATCATGTATCTTTCAGAAGTCCAGATACCACTGTATGAGTAGTTCTTTAATCTGCTTGTCTAGTGATTCCATCACAAATGGCTCAAGTAAGTCTGGCATGCCTTGGGCTTGGTGTGATTTTCTACACAAAACACAGATTATAGATGGACCTGACAATTAATCTAATTAATAAGAAATGCTACATTCAAAGCATTTTATCCAAGAGTGCAGGATAAACATATAAAAAGCTATCTCAGGTACAAGAAAAATATGTTTTCTATTTGAGAACCCTTGGATTTATGCATTCAGTTTGGAGGTTAAAAGGAATAAAGATGACAGTTCATAGTGCCTGCTTTATCCAAACCTTTTTACAAGGTGAAGATGTGTTAACTAATTACTATTTTGAGCCCTTCATACTAAAGTTTTGAGTGAAAAACACAGTCTGCTAAGTCAAGGCAACAATATTTTTCTTTTTTTGAACTTACTGTACCATTTAAATTATGAAGAAATCAAATGTTAATAATCGTAAACACTTTGTGTTGTAAAACTGCTTTCCCCTCTCTTTCCTTCACTGTATACTGCACTGAAAATGTTTCAAATACTTCCGAAGACATCTGCCTTTAGACCAGTCATACACATTCTCCTTCAGCCTGGACATTAACTCAGCAAGCAGCAGCTTCAGAATAATGCACCTGTGATCAGGCCAATTGGGATAGAGACATCATCTGCCCTTATCTTCTCAGAGCCAAAGAAACTAACTTTATTTTCCGTATCAGCTTCATTTTCCCCTTTACTCAATGCTCAGAGATTAATTCTTGGTTTCAGCCCCACCCCATGAAAAGGATGTCTATTCAATCAGAGAGACACAAAGATGGCTTGTGCGAACTAAGCAAAAAAGACACAAGAGGAATTTATTCTGGTTAATAAACTGAGAGCAAACATGTAGAGGCTAATTGTATGGTGAGTACAAGAAGAGTTTCTTATCTGGGGAGTGTATAATGTTGGGGTAGACACTGTCATTTGTTGTCTTATCCAGTAGCCATCATTCTTCATTGCTTAGAAAAAACCTTTGTGATACAGCCGTCAGGCAAGTGGCATGGGATTTAGGAGAAAATTATTTGCTGTCAGCCCTGAAGGATGAAGGAATCAGAATTTCTTTGTACAATCATGGTAGTCAGCTTTCAAGATTCCTCCAATGATTCTCATCTCCTGCTATTCATGCCCTTGTGTAGCTATCTCTTGCACAGAATAGGGCTGATGTGTGACCAGTGGGATATTGTGGAAATGGCAGAATTTGATGTTCATAAAAGACATTGCAGCTTTTACCTTGCTCTCTCAGATTATTCACCCTGGAGAAGGCTGCTGCCACGTTGTGAAAACATTCAAGTGGCCCTCTGTGAAGTCCATGTGATCAGGACTTGAGGGTTCCTGACAACAGCCACCATGAATTTGCCGACCATGTGAGTGGCACAACTTTGTTCAGGTGACTGGAGGCCCAGCTGGCAATTTGCCTGCTATTTCATAAGAGACTCCAAGCCAGAACCACCCAACAGAGCCAACTAAGTCTCTTCCAAATTCCCGGCCTGAAGAAACTCTGAGAGATAATACATATTTATTGTTATTTAAGCCACTGAATTTCAGAGTAATTTGTTATGCAGAAATAAATAACACCAATTGTGTTGAATTTCATTTCTCTCTCATGGTGTATATGTAGTCAGAAAACCATAGACTAAAGTCCACAGGCATATATGATAGTCCTTGACATTACCCATGTCTTATTTTAATAATCCTGGCTAGTTAAGTACTGCTAATCCATATCTCTAGAAAAATTTAGAAAGCCCTAATTTGCAGTGTTTACCTAGTTGTGTGGTGCAAATATTCCCACTGGTTGACATCATGCTACCAACACAGAGTTGGGAAGAAATGCACACAATTGGTTCTTGCAAGCTCATATGAGCCCCAAAGCACCACTGAATTGAGCTCAGAAGAAACAGATTGGGTCAAGTAATCATACTGACCTCTGCCTATTTGGCCAGAAGGATCTTCAGAGGTAGTGTAATGTTTTGACAATAGCTTTAGGACCAAATGACCAGGAGCCTAATTTTGCCTCTGCTGTTTTCTGGCTGAGTGACCTCAGTAGGTACTGCTTATTGGCAATAAGTGTCAGATTCTTCATCTGTAAAATGAGGATGGCAATTTCTGCTCATCAGAGATTTGAGAGAATTAAATGAAAATAACAATAGCAAAAACAACTGTTATAAGTACTTACTATCTATCAGGCCAGAGTTGCTTATAAGATATCATTACTTAATTTAATAATACAGGCAAAGCAGTAGGGACTAAATGAATGCTAATTATCAGCGTTGTTATTACATTTCTGAGCAGGGAGCTGTTCATTAGAATGAACACTAAATCAGAAATTGTTGGAACTGACCTGTCTCCTATTTTCCAACCTCAATTCTTCGTCTTCCTAAGTTGGGCAAAAGGCTCCAGTGAAGAGCTGTGAAGCTTATCTATGGGGACTCACCAGGGGCCAGCCCAGGCTGCCCACAAGACCATGAGCCACTCTATGACTGTAGGAAGTGGAGAGAAGGGAAAGTAGTTAGGAAATCAAGAAAAGTGTCTTTCAGTACCATGGCCAGAAGTTGTGCCACAGAATTGGAACAGGGAGACCCAGAGAGCCGGTGCTGTCCTAGTCCTAGTGCTGAATGATCCCACTGGTGTCCTTAGAACGGCTCTGACTTCAGCCCACCAGCAGCATGTGGACTCATAAGTTTTCTAGCAGAGTTGGAGATCCTCAGGAACAAGAAATCTCTTAAAATGACATGAAATTTCAATCAACCAAGGCTTTCTAGCCTGATGTGAGTTGTCTTTACACACATATACCTTTTTAACAATGAAGAAGAATGGACATTGATAGAACTTGCATTCTGTGTTCATCACCAGGATAGTTGCTTTATAAACATCATTTTGTTTTTAGTCACAACCCCATGCAGCATTTTCCTTACTGACAAAGAACCTGAGGCATAGAGAATTTAAGCAACTCGCTGAAGGCCACCCAGCTAATCAGCAGTGGGAAAAGAATTTAATTCTAGATCTTTCATTCTAAAGCCCAGCTCCCTACACTTTGGATGCTACTATTTCCAAAAAGTCAACAACACTTTGGACTATCAACCTGTCTAAAAACTAAAGAGTATTTGAAGCAGGTAATACAAATTGTTTTCTAATTTATTATGGTCGGTTCTCTTCTTTGAATCCAGGTGATACTGATGTCTTCATACTTCCTCTTCACCCTTCAGAGGAGGTCCTCTTGCTTCTAGAAAGAGAATACAAATAGCTACATTCCTACTCAGTGGGAGAAAGTGAGACTGTTCCAGAATATGAGGACTTAGGCTGGTAATGTCCTGAGGAAATGACTATGCCAACCTAGAGATCCCCTTGTGTGTGGTAAGGTCCCCAGTGAACAGAATGGGGCCCTCACCTGACCACATCTCAGGCCTGGCTTCAAGATGGGTTTCAAATCAGAAAGTAATCATATTGTATGATTACTACATACTACATACATTGCCATCCTCATTTTATAGATGAAGAATCTGACTCTTATTGCCAATAAGCAGTGCATGTTGAGGTCACTCAGCCAGGAAATAGCAGAGGCAAATTTAGGCTCCTGGTCATTTGGTCCTAAAGCTATTGTCAGTAATCTCAGTATGCCTGAGATGTGGTCAGGTCAGCATACTTTAGAATGAACTTTTATGCTAAGATAATAACATGGTGGTTAAGTATTGACTCAGGTTGTCTACATTCGCATTAAGTTTTCACTGTGCTAAGCTAAACTTAAGTTTTCAGCTGTGTTATTTGGGGGCACTAACTCCATAAGCCTCAGGGTTTTTTTTTCTGTTTTTGTTTTTGTTTTGAGATGGAGTCTCGCTCTGTTGCCCAGGCTGGAGTGCAGTGGCGCGATCTCGGCTCACTGCAACCTCCGCCTCCCAGGTTCAAGCAATTCTCTGCCTCAGCCTCCCAAGTAGCTGGGATTACAGGCGCCCACCATCATGCCTGGCTAATTTTTCTATTTTTAGTAGAGATGGGGTTTCACCATGTTGGCCAGGCTGGTCTTGAACTCCTGACCTCATCATACACCTGCCTCGGCCTCCTAAAATGCTGGGATTACAGGCGTGAGCTACTGTGCCCGGCGGGTTTTACAGCTTTAAAATGGGAACTATAAGGTTGTTTACACCCAATTATGTATGTCATGTGCTTTCCCTAAGGAAATTATTCAATAAACTTTGGGTAGTTTTATTATTATCATTATTATTGCTGTGCAGTGATGCAGGTCACTGAAGGAAAAGGTGCACATTTTCAACAATAAAAGAGAGACATTCCTTTAGTGTATCTCCATATTCCCTGAAGGGGAGCTGGAATGACATGACGGACTTGGCCTCATGACCTCAAGCCTTCCCTGTTGGAGTCTTCATGACACTCCTCAGAAGCAGCAGCCCCAGCCATGTCTGGAACCGTTCCTTACCAGACAGGAGGATATCATGGCCTCAACTCATGATCTGTACCAAGCCAAACCTCTTTTGGGGTACCACCAAGCCTCAGGCCTCACCTTCTCTGCCCTGTTGTCCCTGCCCATCTGTCCTGGTTTCCTACTAGTTTCCACTACTGGACACTTGTCTGAGGCTGGGTCCCCACCTGGATCTTGTGGCCTCTTGCCCAGGGCTTGGAGGGAAGCTGCTCCCACACTTGAAGATGATAGCTGAGCATGGTCCTTTGTGGGTGTGCTGTCAGGAAGATGACGGTACAATCTGTTTAATGTGCCAGTTGTCTCTGTGAGTCCCTCATCCGGATGAGCACCTGTCACACCCCTGCAGAGCCCCAGCTGGTTCTTAGAGAGGTGCTCCAGCTCTGTGATTACCTAATCTGGCTTCCCAATCTACCCCACAATGTGTCATTGCTGAGGTCCCTGTGGGTCTTGCAGATAAACTTGCTACAGTCATCCTACACAAAAAAGAAGCTCGTTATCATGAAACTGGCCTGCTCTTTAGCTCCTGGGCCCTAACTCACCCTAGATTGCTGTCAGCTCTTTTGTTTTCCCACTTAGACCAAAGGGATTGAGATGCTTTCTCATTCCTTGGAGCTGCCACCCTCCATTCTGTATCCTCTGGTAGAACACAGTAAAAGGCAATCTCCCCCTTCACCCTGCTTGCTGCACCCCAGATGCTGCAAGGCCCATGTGCTGTTTTTGACTTCAGTACTTCAGATTGCTATAGGAACACAGGAGGCAGCAGCCAGATGAGAAATTGAGTTTGACTCTGGAGTATTATAAAGTCCTTATAGTTACTGGCCTTGGGTATAAGGTCTATATTATTAAAGAGAAATTATTCACCAAACACTTGTTAAAAATGTTAAGACAGTTTATTTAAGAGTATTGCAATAGGTAAGTGCTATGGTCTCAATGTTTGTATCTCCCTCAAATTCATAAGTTGAAATTTCACTTCCAATATGAAGGAATTAGGAGGTGGGCACTTTAAGGGGTGATTATGTCATAGGCCAGAGCCCTCATGAATGAGATCAGTGCCCTTCTAAAAGAGGCATTGGGAGAGACCCCTCACCCTTTCCATCATATGAGGACACAGCCAGGAAGCATCATCCACGAACCAGAAAATTGGTCCTTACCAGACACTGAATCTGCTGATGTCCTGACCATGGACTTCTGAGCCTTCTGAACTGTGAGAGATAAATTTCTGTTGTTTATAAGCCTTTCAGTTGACGATATTTTGTTACAGCAGCCCAAACAGACTGAGAGAGGGAGAGAGATGGAACTCAACTTTAAATACAAACAGGGACAAGTGGGGATTTATAGCCAGTGGGCCCAGTGAGGGAGAGGACAGAGAATTACTATGGGGAACTTGGGGTAGGGGAGAGAGACCTGATTAGATATCAAGGGCAGGGGGGATTCCCAATAAACTGCCTCAGCAGGATTTTTTGCTAAAACTGGGCTCAGCAGGCCATGGAGGAGGCCTAGTCGAGAAGAGGGCTCAGAGTGTGGTCAATGAGAGAGGCTTCATCAGTTTCAGTCAGGGTTCTTCAGAGAAACAGAAACAATAAGAAAGAGAAAGATTGAGATTTATTTAAGGGATTGAGTCATGCAATTGTGGATGCTGGCAAGTCTGAAACCGAGGGCAGGCCCTTTGGATAGAAATTCAGACAAGAGTTGAAATTGTAATCTTGGACCCAAAGTCTGCAGGGCAGACCAGTGGGCTGGAAATCTAGACAGGATTTCTATGTCAGTTTTGAGGCAGAATGCCTTCTTCCCCAGACACCTCAGCTTTTGCTCCTAAGGCCTTCATCTGATTGGATGAGGTCCACCCACATCATGGAGGTAATCTGCTTTACTTAAAGTCTGCCAATTGTAAATGTTAATCACATCTACAAAATATCTTTCTAACAACATCCAGACTAGTTGACCAAACAACTGGCCCCAATCGCCTAGCCAAGTTGACAAGAAAAATTAGCCATCACAGGGTCTGAAGAGAGTATGTGGATACCCAGACGGTATGTTCAGTCCACCTTCACTTCCAAGGGATGCTCACAAGTCTCCCCAGTTGATCCTGTTTTTTAGGGAAGACAATGCAGAGGATCCTCCCCCACCCCCATCACCCCTTTCCATAACCTAGAGATAAAAATGAGGTAAGAAAGATTTGTTCCTGGGCCAGGTGTGGTGGCTCACACCTGTAATCCTAGCACTTTGGGAGGCCGAGGTGGGTGGATCACCAGGTCAGAAGTTCAAGACCAGCCTGGCCAACATGGCAAAACCCCATCTCTACTAATAATACAAAAATAGCCAGGTGTGGTGGCAGGCACCTTTAATCCCAGCTACTCAGGAGGCTGAGGCAGGAGAATCGCTTGAACCTGGGAGGCGGAGGTTGCAGTGAGCCAAGATTGTGTCTCTGCACTCCAGCCTGGGCAACAAGAGCAACAAAAAACAAAAAACAAAAAAATTAAAACAAACAAACAAAAAAAAGATTTGTTCCTGTACCTCAAGTGGACAACTGATGTCCAGAGACCCACTGGACTGAGAACATCCACCTCCCTCAGTTTCTGACTGCCGAGCAATGATGACTGGGGACATTTCATGCAGGTACATCACCGAGGAGTGAAGAAAGTAGTCACCCGAACCAAACGGTAAGGTCTCTGTCCCAGAGATGCTGGGGGTTTGGCAAAAATGCTGTGAACACCGATAAGGGCATTGCATTGTTAATCTGTACATGTGAACAAGAAAGGATTAGCCTCCAGACCTCATACTCAAGGACGATGGTAGTGGAAAGCCCCACTTCCCATTGTGCTTCTGCTTCCTGATGCTCAAGAATAAGCTTTAGGCTTGACCAAGTGGGGGTGGGGGGAAACACAAACAGAAACTGCCACTATCCTCCCCACAAGCAGAAAAATTTAAGAGTGTCTTGTTCTCTAACGAAGTTTTGTAACAGTAGCCTATGTGGTGAAAACAAAGCCGAAGCCGCCTCCAGCATGTTTAAAACCAGGTTTAAGCTGCTGGCTGCTACTGTTGCTTCACCAAGCACCTTAGCTCCAGGGAATGGGCTTCACCTCTGTTTCACAGAGAAGTCCCCTTTGCCAAAGAATGTGGGTGGTCTGCAGGGAAGCAGGGCAGTGAATATACTTTCCCTACCTTCTGTGATGCATTTTCTTCGTGCAGCTCTAAAGCAAGATTGTTTGTTGTTATAATGACGGCCTTTCAGTCTTTACTTACAACATCCTGTTCTCCCAGGACATTAAAGGCTGGGCTGAGAGACAAAGCTGAGGGACGCCTAGTGTGGCTGCCTCCCTGGTGCCAACCAAGTTCCTGACTGGATCAGGCTCAACCTACAGGAATTCCTCCCCCGTCATTCACTCACTAGTGTGTTTTAAAAACATATTTTGAGTGCCTACTGCTGGTGCTAGGGAAACAGCTGTGACTAACGATCTCTGACATTCTGGGGTGCCCATCCTCACAAAGGAGACCTCTGCTCCCAGCACACCAGTGGCAGATGTGTCCACATAGATCCAACTCCATTTCAAACTCAAAATGACCTCTTTTACTCCTGCTATGTTATATATATTTAAATATTTTAAAACATTTGTTAATAGCATTTCAAACTTAAAATGACCTCTTTTACTCCTGCTATGTTATATATATTTAAATATTTTAAAACATTTGTTAAACAGCATTTCATGGGGATATAGTTTCTCTTTCTCTCTTTCTTTTCATTTTTTTTTTTTTTTCAGTCTCCCTCTGTCGCCCAGGCTAAAATGCAGTGGCTCAATCTCCTCCACCTCCTGTGTTCAAACGATTCTCCTGCCTCAGCCTGCCGAGTAGCTGGGACTACAGGCATGCACCACTACGCCTGGCTAATCTTTTTGTATTTTTAGTAGAGATGAGTTTTCACTACCTTGGCCAGTCTGGTCTCGAACTCCTGACCTCAAGTGATCTGCCTGCCTTTGCCTCCCAAAGTGCTGAAATTACAGGTGTGAGCCATGGTGCTCTGCCAGATGGTAGACATAGTTTCAAAAATTAGATATAGTTTCTGCAATTAGAAAAATGCAGAAAGTGGGCCAAACGCAGTGACTCATGCCTGTAATCCCAGCACTTTCGGAGGCCAAGGCAGTCAAATTACTTTAGGCCAAGAGTTCAAGACCAGCCTCGCTAAAATGGCAAAACCCCATCTCTACTAAAAATACAAAAACTAGCTGGACTTAGTGGTGCACGCCTATAATCCCAGCTACTTGGGCAGCTGAGGCAGGAGAATTGCTTGAACTCAGGTGGTAGAGATTGCAATTAAGCCAAGATCGTGCCACTGCACTCCAGCCTGGGTGACAGAACAAGACTCTTGTCTAAAAAGGAAAGAAAAAAGAAAGAAAGAGAGAAGGAAAAAAAGAAAGAGAAAGAAAGAAAGAAGGAAGGAAGGAAGGAAGGAAGGAAGGAAGGAAGGAAGGAAGGAAGGGGAAGGGAAGGGAAGGGAGGGGAGGAAAGGAAGGAAGGGAAGGAAGGAAAGAGAGAAAGGGAAAAAAGAAAATAAGCAAAAAGAATAAAAAAAGAAAAAAATGCAGAAAAGTATGAAAAAGTATCACTTCTACATTCATATCCAGAGATAACAACGGCTAAAATACTAGTATATTTTCTTCCAGCCTGTTTCCCACCAATATATGTAAAATAGGAAACATGTAACACATCCTTGGCTATTATCTCCCTTTCCTTCAGAAGGACTTGGGGGAACAAAGACTCTTGGCTAAAAACGAAATGAAGGTCTTTTTGGAAAGGCCATTTCACAGCCCCTCTCAGGGTAACCAGGGGAGCCTCCTTTGAAGCATAATGTGGCTTTTTTATTTTTCAGGCTGGCCCCAAAAGGCAGGAAGCAAGCCAAACAGGACACAGGCGCAGCATAACAATGTGGTGTACTGACTCCCAGGAGAAAGGGAGGCATGCTCCTAATTATGAGGATGTTAAGGAAAGGGCTTCTTCCTCCTTGTGGGTTTGGGCATGGTCCCTGGCAGTTGGTACTAGTGTTTGTCCTTGGGAGATGTGGGTGGCGATGCTTGATGTAACAGGTGCATAATTTAAGGAGGCAGAAGAGCCCAACATCCCACTGGGAGGGATGTTGACAAGAAAAGCTGACCCAGTGGTAGTGTCAACTTGGACCCCTGGTATCTGAGCACCAAAGTCCCTCCCATCCCAGGATGCACAGGGAACGTCTTCAATGGGGGGCTTCCTGACCATATGCTGAAGCCCGGGGGCTGCTCAGGATGAAAGAATCAGACTAAGGGAAGACACTGGAGTCATAGAAAGCGATGGGAGTGGGGCAGGAGATCCTGTTGCTCAGACAGGGGGCCTCTGTTGCCCAAAATGGAATGGAGGTTTAAAGAACAATGCATCACCACAGCAAGGCTGGACCTGGGACGTGTCCTCAGTTACACCCTCTGTGAGGGGCCTATCAACCCATTGCTATCCCTTTGTCTTGTTTGTTTGTTTGTTTTTCTTGAGACAGAGTCTCGCTCTGTTGCCAGGCTGCAGTGCAATGGCACAATCTCTGCTCACTGCAACCTCCACCTCCTGGGTTCAAGCGATTCTTGTGCCTCAGCCTCCCAAGTAGCTGGGATTACAGGCGTGTGCCACCACACCCAGCTAATTTTTGTATTTTTAGTAGAGACAGGGTTTCACGATGTTGGCCAGGCTGGTCTCGAAATCCTGACCTCGTCATCTGCCCTCCTTGGCCTCCCAAAGTGCAGGGATTACAGGCGTGAGCCACCACACCTACTCCCTATCCCTTTGGATTTTGGGGAGAAGTGCTAATCACTACCTTCAATGAAGCCAATATTCTTCCTCACCTGCCCAAATCAAAGCCCCCAAATGATGTCAGGACAGCCCAGATTGTAGTAGGGAGACAGAGGCCATTGGAAGGGAGCTTTTTCTCCTGGGGGGAGAAAAAAAGAGGATAATTCTGTATCTGATACCACAGAGACCTTGTTTTTGTGTATATTGTCTAATGGAAGAAAAGAAAGAATGTCAGGACATTAGAAAAGAAAGACAGAGCTATACAAGAAGGACAATGTGGTCAAAACGCACTCCTTAGCTCTACAAAGAACATTGTCAATGTGGACCTAATAAGGTTGCCTCTGTTTATTGATTTGACCAAAAATAGAAATAGAGCTACATTGGGAGAATGAAGAGAGGGGAAGGTGATGTAAGAGAGCTAAATCATGATCTACAGGAGGTAAAGCAGCAATGTCCGAATTTAGTAAACTACAACTATGAGTGTACGCCTGGGGAGAGATAGGGTATAGTCAGAGGTGGCACAAAGCAGTGCTTTATCATTATCTTCATCATGTATCCTCTTAGTACTCTTAGCCATGTTTGTGTATAACTTTTACTAAAAATTTATACATCTATAAAGAAAAACTGCCCCAACCATCTGTAAAATGAAAATGCCTTCTGGGATGGCTGCTGTAGGAAGCAGGTACCCTGGGGCTTGCAAGGGGGTTGGAGGAGAGGGGCCTCATGCACTGCCCTATCATCCCTGTGCTGCCTTGGAGGACCACCAGCAGCCAGGGCCCAGGTGACCTGGCAGAGACCAGCCATCCAGCAGGTCATGCTCTTCCAGCCATCCAGCAGGGAAGAGCTCCTGATGCTGAGGACCCCCAGAGAGGATCCCTCCCGAACCATGGGTCAGAACCTTCTCTCTACTTCCACACATGAGAGGCAGCTGGCCCTCACTGGGGAAGACCAGGTCAACTCTCCAGTTTCACACAGCTCTGTATATGGCTTTTTCCATTTAACATTATCTTGTGGGCATTTTTATGCAATATATCTTTTGGAATTTGGTGCAAATGCTATCTGGTCTCATTGTGTGGCTATACCATGTTAACGGCATATCTAAAACACAACACTGGGCTGGCTAAGAGTGCAGGTGCATCAATCCTATTTTCTCAACTAGAACCCTGACTCTGTCACTTTCCAGCTGTGTGACATGGGGGGACACACAGCTTCAGTTTCTATCTCTGTAAAATAAGGTAATAAGAGTACCTAATTCACAGGGCACTTGTGAGATTTAAATAAATAAATACATACATGCAAAGTGCTCAGAGCAAGACCCACTGCTTAATAAGCACATAATACATTATAGCTATTACTATTTTTTAGCAATCCTAGCCAGATTAGGTGGCTGGTGCCTGAAATCTCAGCTACTCAGAGGCTAAGGTAGGAGGATCCCTTGAGCTCAACCATTCGATGCTGCAGTGAGCTATGACCGTGCCACTGCACTCCAGCTTGGGTGACAGAGTAAGACCCTGTCTCTAATAAAAATAGTAAGAAGAAGACACCATCCTCATTTTATTTTATTTATGTATTTATTTATTTTGAGACAGAATCTCACTTTGCGCCCAGGTTGCAGTGCAGTGCGTGATCTTGGTTCACTTCAACTTCTGCCTCCCGGGTTCAAGCAATTCTCCTGCCTCAGCCTCCCGAGTAGCTAGCTGGGACTACAGGCACACACAACTACGCCTGGCTAATTTTGGTATTTTTAGTAGAGATAGGGTTTCACCATGTTGGCCAGGCTTGTCTCGAACTCCTGACCTGAGGTGACCCACATGCCTCTGCCTCCCAAAGTCCTGGGCTTACAGGCCTGAGCCACCACGCCTGGCCGCCATCCTCATTTTAAATACAGGATTTCTTTTTCCTAAAGCACACTTTAATAAACCTCCTTATACAACTTAATCACATACAAAAATTCATATTCATTAAAGAAAAAAATAGACAATGCATATGAGCAAAAAAAGAAAACAAAAGCTACTTGGAACATTACCCTTTTCCCCCAAAGATAACCACAATATATTTGGTGTATATATTTCAAATCTCTTTCCTTTGTGTGTGTATGTATAAATATATGTATACATATACATACACACACATATATACACATATACACAATATACACTATATACACACATAACTCCAATGATCTACTCTCCAATGATCTATGTATACATAGATACACATATGTGTATCTATGTATACATGTATACGTATATATGTATATATAGTATATATGTATACATGTATACACATATATACGTATATATGTATACATGTATACACATATACGTATATATGTGTATACATGTATACACATATATACGTATACATATATACATACACACACATATATACACATATGTGTATATATGCATACATATATATACAAACACACACATGCAAAGGAAAGAGATTTGAAATATATACACCAAATATATTGTGGTTATCTTTGGGGGAAAAGGGTAATATTCCAATTAGCCAAGTGTGATGGCGGCCTCCTGTAGTCCCAGCTACTTGGTAGGCTGAGGCAGGAGAATGGCGTGAACCTGGGAGGTGGAGCTTGCAGTGAGCCTAGATGGTGCCACTGCACTCCAGCCTGGGCAACAGAGCGAGACTCCATCTCAAAAAAAAAAAAGAAAGAATAGATCATTTATAGTTTTCTTTTTCCATTTAAGAAAAAAGTCAACAATAATTTTTCATGGCTGCCTAGTATTCCTTTTCATGTTTGTATTACTCTTTGTTAGTACCCATTGCCCATCACAAACAGCATTTTATTATTCCAAGTTCTGTGTGTGTGCTGAGATAAAAAGCTCACACAGTCTACTCAGGTCCAAAGAGCATAGCTTTTAATTTTCTCTGCAATGATCATAAGACAGTCTCCATTGTGTGTAATAATGAGAAAAACTTAGATGTGCCATTTAAAAGTTTAGCTATCTCCTCTGGTTTATGTCTCTGATTACACTGTCAATATTCAGTCTCCTACTTCTGAAATCAGCCTCTGGGCTGATGGGGAGTACAGTGTGTCTTCAGCAGACCTCCCAGCTGTTTGCCCTGTCACATCTGGCCATGGAGTGGAGCAGGCACCTTGGCCTCATGGGAACCTCCCTGTGCAAGCTCCTGCAAACCCTCCATGCCTAGACCATTTCATCATCAGCCTCCTGGCCAGTCTGTCTGGACTGGTGCTTTCAGATTTCAGCATGCATGCAAATCACCTGGAAAGTTTGTGAAAACAGACTTCTAGGCACCACACCCAGAGATTCTGATCAGTAGGTCTGGGGTGGGATGAAGAGTTTGCACTTCTAACAAGCTCCCAGGTGAGGCAGGTCCCAAAGCCACACTTTGGAGATGAGTACCCTCGTCTATATCTCCACCACAGCCTTGCTGTGCAGTCACTTTGCTCTCACCAAGGTAGTACCTTGGCTGGTCTCTGGCTCTCAATCGAGCTGTCTCCCCACACATTACCAAGAGCTTAAGAGATATCCTAGATTCCTGGCTTTCCACAAGGGAAACCGGAGTGGGGAAGGAGGAGTGCTTCCTACAGCCCTCCCTCTGAGGACATCCCATGCTGCCTCCTCTCCCCCAGGTTGATATGAGGGCTCCTTTTCAGAGGCACCTTTCCAAAGCACCAACTGGGAAGAGAAACACAAGCTCCCCGCTGACCCCCCTTACTTCAGGCTTTTGTTCCAAGGTAATTTTTATCTGCCATCTTCCTCCATTTTAACATTAAACCTGAATGTGTAGAGAAACAGACGCAGGGACACTGTTATCTGACATCCTATACATCTCTTTCTTACCCCTCACTTTCCTCCCAGAACCAGAGAGCCTTTCTTTTGTTTCTCTCTTGTCTGGAAGTCACTCTTCCATTGTTAATGCCTTGTTTTGTTGTGTGTGTGTGTGTGTGTGTGTGTGTTAGACATGTGACCACCTTCCCTGGGGTCATAATGGCAAAGTGGCTTCTGGGGAATATAATTTACAGAATATTAAAAATATATAGTTTAATGTTTTCAAAATGTCTCTGGTACACATAGTAATTGTGTTTTATTTTTCTTCATTACATCTGCCAGAATTTGTTTATTTGTTTATGCTGTTTTATTTGATTTTACTTATTAATTTTACTTTTTTCCTATTTTCAGACTCAATAATTATGTTACCTTTATTATATAGGGTAATTATATATAATACCCTATTATATTTATAATATTTTTTTCTTCTATCCTTCTGGGTTTTCTCTGGGATCCTGTACCAAAAGGAAGATTAACAAACAGAAGTTTATTAATATATATATCCAATAAATAGATGAGAGATGCCAAAGACATGGCTTTAAGCTAAAACAAAGGAAGAAAGGTGTGAGGGAGGCAAGCCATGGGAAGGTAGCCAGAAAACCAGGTGACCAGGAGAGGTTATGCAGACTGAAGTTGGAGTCTTCTCCATGGATTAGAGTATTAGAGTTGTGATTTTTTTTTCCCTTGACACCAAGTCTTGCTCTGTCGCCTGGGCTGGAGTGCAGTGGTGCGATCTTGGCTCACTGCAATCTCCACCTCACGGGTTCAAGCGATTCTCCTGCCTCAGCCTCCTGAGTAACTTGGACTACAGGTGCGCAACACCATGCCCATCTAATTTTTGTATTTTTGTGATTTTTTTAAAGTATACTTTTTAGTAGAGTTTTGTTTTGTTTTGTTTTCAGTTTTTCAACTTCTATTTTAGATTCAGGGCATAGGTGCAGTTTTGTTAGATGGGTATGTTGCATGATGCTGAGGTTTGGGGTACAATTGATCCCACCATCCAGGTACTGAGCATAGTGCCTAATATTATTTCAACTCTTGTGCTCCCCCTCCTCTAGTAGTCCTCAGTGTCTGTTGCTGCCATCTTTATGTCCATAAGTACCCAATGTTTAGGTCCCACTTATAAGTGAAAACCTGCAGTATTTGGTTTTATGTTCATGCATTAGTTTGCTTAAGGTAATAGCCTCCAGCTGCATTCATGTTGCTGCAAAGGACATGATTTCCTTCTTTTTAAATGCTGGGTATCTCGTGATTCAGAACCATCCTTCTCTTCCTGGTACAGAGAAGAAGACACTCTTATAAATGGAGATTTCCTCTATAAATTTAAGTTTCCTTTACTAAAGGGTAACTTATGCTCTGTTTCAGAGCTTCTCCTGTGGCCACTGTTGCTGAAAATAATCAGCTCAAGATAATCCTTATGCCAAAGAAGCATATTTGGTGCAGTATATTCTGGTTTCCTACAGTCATATTTTGGAGTAGCATATTCTGGGGTAGCATATTCTGGTCTCCTACAGTTATGTTCTTCATTTTTAGATTTTTTTTCCTAACATCCTGAATGGAAGGTTTCTTTTCTTTTCATCATTTTGAACTTTAAAGATATATTTCACACTCACATAGAAGTATGTAATTGTATACACATGGGATCATGCCATAGGTACCGTTTTTACTGTAGAAGCCTTCTCTGACACTCCCACCTCCACCATCCCTTCACAGGAGCACCACACCTCGCATCTTTCTTCTTATATAATAAAACATCTGAAGCTAGAAGCTTATACTTTTCTTTTTTTTTTTTTCCTTTTTTTTTGAGATGGAGTTTTTGCTCTGTTGCCCAGGCTGGAGTGCAATGGCGTGATCTTAGCTCACTGCAAACTCCGCCTCCCGGATTCAAGCAATTCTCTGCCTCAGCCTCCAGAGTAGCTGGGATTACAGGCGCCCACCACCACGCCCAGCTAATTTTTGTATTTTTAGTAGAGATGGAGTTTAACCATGTTGGCCAGGCTGGTCTCAAACTCCTGACCTCAGGTGATCCAACCGCCTTGACCTCCCAAAGTGCTAGGATTACAGGCACTGCATCCAGCCTAGAAGCTTATCTTTTTATATGATTTGACTGTATCCATTACTTCAACATGTAGTATTATCACTGTCTTTTAATTTCTAAAGACATGAAAATCCTGCTGTAGTTTGCACCATAAATAATGTGAATTTGAAGACAATGCATATTTAAATCTATTGAGATTGGTGCTTTATTTCTTCCCTCTTCTGAACTCTCTCTTCCTTTTCAAATAGGGCAAGCTAAAATTATTATCTCCCACAGAGGAAGGAGGATGTTAAGAGGAGGAGAGATTGGGCAGTGAAATGAAGAGAACATGACTACCAACTTCCCGGGATTCTCCTGACCCATTCTCCCCCATCAACTCGATACCAACCAGCCTCGAGATTCCTGATGATATGGTTAGGCTTTGTGTTCCCACCAAAATCTCATCTTGAATTATAATCCCCATAATCCCCATGTGTCAAGGGAGAGACCAGGTGGAGGTAATTGAATCATGGGGCCAGTTTCTCCCATGCTGCACTCGTGAGGGTGAGTTCTCACAACGTCTGATGGTTTTATAAGGGGCTCTTCCCTCTTCTCTTGGCACTTCCCCTTCCTGCCACCTTGTGAAGAAGGTGCCTTGCTTCCCCTTTGCCTTCCACCATGATCGTAAGTTTCCTGAGGCCTCCCCAGAAATGCTGAACCCTCTTTCCTTTATAAATTACCCAGTCTTGGGCAGTTTTTTATGGCAGCATGAAAATGGACTAATACACCTGAGATGATTGCTTCTATCTTGGATGTCTAAATCAGCCATAGAACCTAGCATTGCCCTCATATTTAAGTTGAGGCAGTCATCTACTAGCAGATATTAAAGAAACATTACTTAAGACACTTGTTAAGGATGGTAGGAAGGCTTTTCTCAAGAGGAGTTACTGCAATGAGGGTTTTGCAGTGTGAAGGATAGAGATCAAGCTCCACTCTAAATACAAGAAGGACAAATGGGATGTTTAGCTGAGTGAAATGGGAGTTAGCAGATGGAAAATTCCTCAGAGGAAACATCAAAGCTAAGGGGACTCTTGCTAGACCAACTCTTTTTTTTTTGAAAAACCACTTTATTGAGGCATGATTGACATGAAAAAAGCTGTACATATATAATGTATATAACTCAATGAGTTTGGGGATGAATATACAGCCGTGAGGCTGTCACCATCATCAAGGTCATAAACATATCCATCACCTCCCAAAGTTTCCTCTAACTGTCTTTATTATTATTATTATTATTATTTGTGTGTGTGTGTGTGTGTGTGTGTATGTACGCATGTATGTGTGTAGTAAGAACACTTAATGTAAGAGCCACCGTCTTAGAAAATTTTAAGTATACAATGTGGTATTGTTAACTATAGGCATCTGCTGTATAGTGGATCTCCAGAACTTATTTTTCTTAACTGAAATTTTGTACCCTTTGACCATCACCTACCCATTTCCCACTTCGTCCAGCACCTGGAAATCACCATTCTACTTTCTGCTTTTATGAGTTTTTTAGATTCCACATGTAAGTTGTAAATCAGATAGTATTTATCTTTCTGTGTCTGGCGTATTTCATTTAGCATGATATCCTCCAGATACATCCATGTTGTCCCAATGGCAGTATTTTCTTCTTTTTTTAAGGCTGAATAATATTCCATAATGCATCTATACCATATTTTCCTTATTCGTTCATATGGAAATGTGTAGGTTGTTTCCATACCTTGGCTATTGTGAATAATGCTGCAATGAACATGGGAGTGCAGGTATCTCTTTGAGATCCTGATTTCAATTTCTTTAGATAAATACCCAGAAGTGGGGTTGGTGAGTCATATGGTAGTTCTATTTTTAATTTTCTGAGAAACTACCATACTATTTACCATAATGGTGGCACCAATTTATATTTCTACCAGCAGTGCACAAGAATTTTCTTTTCTTCATATCCTTACCAGCCCTTTTTATCTTTCGTTTTTGACTCAACAGGATTCTTGTTTGCTGAAGGCAGGCCAGCATGATAAATAATGTGAATTGGGGGTGGGGAGTGAGGAATTTGATCAGATATTGAGAGTAATCACTACCAAGGTGGGGCAGTTCCACTAAACTGACTCAGCAGGATCTTGCTGGACTAAGTGGCCCAAAGACAGAGGCCAAGGTGGGGACCTAGTCAAGAAGAGAAGTCAGAGGAGGCTGACTCAGGTTTGGTCGAGGACAGAATCTTTGTTACAGATAGCACCAAATGCAGCCAGGACCTGGATGGATTTGGGGAACTGCCAGCTATAAACACTTGTCCTGGCCAGGTGCAGTGGGGTCATGGCTGTAATCACAGCACTTTGGGAAGCTGAAGCGGGAGGATCACCACTTGAGGCCACGAATTTGAGACCAGCCTGGGAAACAGAGTGAGACCTTGTCTCTACAAAAAAAAAAAAAAAAAAAATCATGACTCACTGCTTTCCACCTCAGCCTCCTGGTAACTGGTAGTCTTCTTGACGAAGGGTGTGCCACCACACCTGGCTGATTTTTCTAATTTTTGTAGAGATGGGGTATAACTCTGTTACCCAGGCTGGTCTTGAACTCCTGAGCTCAAGCAATCCTCCCACCACTGCCTCCCAAAGTGCTGAGATTACAAGTGTGAGTCACCGTGCTTAGCCTACGAAAATTTTTTAAAACATTAACCAGACATGGCAGCATGCACCTGTAGTCCCCATTACTCAGAAGCCTGAGGTAGGAGGATCACTTGAGCCCAGTAAGCTGAGTTTACAACGAGCTATGATTATGCCACTGTACTCCAGCCTGGGTGACAGAGCGAAAGCCTGTCTCTAAAAAAATAAAAATAATTTTTTTGGAAAAAAGAATAAAATTTGGCTCTCTAAAGCCATCTCATTTCTTAACGATTCTAGATAATGTAAAAAAAAAAAAAAAAACCAATTACAAGACCTGTGCATCTTTTCATCTCATTAGCCTCTCAATAACATGATCCCATACATTTTACAAGATTGAATTTTTCTGGACCATTTTAAGTGAGTCATGATGGGGTTTAACTGTCTGCTCCCATCCCCCTATCCCATGAATGCTCAGCCCCAGAGAACAGCTCCCTCTCTCTGACACTCACTCACCCACCTGCTCTCATGGCTTATTCACATCATACTGTGGTCCCAACTCCTGGCTTTTCTGCATCTCACATTCTTGGTTCCCAGTGCTGCCTTCTCTTTCCTCCCTCAAGCCTGCTTGCTTCAACCACTGACTCTGGTACCTTTCAGTTGTGTTTTCTTATTATTATTTTCTAATTTGTATTGATTTCCTATTATGAATAGGTATTTTATGTACATGGTACAGCATTGAAAAGCTACACAGGGTATATGTACAGTAGAAATTAAGTCCCCTTTCGCCCACATCTCATAGTAATGGAATCTTCCTCTGTGAAAGTAACCATTGTTACCAGTTTCTTGAGTATCTTCCCAGAGATGACCTGTGAATTTATAAATATTTATGTATATACACGTATTTCTTTTCTTCTATACAGATTGAGCATACTATACAGATTGCTTGGTATCTGGCATTTCCCCATTGACATCATAGCTTGGAGAGTGCTCCATTTCAGTGCACAGAGAGCTGCTCATTTTTATTATTGCTATCACTTTTCTTTGGCTTTGACTCTTGGAAAAAAATGTCTTCGGCCATTCTGGCAGTGTCTCCAAACCTGCCCTCTGCTCCCTGTACTGCAGTTTCTAACAAGAGGTACCCTCTGCCCACCCTCCTCAGAGACTTGCACCATCCCCACCCCTCTCCCTGGCCTTCTTGCCAGTGATGGAGAGAAATGAGCCATTCTAGCCACAGAACTTTTCATTTCTCCGAAGAACCGCTGAGCTGAAAAGGGAAATGGCTCTTCCTGTAAGGGAGCCTGAGGACTTTCAACAATGACATGCTGGTGCCTGGCAAGGAGCCCAGATTCACAAAACCTTCCCAGCCATATCAGATAAACGGCATTTATACCACCAGGACCAAGATCAGCGATATCAAATCAGTAATCCTTCCTGCTTAATATGCATGCTTCTCTTTTAAGATAAACAAGGGGTCACTTTGCACAAGAAAATCAGCATCCTTCTCAGGGCCCAGGGCTGCATGGCGTCTCAATTTTGTTACACCTTCATCATACATGTAAGTTTCAAACACGAGACCTCTTAGCTGGTTGCGTAATTACCACTGCCTAAAAATTTAGCCTCTTCGGCCGGGCGCGGTGGCTCACGCTTGTAATCCCAGCACTTTGGGAGGCCGAGGCGGGCGGATCCCGAGGTCAGGAGATCGAGACCACAGTGAAACCCCGTCTCTACTAAAAATACAAAAAAATTAGCCGGGCGTGGTGGCGGGCGCCTGTAGTCCCAGCTACTCAGAGAGGCTGAGGCAGGAGAATGGCGTGAACCCGGGAGGCAGAGCTTGCAGTGAGCCGAGATTGCGCCACTGCACTCCAGCCTGGGTGACAGAGCGAGACTCCGTCTCAAAAAAAAAAAAAAAAATTTAGCCTCTTCGCCCCTAATTCAATGCAGAGACAAACACAAAAGTCCAAAAGTTAGACTTGGTTAAAAAAGAACTTAGGGGCTGGGCCCGGTGGCTCACCCCCGTAATCCCAGCACTTCGGGAGGTCAAGGTGGGAGGATTGCTTGAGTCACCAGTTTGAGACCAGCCTAGGCAACACAGCAAGACCCTGTCTCTACAAAAATATATATTTTTTCAATTAGCTGGGCATGGTGGCACATGCCTGTAGTCCCAGCTACTTGGGAAGCTGAGGAAGAAGGATTGCTTGAGCCCAGGAGGTCACGGCTGTAGTGAGCTCACCCATGATTGTACCACTGCACTCCCGCCTGCGTAACAGAGCGAGACCCTGTCTCAAGAAAGAATTCCGAGGAGTCTGAGTAAAATTTGGCTAAGAAAAGAATCTTTGTCAAGGGCCAGAATCTAGGAATGAGGGACTGCAAAAAAACTTGAAGGAATCCAGCCCCCATACCAACCTTGGACCACATCCATCATGACTTTTCCATGGGGGAGAAGTAAATTCTGATCTAGTCATGGCTTCTGTCATGTTGAATTTTGCTTTTTTTTTTTTAATTTAAATCTCTATCTATCTTAAGTAATGAACTACCATCCCCTCAGAAATAGATTTTTAAGACCGGACACCATGGCTCATGCCTGTAATCCCAGCACTTAGGGAGGCTGAGGTGGGAGGATAATTTGAGATCAGGAGTTCGAGATCAGCCTGGTAAACACAGTGAGACCCTGTCTCCACAAAAAAATTTTTTAATTTAGCTAGGCATGGTGGTGCACACCTGCAATCCCAACTACTCCAGAAGGTGAGGTGAGAGAATCACTTGAGCTCGGGAGTTCAAGACTGCAGTGAGTTATGTTCATTCCAGTGCCCTCTAGCCTGGGCGACAGAGCAAGCCCTTATCTCTTTAAAAACAAGAAAGAAAGAAAATACATATATTTTAATGTGTATTTTTTGAACCTCTGCTGCCAGCAATGGCAATGGTTAATTTATAGATGTTGATTATAAACGTGTCTGCTATTCTTATTTCCTGCCTTTCCAACCTGTAGGAAATACTTCAGCTTGAAACTTCCACCCTGCTCGGTGCATGAGCCAGAGAGAGGAGCGTGGAGTGTGCAGGTAGAATGGAGCAGAGGGGTATAGAGGATTTTGGAACTGTTCTTTCAGGAGGTTGGATTCTAATATGCCCAGGTTACCCAGCTGACTCCATGGGAACCTACATGCGCATAGAGCCTCAGCCTAACACCTGCTGACCCACAGTGGCAGGAACAGACTTCCAGCCTCTCTCCACATGAGCAGGCCACTCACTCCTCAGAGGCACTCATCCTTTTCTGATCTCTGTTGGAAGAACTGGCTACTGGCCAGAGGCCTGGGATGAGGATCCTCTCCATGGCTGACCCCAGGTACCAAGAAAATTGGAGGCAGAATTGGCATAGGAGCCGGTTGGGAAGAAGTGAGGGAGGTGGCACTGCATCACTATACTGATGGTTTCCCATCACTGGCACCACCACTGGGCGGTGGGGCATGGGTATGTTTACCCAGCTTAAAGATCCAGGGCAATTTTTGTAGTTTTTGAGAGAAGCCTTTCTGGGTTGCTGGTTCCTGGTCCCCAGCCCAGCTCTAAGCTCGATGGGTCAGGAAGTGCTCAGGGGCTGCCAACTGACTTAGGGTATCCATACTGCTTGGAGAAACTGCTTCTGAGCCCTATCCACTATGTCAGGCTGAGGCAGATGCCAGCTCACATAAATTATATTCGCTATATCCTCTGCATGGCAACTGGGAATCCCAAGTCCTCTCCACAATGTCCTCAGTTCTCCTAGACTGGGGATCATCCATCATCCCTTTCCTACCTGGCCCATTACTGGGCCAACTTCCCAGATGGGACGGAGTTGGGTGGCAGGCAGACCTCAGAAGGATCCACTGACTGAGAATGAGGTTGAGCACCAGGGAGAGCTACTGAAATTTGAACAAGCCAAGAGAAACATTTCTTGTGACTGTGGCTGGAGTCTTCTGCCTGGAAACATAGGCAGGGGATACTGCTTCAACAACCAAAGGAAGCAGGAGACATCCCACTTGATGACCCCAATTTTTCCCTGCTGCCATAAATGTGTTTTTTGGGTTTTTTTTTAATATTACCTGGTCCCATTTTGTCCAGAGTTTGTTCCTTCTGGTGGGTTCGTGGTCTCGCTGATTTCAAGAATGGAGCTGTGGACCTTCCTGGTGAGTGTTACAGCTCTTAAAGATGGCACGGACCCAAAGAGTGAGTAGCAGCAAGATTTACTGTGAAGAACAAAAGAACAAAGCTTCCTTAGGGTGGAAGGGGACCCCAGCAGGTTGCCGCTCCACGCTGCGGTGGCCAGCTTTTATTCCTTTGTTTGTCCGTGCCCACATCCTGCTGATTGGTCCATTTTACAGAGTGCTGATTGGTCCATTTTACAAATCTCTAGCTAGCCCCAAAGCACTAATTGGTGCATTTTTACAGAGCACTGATTGGCGCATTTTACAAACCTCTAGCTAGCCACAGAGCACTGATTGGTGCATTTTACAGTCCTCTTGTAAGACAGAAAAGTTTTCCAAGTCCCCACTCCACCCAGGACGTCCAGCTGGCTTCACCTCTTACCATGGGCTTTTGGCACTCCCATTTGCCCCAAAACAGCAGGTCAACTCTCTACTTTTTCCTAGTGCAGAAGCACAACTTCTCCCAAATGCTGCCATAAGGTATTGAAAGCTACAACCTCTCTCCGTATGTTTAGACACCATCTTAGAAAGAAAAGCAAAACTGGAGGCAGCCATTGAGATCTTGGGCCTTTCTATCCAACATTGATTGACGACTTCTTAAACAGTATTATTCGAAAGATCACCTATATCCAAGTTTTAAATAGATTAATATTTTGTAATTATTTTTTCTCAAAAAACAGCGGATAGAGACTCAGGAAAAAATCCAGATTAGTTATAGTCAGATAAAGGAATTTCTCTTTTCCTGCCATTATGGGCTGAATTGTGTCCTCTTAAAATTCATGTTGATAGACTGAGTTTCTTTAAAAAAAAAAAAAAAGAATAAAAAGAATAATAACATGAAAATATGTTATTAATGTAAAAATATTTACTTGCCGGGCACAGTGGCTCACACCTGTAATCCCAGCATTTTGGGAGGCCAAGGCGGGTGGATCACCTGAGGTTGGGAGTTCAAGACCAGCCTGACCCACATGGAGAAACCCCATCTCTACTAAAAATACAAAATTAGCTGGGCGTGGTGGCACATGCCTGTAATCCCAGCTACTCGAAAGGCTGAGGCAGGAGAATCACCTGAATCTGGGAGGCAGATGTTTCGGTGAGCCAAGATCCCGCCATTGCACTCCAGCCTCGGCAACAGAGTGAAACTCCGTCTCAAAAATAAAAATAAAAAAATATATATTAGACCGGTCACAGTTGTTCACACCTGTAATCCCAGCACTTTGGGAGGCCAAGACAGGAGGATCGCTTGAGGCCCAGAGTTCAAGAGCAGTCTGAGCAACATAGTGAGATCTTGTCTCTACAAAAAATTTAACAATTAGCCAGGTGTTGTGGCATGTGCCTGTAGTCCCAGCTACTAGGGAGGCTGGGGTGGGAGAATGGCTTGAGCCTGGGAGGTGAAGGCTGCAGTGAGCTGTGATTGCACCACTGTACTCCAGCCAGGGCAACCTAGTGAGACCTTGTCTCAACAACAACATTAAAGTAGTTTGACCTAAGCCCCAAATCGGGGGAACAGATCTGAGTCCAGCCTTTTATCTCCTTGCTGGTTGACCTTGCAATAGAGCCTTTTATTTTTACAAAAGCTGGTGCCCTAGTATTGTCTTCTATGTGCATCAGACAGTGAGCCTATTTCTTGGTAACGTCTTAAATTTTTCACATAAATGGGAGCATGTTGTAATATCTAGTTATTTAGCACTTCCTACGTGCCAGGCTTACATATGTAAACTCACTTAATTCTCATAGCAACCTAATTTATTCCCCATTTACAAACATGAAAACTAGGGGACAGAAAAATAAAGTAGCTTGCCCAAAACCTCACAACATGGAAATGACAAGTGGCAGAGCCAGGATTTACAGCAAGGTGGTGAGGCTGTGCAATTCCCAGGCACAGAGAAACTTGTTTTTTCACTTAAAGATACTTTCTGGTAGTTTCCAGGGGTGGTGGCTCATGCCTGTAATCCCAGCAGTTTGGGAGGCCGAGGCGGGCGGATCACTTGAGGTCAGGAGTTCAAGATCAGCCTGGCCAACATGGTGAAACCCCGTGTCTACTAAAAATACAAAAATCAGCCAGGTGTGGTGTTGGGCACATGTAATCCCAGCTACTCAGGAGGCTGAGGAAGGAGAATTGCTTGAACCTGGGAGGCGGAGATTGCAGTGAGCTGACATTGAGCCACTGCACTCCAGCCTGGGTGACAGAGTGAGATTCCGTCTCAAAAAAACAAAGATACTTCCTGGTAGTTTCCCACCTCATTACGCATATACTTACTGCATTTGTTTTAAGAGCCACGTGGAATTCCACGTTTTATTCTAGGGTATAAAAATGAAGCCCGCATATTGCTGCTTTAACAAGTAGCCTTCTGTCCACCTTCACGAATAGTGACTCATCTGGAAGGAATGGAGGCATTTCCTCTCTCATCAATAGAAGTAGAGATTGGTCTTTGTGTTTTTGAAGACTGGTAGGTGCTCCTTAACTTAGAGGGAAGACACTTCTTTCTTTGTTAACAGTTAGAGCTCCTTTTTGAGAAGCTTTACCTGAGAGGATGTTAAGACTTATTATGGGAGGGGGGAGCCAAGATGGCCAAATAGGAACAGCTCCGGTCTCCAGCTCCCAGCCCGAGCGACACAGAAGACTGGTGATTTCTGCATTTCTGCTTGAGCTTTGAAGAGAGTAGTGGTTCTCCCAGCACACAGCTGGAGATCTGAGAACGGACAGACTGCCTCCTAAAGTGGGTCCCTCACCCCTGAGCAGCCTAACTGGGAGGCACCCCCCCAGAAGGGAAAGACTGACACCTCACTGGGCCAGGTACTCCTCTGAGACAAAACTTCCAGAGGAACTATCAGACAGCTGAATTGGTGGTCTCACGAAAATCCGCTGTTCTGCAGCCACTGCTGCTGACACCCAGCCAAACAGGGTCTGGAGTGGACCTCTAGTAAACTCCAACAGACCTGCAGCTGAGGGTCCTGTCTGGTAGAAGGAAAACTAACAAACAGAAAGGACATCCACACCAAAAACCCATCTGTACATCACCATCATCAAAGCCCAAAAGTAGATAAAACCGCAAAGATGGGGAAAAAACAGAGCAGAAAAACTGGAAACTCTAAAAAGCAGAGCACCTCTCCTCCTCCAAAGGAACACAGTTCCTCACCAGCAATGGAACAAAGCTGGATGGAGGATGACTTTGACGAGTTGAGAGAAGAAGGCTTCAGACGATCAAACTACTCTGAGCTATGGGAGGAAATTCAAAACAATAGCAAAGAAGTTAAAAACTTTGAAAAAAAATTAGAAGAATGGATAACTAGAGTAACCAATGGAGAGAAGGGCTTAAAGGAGATGGAGGAGCTGAAAGCCAAGTTTCGAGAACTACGTGAAGATTGCAGAAGCCTCAGTAGCAGATGCGATCAACTGGAAGAAAGGGTATCGCAGATGGAAGATGAAATGAATGAAATGAAGCGAGAAGGGAAGTCTAGAGAAAAAAGAATAAAAAGAAATGAACAAAGCCTCCAAGAAATTTGGGACTACGTGAAACGACCAAACCTACGTCTGATTGGTGTACCTGAAAATGACGGGGAGAATGGAACCAAGTTGGAAAACACTCTGCAAGATATTATCCAGGAGAACTTCCCCAATCTAGCAAGGCAGGCCAACATTCAGATTCAGGAAATACAGAGAACGCCACAAAGATACTCCTCGAGAAGAGCAACTCCAAGACACATAATTGTCAGATTCACCAAAGTTGAAATGAAGGTAAAAATGTTAAGGGCAGCCAGAGAGAAAGGTCGGGTTACCCACAAAGGGAAGCCCATCAGGCTAACAGCTGATCTCTCGGCAGAAACTCTACAAGCCAGAAGAGAGTGGGGGCCAATATTCAACATTCTTAAAGAAAAGAATTTTCAACCCAGAATTTCCTATCCAGCCAAACTAAGCTTCATAAGTGAAGGAGAAATAAAATACTTTACAGACAAGCAAACGCTGAGTGATTTTGTCACCACCAGGCCTGCCCTAAAAGAGCTCCTGAAGGAAGCACTAAACATGGAAAGGAACAACCGGTACCAGCCACTGCAAAAACATGCCAAATTGTAAAGACCATCGAGGCTAGGAAGAAACTGCATCAACTAATGAGCAAAATAACCAACTAACATCATAATGACAGGATCAGATTCACACATAACAATATTAACGTTAAATGTAAATGGGCTAAATGCTCCAATTAAAAGACATAGACTGGCAAACTGGATAAGGAGTCAGGACCCATCAGTGTGCTGTATTCAGGAAACCCATCTCACGTGCAGAGACACACATAGGCTCAAAATAAAGGGATGGAGGAAGATCTATCAAGCAAATGGAAAACAAAAAAAGGCAGGGGTTGCAATCCTAGTCTCTGACAAAATAGACTTCAAACCAACAAAGATCAAAAGAGACAAAGAAGGCCATTACATAATGGTAAAGGGATCAATTCAACAAGAAGAGCTAACTATCCTAAATATATATGCACCCAACACAGGAGCACCCAGATTCATAAAGCAAGTCCTCAGTGACCTACAAAGGGACTTAAACTCCCACACAATAATAATGGGAGATTTTAACACCCCACTGTCAGCATTAGACAGATCAACGAGACAGAAAGTTAACAAGGATATCCAGGAATTGAACTCAGCTCTAAACAAAGTGGACCTAATAGACATCTACAGAACTCTCCACCCCAAATCAACAGAATATACATTTTTTTCAGCACCACACCACACCTATTCCAAAATTGACCACATAGTTGGAAGTAAAGCTCTCCTCAGCAAATGTAAAAGAACAGAAATTATAACAAACTGTCTCTCAGACCACAGTGCAATCAAACTAGAACTCAGGATTAAGAAACTCACTCAAAACCGCTCAACTACATGGAAACTGAACAACCTGCTCCTGAATGACTATTGGGTACATAATGAAATGAAGGCAGAAATAAAGATGTTCTTTGAAACCAACGAGAACAAAGACACAACCTACCAGAATCTCTGGGACACATTCAAAGCAGTGTGTAGAGGGAAATTTATAGCACTAAATGCCCACAAGAGAAAACAGGAAAGATCCAAAATTGACACCCTAACATCACAATTAAAAGAACTAGAAAAGCAAGAGCAAACACATTCAAAAGCTAGCAGAAGGCTAGAAATAACTAAAATCAGAGCAGAACTGAAGGAAATAGAGACACAAAAAACCCTTCAAAAAATTAATGAATCCAGGAGCTGGTTTTTTGAGAAGATCAACAAAATTGATAGACCGCTAGCAAGACTAATAAAGAAGAAAAGAGAGAAGAATCAAATAGATGCAATAAAAAACAAAAAAGGGGATATCACCACCGATCCCACAGAAATACAATCTACCATCAGAGAATACTACAAACACCTCTATGCAAATAAACTAGAAAATCTAGAAGAAATGGATAAATTCCTCGACAAATACACCCTCCCAAGACTAAATCAGGAAGAAGTCGAATCTCTGAATAGACCAATAACAGGTTCTGAAATTGTGGCAATAATCAATAGCTTACCAACCAAAAAGAGTCCAGGACCTGATGGATTCACAGCTGAATTCTACCAGAGGTACAAGGAGGAACTGGTACCATTCCTTCTGAAACTATTCCAATCGATAGAAAAAGAGGGAATCCTCCCTAACACATTTTATGAAGCCAGCATCATCCTGATACCAAAGCCAGGCAGAGACACAACCAAAAAAGAGAATTTTAGACCAATATCCTTGATGAACATTGTTGCAAAAATCCTCAATAAAATACTGGCAAACCGAATCCAGCAGCACATCAAAAAGCTTATACACCATGATCAAGTGGGCTTCATCCCTGGGATGCAAGGCTGGTTCAACATACGCAAATCAATAAATGTAATCCAGCATATAAACAGAACCAAAGACAAAAACCACATGATTTTCTCAATAGATGCAGAAAAGGCTTTTGACAAAATTCAACAACCCTTCATGCTAAAAACTCTCAATAAATTAGGTATTGATGGGACGTATCTCAAAATAATAAGAGCTATATATGACAAACCCACAGCCAATATCATACTGAATGGGCAAAAACTGGAAGCATTCCCTCTGAAAACTGGCACAAGACAGGGATGCCCTCTCTCACCGCTCCTATTCAACATAGTGCTGGAAGTTCTGGCCAGAGCAATCAGGCAGGAGAAGGAAATAAAGGGTATTCAATTAGGAAAAGAGGAAGTCAAATTGTCCCTGTTTGCAGATGACATGATTGTATATCTAGAAAATCCCATTGTCTCAGCCCAAAATCTCCTTAAGCTGATTAGCAACTTCAGCAAAGTCTCAGGATACAAAATCAATGTACAAAAATCACAAGCATTCTTGTACACCAATCACAGACAAACAGAGAGCCAAATCATGAGTGAACTCCCATTCACAATTGCTTCAAAGAGAATAAAATACCTAGGAATCCAACTTACAAGGGATGTGAAGGACCTCTTCAAGGAGAACTACAAACCACTGCTCAATGAAATCAAAGAGGATACAAACAAATGGAAGAACATTCCATGCTCATGGGTTGGAAGAATCAATATCATGAAAATGGCCATACTGCCCAAAGTAATTTATAGATTCAATGCCATCCCCATCAAGCTACCAATGACTTTCTTCACAGAATTGGAAAAAACTACTTTAAAGTTCATATGGAACCAAAAAAGAGCCCGCATTGCCAAGTCAATCCTAAGCCAAAAGAACAAAGCTGGAGGCATCACGCTACCTGACTTCAAACTATACTACAAGGCTACAGTAACCAAAACAGCATGGTACTGGTACCAAAACAGAGATATAGATCAATGGAACAGAACAGAGCCCTCAGAAATGATGCCGCATATCTACAACTATTTGATCTTTGACAAACCTGACAAAAACAAGAAATGGGGAAAGGATTCCCTATTTAATAAATGGTGCTGGGAAAACTGGCTAGCCATATGTAGAAAGCTGAAACTGGATCCCTTCCTTACACCTTATACAAAAATTAATTCAAGATGGATTAAAGACTTAAATGTTAGACCTAAAACCATTAAAATCCTACAAGAAAACCTAGGCAATACCATTCAGGCCATAGGCGTGGGCAAGGACTTCATGTCTAAAACACCAAAAGCAATGGCAACAAAAGCCAAAATTGACAAATGGGATCTCATTAAACTAAAGAGCTTCTGCACAGCAAAAGAAACTACCATCAGAGTGAACAGGCAACCTACAGAATGGGAGAAAATTTTTGCAACCTACTCATCTGACAAAGGGCTAATATCCAGAATCTACAATGAACTCACACAAATTTACAAGAAAAAAACAAACAACCCCATCAAAAAGTGGGCAGAGGACATGAACAGACACTTCTCAAAAGAAGACATTTATGCAGCCAGAAAACACATGAAGAAATGCTCATCATCACTGGCCATCAGAGAAATGCAAATCAAAACCACAGTGAGATACCATCTCACACCAGTTAGAATGGCCCTCATTAAAAAATCAGGAAACAACAGGTGCTGGAGAGGATGTGGAGAAATAGGAACACTTTTACACTGTTGGTGGGACTGTAAACTAGTTCAACCATTGTGGAAGTCAGTGTGGCGATTCCTCAGGGATCTCGAACTAGAAATACCATTTGACCCAGCCATCCCATTACTGGGTATATACCCAAAGGAGTATAAATCATGCTGCTATAAAGACACATGCACACGTATGTTTATTGCGGCACTATTCACAATAGCAAAGACTTGGAACCAACCCAAATGTCCAACAACAATAGACTGGATTAAGAAAATGTGGCACATATACACCATGGAATACTATGCAGCCATAAAAAATGATGAGTTCGTGTCCTTTGTAGGGACATGGATGAAACTGGAAAACATCATTCTCAGTAAACTATCGCAAGGACAAAAAACCAAACACCGCATGTTCTCACTCATAGGTGGGAATTGAACAATGGGAACTCATGGACACAGGAAGGTGAACATCACATTCCGGGTACTGTTGTGGGGTGGGGGGTGGGGGGGGCGGGGACAGCATTAGGAGATATACCTAATGCTAAATGACGAGCTAATGGGTGCAGGAAATCAACATGGCACATGGATACATATGTAACAAACCTGCACATTGTGCACATGTACCCTAAAACCTAAAGTATAATAAAAAAATAAAAAATAAAAAAAGACTTATTATGAGAGAAAGGAGGCAAAATGAGTGTTTGCAGGAGTGGTACTAGAGAGATTTGGAGCTGGCACCCTAAGACATGACTGGGAGTAGGGAACAGGGCCAAGGTCTCTGGGTCCTGAGGCTGGGAACCTGACCATTGATGAATGGTCCCATCGGTAGTGTGTGGCCTGGAATAGATCTGAATGGAGGAAGGGGCTTTAGGGGGTTCTGGACAAGTGCCCAGGAGGGATATCAGACCAGAGAAGGGGCGTCCCGCACGCAAAGGCAACTCAGCAGGGCAGGCCGAGTGGTGGGAAAGGAGTCTGCAGCAGTGGTCATGTCCCCTGCCTGCCCTGCCCAGTATAGGGAACCCCGTAAGCCCATGTCTCACCACGAATCCCTCCTCACAGCTCAGCTGCCAGTGACGGGCTTCCCCATAGTGGCCCAGGAATTTGGCAAGCCTCCAAGATCATCTTTTTCTCCTATTCTCAATCTCTTTTTCTGTTTGCTCCCATTTGCAGATATCCTCAACTTTATTTTCTAGCTCTTCTATTGAGTTTTCATCACTGCTATTATCTTCTTCATTTCGAAGGCCTCTTTTGTGTTTTTTATGACATCTATTCTTGTTTCATGGATGCAATATTTTTTCTTATTTCTCTGGACGTGTCATTTATAGCTTTTAGGAAGGAAGCATAAGAGGGGTAGTTTTCTTCTGTCGGAGTTTCCAGGTCCTTTCAGGTTTATTTGCCTGGGTCTCTAGTTTCCATGTTAGAGGTTGTTCTCTAGTGTCTCGCAATTTTGGTTTCTTATTTGTTGTTAAATGGGGAGGGCAAAATAACAGATCCTACCAAACAATATTGAATTATGTATATATATAAAAGAGAAATTACCTTCTTTTTCAAATGAACATAAAACATTCATGAAAATTGACCAAATATTAGGCCACCAAGAAAATCTCAAGAAATTCCAAAGAATAGAAATTAAAAATTGCGGCCAGGCGCAGTGGCTCACGCCTGTGATCCCAGCACTTTGGGAGGCTGAGGCGGGCGGATCACAAGGTCAGGAGATCGAGACCATCCTGGCTAACACGGTGAAACCCCGTCTCTACTAAAAATACAAAAAAAATTAGCCAGGCGTGGTGGCGGGCGCCTGTAGTCCCAGCTACTCGGGAGCCTAAGGCAGGAGAATGGAGTGAACCCAGGAGGCAGAGCTTGCAGTGAGCTGAGATCATGCCACTGCACTCCAGCCAGGGCGACAGAGTGAGACTCTGTCTCAAAAAAAAAAAAAAAAAGAAAAGAAAATAAATTAAAAATTGCATTATCTGATCATAATGCGACAAAACTAGAAATCAATGACAGATTTTTTAATCTGAAAATTCCTTTTTTCTGGTAATTTAAAAATACTCTTTTAAGCAGCTCCTTGGAAAATGAAAAAGTAAAATTATTGAATTTCTTGAAAATAATAATAAAAACAAGACATATAATCTCTGTGATAATGCTAAAGTAGCTGTGTTTGTTGTTATGATATGTATATTGTTCTTTGTCCACAGTTCCTGGCCCATAACTCCCATAACTTTTGTTAGTCTTCTGTTACAATGTTGGATGTGTCAGGTCTCAGGAAACAGAATCTCTCTGATCTTCTCCTGCCCTTCTTTCACCTACCCCAAGGCAGGACTCTAATCTTTCCTCATTTCTGACTGTGGGTCCTAAGACCCTTATTCCAGAGAGGATTCCACGCCATTCCCTGGGGGAAGAATGCTGAGGTCCTGAAGCTTCCATGAAAACCCAAGAGGCCTGAGTTCAGAGAGGTTCCAGGTAGCTGAATACCTGGAAGTTTCTGAGGAGTGGCACACCCCTTCCCCCCACCTCTGCCTATGCATCTCTTCATCTGTATCCTTTGTTATATCCTTTAAAATAAACCATTAGGCCAGGCGTGGTGGCTCACACCTGTAATCTCAGCACTTTGGGAGGCCGAGGCGGGTGGATCATGAGGTCAGGAGTTCGAGACCAGCCTGGCCAACATGGTGAAACCCCGTCTCTACTAAAAATACAAAAATTAGCTGGGCATGGTGGCCTGACCTGTAATCCCAGCTACTCCAGAGGCTGAGGCAGGAGAATTTTTTAAACCTGTGAGGTGGAGGTTGCAGTGAGTTGAGATCGTGCCACTGCACTCCAGCCTGAGCAACAGAGCAAGACTCCATCTTGGAAAAAAGTAAATAAAATAAAATAAATAAAATAAAACAAACCATTAAATATAAGTGTTTTTTTGAGTTTTAAGAGCCACTCCAGCAAATTAATCAATCCCAAAGAGGGTCATGGTAACCCCAACTTTTTTTATTTAATACAGATGGGATTTCAAGGTGTTGCCCAGGCTGGTGGCAAACTCCTGTCATCAGGTGATCCTCCTGCTCCCAAAGTGTTGAGATTACAGGCATGAGCCACCATGCTCAGTTGGAAGCCCCAACTTGAAGCCAATCAGTCAGAAGTTCCAGAGTCTCGGACTTGCCACTGGGTGTCTAAAGGGAGAGAGACTACTTTAAGGGACTGAGAGCCCTCAACCTGTGGGATCTGATGCTATCTCCAAGTAGATAGCATCAGAATGGAATTGGAGGGTATGCAGCTGGTGTCCACTGCTTGTTGGTGGGGAAAAAACTTCACACATTTGGTCACAGACATCTTCCGTGTCGACTGCTGTGTGGTGTGAAAGCAGAGGAAAAACATGGTTTGAGAATTTTTCCCAAAGAGCAGTTCTTACAGGAAAATTTACGCCTTTAAGTATCTGGTGCAATAAAAATGAAAGCATAAATATAAATAAATTTAATGTCCAAAATAGAAAACAAAATGGCAGAGTAAACCAAGAGAAGCAAAAAGGAATTAATAAAGATAAAATTATAAATAATGATTTGGAAAACAGAAGAGTAAAAATAATAAATTTAAAAGCTAGATATTTGAAAAACACAAAAAATACACAAACTCTTATCTAATTTAAGCTTTAAAGAAGAGAAAACACAAATACATATAGAAATAAAAACAGAAAGCAATTTAAGAAGAAAGTACTTTGTTCAACTCTGTACAAATAAGTATGAAAATCTAGAAGAAATGGGTATTTTTTAGACAAATACAACTTACTAAAATTGAAACCAGTAGAAACAGAAAGTCTAAAACTAATTTCTGAGGAGGAAATGAAAAGGCTGAATAGTTCTTTCACAAAAACAAAAAAACACTAAGCTAAATGATATCACAAAGGACTACATAATCTTTAAGGATCTGCTAATTCCATTGTTACTTAAACTATTTCAGGACATTTCATTTTAGGAAGCACTTACTCTATTAATCCCCCAACCTGACAAAGATTGCATTGTTTTTATTCCAATACATTTCATATTTGTTTGGAATAAATTTCAAAGATTTTTATTCCAACAAAAGAAAACCACAGACAATTCTCCCTTAAGAATTTCAATGCAGAAAACTTAAAATAGACCCTGACAGCAGATTAAATGCTGCATTGTGATCAAGTGGGGTTGATTTTAAGAATGCAGTGTTTCAATGCCCAACTGAAATTTGAGAATGCAAAGTGTTTCATTAATATATGATCATCTCTACAGATGCAGAAAAGGCATTTAGCAAATTCAATATTGGTATACTTTTTTTTACGACAAAACATTCAGTAAACTAGGAATTGATAGATATATCCTTAACGTGATAAAAAAAATCATGGCCCAAAAGTCAGCATCTTAGTAGCTTTTCTGCTAAAGCAATGAAAAAAACAAAGATTTCATTATGTCCTCTACCATAAAACATAATGTTGGCAGCATTAGCCAATAAATGCTATTTACAGAGGTCATGATTATGTCTGGAAAACCTTGAAGAATTGGTGAGAAAACTCATACAAACAAGATAATGTAGTAAAGTACCAAATGTTTACAATCAAATTAACATATAAACACCAAAGACATGCATACATACAAACTAGAAACAGAAGACATAATGGAAAACAAGACTCCATTTATTACAGCACACGAAATACCAGGCATAAAAATAAGAGATAATGTCCAAAAGATGAAAACTACAAAATAATTCTGAAATCACAAAAATGAATTTGAAAAAACAGAAAGACGTGCCAAGTTGCTGGATAAGAAGATTCAATCTTATAAAGATGAGGTTTTATATAAGGTATTATAAAACTCATTTATAAATGCAAAGCAGGCTTGGTAAGGTGGCTCATGCCTATAATGCTAGCCCTTTGGGAGGCTGAGGCAGGAGGATTGCTTGAGGGCAGGAGTTCTTAACATAGTGAGACTCTTGTCTCTACAAAAAATATAAGAAATAAATAAATATAAAGCAATTCCAATAAAAATGCCATCTACCTTTTCACCTGGAACTAGATAGGTTGATTATAAAATTTATTTGGAAGAACAGAGAAACAAAAATAACCAGAAAACTCATGGAAAAAAATAAAAAAACAATGCTAAGGCTAGAGGCTAACTTTACCAGGTATTAAAATATATTATTCAGTTTCTATATTCAAAACATTTTGAGGCCGGGTGAGGGGGCTCACAAGTGTAGTCCCAGCACTTTGGGAGGCTGAGGTGGGCAGATCATGAGGTCAGGAGTTCGAGACCAGCCTGACCAACATGGCGAAACCCCGTCTCTACTAAAAATACAAAAATTGGCCAGGCGTGGTGGCATGCGCCTGTAACCCCAGCTACTCAGGAGGCTGAGGCAGGAGAATTGCTTGAACCTGGGAAGGGGAAGGTTGCAGTGAGCCGAGATCACACCATTGCACACCAGCCTGGGCGAGAGAACAAGACTTCGCCTCAAAAAAAAAAAAAAAGAAAGAAAAGATTTTGATAATGGCTCAATATATAGAACATTTTAAAATACAAAAATAGACTCAATTGAATTTGAAAAGGTAATACATGACAAAGCAGCATCTTAAACCAGTGAGGAAATAATGGACTTTTAAAAATACTCTTTTTTTTTCTTTTTTTTTTTTGAGACAGGGTCTTGCTGTCGCCCAGGCTGGAGTGCAGTGGTGCAATCATGGCTTATTGCAGCCTCATCCTCCCAGGCTCAAGTGATCCTCCCACCTCAACCTCCCCAGTAGCTGGGACTATAGGTGCATGCCACCACACTTGGCTAATTTTTGTAGAGATAAGTTTTCACCACGTTGTCCAGTGTGGTCTCCAACTGCTGGACTCAAGCAATCCACCCACCTAGGCTTCCCAAAGGGCTGGGATTACAGGCATGAACCAGCATGCCCAGCCAAAAAAAAATACTCTTTAATTGAGGTATAATTATTATATTAAAATGAACAGCTTTTATTTGAATAGTTCAATGAATTTTGACAAATTTATACACCAATGAAACCACCATGTCAATCAAAACACAGAGAATTTCCAGGACCCCAGAAAATATTATCATGCGACTTTTCCTTCACCATCTTCCCATTTGCCCCCAAGGCAACCACTATTTTGATATCTGTCATCATAGGCTAATTTTTTCTGTGGTAGAATTTTATATAAATGAAATAATACAGTATGTACTCTTTAGCGTCTGGCTTCTGTTGCATGTATCAGTAGTTCATTCCTTTTAAATGCTGACTACTATTCTCTTGTATGAGTATACCACAATATGTTTATCCATTTACCTGTTCATAAACAAGTAATTATTTCCAGTTTGGGCCTTTATGAACATACTCACTTAAGTCATTTTGTGGACATATGTTTTTATTTCTCTTGAGTAAATACCTAAAACTGAAGTTGCTGGATCACACAGCAAGGACATGTTTAACTTTATGAAAAACTAACAGAGTGAGCTTCAAAATAGTTTTATCATTTTAAATTCTCACCAGCAGTATATGAGAGAGTTCCAGGGGCTTCATATTCTTCCCGACATTTGGTGTTTGTCAGTCCTTTGAAATTCTTAGCCAAACTATATATTAATGTGAAGTGAGATGTCATTGGACTTTAATGTGCATTTCCTTGGTGACTAATGATGTTAAGCACCTTTTTATGTGCTCATTTATGTGTCTTCTTTTGTGAAGTGTCTATTTAGTACTGTTGCCCATTTCAAAATTTGGGTTGTTTGTCTTTTCATTATTAATTTGATGAGTTAAGTATTCTTAGTACAAGTTATTTTTCAGATTCACAGTTTTCTTGTGGTAATTAGTTTTTCCTTGAAAACATGAAATAATGTACTCAAAATATTCAAGTATCTAAGTATCTTTTATTGTATCAATTTTTTGAGTAACTTTAACAATTTCTTTTTGATACGGAGTCTTGCTGGGTTGCCCAGGCTGAAGTGCAGTGGTGTGATCTCGGCTGACTGCAACCTCTGCCTCCTGAGTTCAAGCAATTCTCGTGCCTCAGTCTCCCGAGTAGCTGGGATTACAGGCATGTGCCACCATGCCCCACTAATTTTTGTATTTTTAGTAGAGATGGAGTTTCACTATATTGGCCAGGCTGGTCTTGAACTCCTGATCTCAGGTGATCCACCCGCCTTGGCATCCCAAAGTGCTGGGATTACAGGTGTGAGCCACCCCAACTGGGCAACAGTTTCTTTTAGAGTTTAAAAAAGGCATTCCAGATCTCTTCCACTTTGAATTAAATTTGATAATTTTGAAGGGAAATTTTTCTTTCATTGAGATTATCAAATTTATAACTATAAAACTAGTCATACTCAGAATTTTTAAATAATTAAGTCTCTTAAGGGTCTATTGTTAGCCTACATGTTAATATTCATGATTAACTTCAGTTGCTTCTTATTATATGATATTTAATTCATTTAATTCTCATAAGAAAAATATAATTCTTAGCTTTTGCAGGTCTGCCTATGTCACTGACATAGTTTGATATGTGTCCCCACCAAATCTCATGTTGAACTATAATCCCCAGTGCTAGAGGTGGGGCCTGGTGGGAGGTGTTTGGATCATGGGAGTGGATCCCTCATGAATGGTTTGGCCATCCCCTTGGTGATAAGTGAGCTCTTATTCTGAGTTCTTAAGATATCTGGTCATTTAAAAGTGTATGGCATCCCTCCCCTCCACTCTCTCTCTTGCTCCTGCTTTTGCCATGTGATGTACCTGCTTCTCCTTCATCTTCTGCCATGACTGTAAGCCTCCTGAGGCCTCCTTAGAAGGCAAGCTGATGCCAGCATCATGCTTCCTATAAAGCCTGCAGAACTGTGAGCCACTTAAACCACTTTGTAAATTACCCAGTCTCATGTATTTCTTTTTTTTTTCTTTTTTTTTTGTGACGGAGTCTCACTCTGTCGCCTAAGCTGGAGTGCGTGGCACAATCTCGGCTCACCGCAACCTTCGCCTCCTGGGTTCAAGCAGTTCTCCTGCCTCAGCCTCCCGAGTAGCTGGGATTACAGGCACACACCACCACACCCGGCTAATTTTTTGTATTTTTAGTAGGGACAGGGTTTCATCATGTTGGCCAGGCTGGTCTTGAACTCCTGACCTCAGGTGATCTACCTGCCTTAGCCTCCCAAAGTGTTAGGATTACTGGCGTGAGCCACCGCGCCTGGCCTCAGGTATTTCTTTGCAGCAATGAGAGAATGGACTCACACACTGCTGTAGAAATCAGTATGACATTTCCTCAAAAAATTAAAAAAGAATTACTATATGATCCGATAATTTCACCTCTGAGTAAATAATCAAAAGAATGGAAAGCACAGTCTTGAAGAGATATCTGCACACTCATGTTCGTAGTAGCATTATTCGTGATAGCCAAAAGAAGGAAGGAACCTAAGTGTCCACCAATGGATGCACAGATAAGCAAAATGTGGTTTATGCATCCAATGGAATGTTATTCCACCTTAAAAAGAAAAATACTGACATATCCTACAACATGAATGAACCTTGAAGACATTATGCTAAGTGAACTAAGCCAGTCCTGAAAAGACAAATACTGTATGATTCCACATATATGAGGCACACAGAGTAATGAAATTCATAGAGACAGAGAGTAGAACAGTGCTTCCCAGGGGCTGGGGGAGAGGGGAATGGGGAATTGTTGTTTTATAGAGTTTCAGTTTTGCAAGATGAGAACAGTTCTGGAAATGGATGGTGGTGATGGTTGCACAGCAACATGAGTGTACTTAATACTACTGAGCTATACAATTAAAAATGGCTAAGAGAGTAAACGTCATGTATATTTTACTACAACAATTTTCAAAAAACAAATCTGGTGCATATCAGGTTCACAATCATGTTAGTTTAATTTTTCCTTCACAGGAGAGGAAAACATGGAAGCAATGTGAATTCTCCATGAATTTATAAGCTAAATCACGTAGAATCCATACTCTCTCTGGAACCTCTATAGCACAATGGCAGACTGCAATGCTTACAGGAACCAGGCAAGCAAATGAGTGGATGGAGTTAGTGTAGACAAAAGGGCCCTGTATGACTGGCCAATTGGAGAGAACTGAAAATGTGATTTTTTAAATATGCGAAATTCATCAATTTTTAAATTTCTGGTAATGAATTCAATTTTTAAAAATCATGGTGTGGCCAAACAAAATGTACCTGTGGGCTGAATTTTATCTAAAGCTGTTATTTTGTGCACTCTGCATAAGAGATGAACGGAAGGATGCCAATGTACAGGCATCTTGCCTGCTGTGGCCAGGCAAAGAGGCTATGGTGACAGGGATGGAGGTTATGAATGGGCTCAGCAACATTGACTTCTACTCATCAAGGCTGACCTTGCTATGGCTACCATTAACTGCCCAATTTCCCAGCAGCAGAAACCAACACTGAGCGCTTGATGTGGCACCATTCCTTGGGGTGATCAGCCAGCTACTTGTTGGCAGGTTGATTATATCGGACCTCTTCCATCATGGAAAGGACAGCAGTTTGTCTTCACTGGAATAGACACTTGCTCCAGATATGGGTTTGCCTATCCTGCATGCAATGCTTCTGCCAAGACTACCATCCGTGGACTCACAGAATGCCTTATCCATCATCATGTTACTCCACATAGCATTTCCTCTGACCAAGGCACACACTTTATAGCTAAAGAAGTGCAGCAGTGGGCTCATGCTCATGGAATTCACTGGCCTTACCATGTTCCCCAACATCCTGAAGCAACTGGACTAATAAAACGGTGGAATGGCCTTTTAAAGTCACAATTACAATGCCAACTAGGTGACAATACTTTGAAGGGCTGGGGAAAAGTTCTCCAGCAGGCTGTGTATACCCTGAATCCGCGTCCAATATATGACACTATTTCTCCTGTGGATTTCTCCTTGAGGATTCATAGATCCAGGAATCAAGGGGTGGAAGTGGAAGTGGCACCACTCACCATGACCTCCACTCATCATCACCCCTAGTGACCTACTAGCAAAATTTTTGCTTCCTGTTCCTGCAACGTTATGTCCTGCTGGCCTGGAGGTCTTACTTCCAGAAGGAGGAATGCTGCCACCAGGAGACACAACAATGATTCTGTTAAGCTGGAAGTTAAGATTGCCACCTGGCCACTTTGGGCTCCACCTACCTCTAAGTCAACAGGTTAAGAAGGGAGTTACAGTGTTGGCTGGGATGATTGAGCCATACTACCAAGATGACATCAGTCTACTACTCAACAATGAAGGTAAGGAAGAGTATGAATGGAATATAGGAGATCCATTAGGGTGTCTCTTAGTATTACCATGCCCTATGATTAAGGTCAATGGGAAACTACAACGACCCAATTCAGGCAGGACTACAAATAGCCCAGACCCTTCAGGAATGAAGGTTTGGGTCACTCTACCAGGTAAAAAACCATGACCTGTTGAGGTGCTTGCTGAGGGCAAGGGGAATACAGAATGAATAGTAGAAGAAGGTAGTCGTCAAGACCAGCTGCGACCACATGACCAGTTGCAGCAATGAGGACTGTAATTGTCATTAGTCTTTCCTCCTTTTGTTAAAAACATGTTTGTGCGTGTGTACACTTGTACTAAGAAAATATCTTCATTTTATTTCCTTTATTTTTCCTTTGTCATGTGACATAAGATTTATTGACTTCATATCAGCATTTAAGTGTTGTTAACTTTATGAAATAGCATTTAGGTTAAGGATTAGTGTACTTCTGGTTGTATGAAGGATAGCTGTATTCTGTTAGGCATAATTATGACCTTATTATTATCTTTATTTGAAGATTATGTATGATTTCAGGAGATGTGTATGGGTTCAAGGTTGACAAGGGGTGAACTTGTGATGGCTAATATTGTCAACTTGATTGAACTGAAGGATGCAAAGTACTGTTCCTGGGTGTGTCTGGGAGGGTGTTGTCAAAGGAGATTAACATTTGAGTCAGTGGGCTGGGAGAGGCAAACCCACCCTCAATTCGGGTGGGCACCATCTAATCAGCTGCCAGCATGGCTAGAATAAGGCAGGCAGGAGAAGATGGAAGGACTAGACTTGCTGAGTCTTCTGGTCTTCATCTTTCTCCCGTGCTGCATGCTTCCTGCCCTCAAACATCAGACTCCAAGTTCTTCAGCTTTTGGACTCTTGGACTTACACCAGTGATTTGCCAGGGGCTCTTGGACCTTTGGCCACAGACTGAAGGCTGCACTGTCGCCTTCCCTAGTTTTGAGGCTTTCGGACTCAGACTGGCTTCCTTGCGTCTCATCTTGCAGATGGCCTATTGTGGGACTTCACCTTGCAATCATGTGAGTCAATACTCCATAATAAACTCCCTTTCATATATACATCTATCCTATTAGTTCGGTCCCTCTAGAGAACCCTGACTAATACATTATTTTTCATCTTTCTGGGCCTTGCCAAGCAATTTAGGGAATGAAAAGAAGGAATTCATTCTACTTTACTCCCGTTTGTCATCTTCACAGCTGAGAAGCAGGCTTTCTACATCTTCAACCAGGAGGCAAGATCGTGGATACTCTGTCTTTTACTGGTAAAGATGCTCCTTGTTGCTGGATTCTAGATCCAGAAGGCATCAAGGCATGCAAAGTCTTCGAAATTAGGGCCAACAAGGAAAACTTTCTGTGACTGTGGGAGCCGAGAGTTCCCATCATCAGACTGCCTTCTGTGAAGAACTGGTGATTTCTTCTAGAAAATCAATCCCATTGACTCCTGTCCTTGTTCAGGACTTAATCCAGAACAGTGCCTGTGGATGCTCAGTAAATATTTGTGAGACGAAAGGAGGAGATTTCTCTTTTATTCTTATTTATTTACAGATGGGATCTCACTGTTGCCCAGGCTGGAGTGCAGTGGTGCAATCATAGCTCACTGCAGCCTCAAACTCCTGAGTTCAAGCAATTCTCCCACCTTAGCCTCCTGAGTAGCTAGAACTACAAGTGTGCACCACCACATCCAGCTAACTTCTATTATTTTTTTATTTTTGTAGAGATGGGGGGTTCTCACCATGTTGCCCAGGCTGGTCACAACTCCTGGCCTCAAGTTATCCTCCTGCCTTGGCCACCCAAAGCTCTTGTTTGAGCCACCATGCCTAGCCAGGAGATTTCATCAGAGATTCTTGTCTGTTGTTATTTTTTTTTTCTTAGAGACAGGGTCTTGCTATGTTGCCCAGGTGGGATTTGAACTCCTGGCCACAGGCAATCCTCCAGCCTCAACCTCACAAGTAGCTGGAATTACAGGTGTGTGGGACTGCACCCAACTTGTCTGTTTTTGGATGGTCTCCAGAATCATCTCCTACTGGGGCTCTGATCAACTGTTTCATTGTGCTGTTTGTCATGGAACCCTAAAACTTCCCCTGAAAGAATGTCTCTCTTACATCAAGAGGATGCCAAAAAAGGAGAATTTAGGTTGCAGATGGAATTAAGGCTGTTAATCAACTGGCCTTAAAATAAGGTTCTTATTCTAGAGCATCCAGTTGGACCGAACATAATCACGTGTCCTTAAAATTGGAAGACTGAGACAGAAGAGGAGGTCAGAGTGATGCAATGTGGGAAGGACTCAAATTACTCTTGCTGGTTTTGGAGATGGAGGAAGGGCAGGCCGGGCGCGGTGGCTCACACCTGTAATCCCAGCAGAGGCCGAAGCGGGCGGATCACTTGAGGTCAAGAGTTTGAGGCCAGCCTGGCCAACATAGTGAAATCCTGTCTCTACTAAAAATACAAAAATTAGCTGGGCGTGGTGGCACATGCCTGTAATCCCAGCTATTTGGAAGGCTGAGGCAGGAGAATCGCATGAACCTGGGAGGTGGAGACTGCAGTGAGCCCAGATCTCACCACTGCACTCCAGTGTGGGTGACAGAGCAAGATTCCATCTCAAACAAAAAAGAAAAGACCCAGGAAAATTAACTGAAAGCAAATAAAATGTATCAAGGATGTTTATAAAATTAGGAAAATACACTAAAATGCTATTGTGATTCTACTAAGTATGTACATGTATTAGCATTATGGGAAAGTTTTTTCCTAGCCTTTTTTTTTTTTTTTTTGAGACAGGTCTTGCTCTGTCACTCAGGCTAGAGTGCAGTGACATGATCACAGCTCACTGTAGTCTCAACCTCCTGGGCTCAAGTAATCTTACTGCCTCAGCCTTCTGAATAGCTGGAACTACAGGCATATGCCACTAAGCCTGGTTAATTTTTTTTTTTTTTTAATAGACTAGGTCTCTATGTTGCCCAGGCTGATCTTGAACTCCTAGGCTCAAGTGATCCTCCCTCCTCAGCCTCTCAAAGTGTTGAGGTTATAGTCGTGAGCCACCACAACTGGCCTGTGCATTTTATTTTATTTTATTTTTGAGATGGAGTCTCACTCTGCCGCCCAGACTGGAGTGCAGTGGCATAATCTCATCTCACTGCAACCTCCACCTCCCAGGTTCAAGCAATTCTCCTGCCTCAGCCTCCTGAGTAGCTGGGATTACAGGAATGCGCCACCAAGCCCGGCTAATTCGTTGGTATTTTTAGTAGAGATGGGGTTTCACCATATTGGCCAGCCTGGTCTTGAACTCCTGACCTTGTGATCCTCCCGCCTTGGCCCCCCAAAGTGCTGGGGTTACAGGCGTGAGCCATCGCCTCTGGCCTGGTGTTTGCTTTTCTAATCTCAATCCAAAGAGAGATTGCACAGCATGACCTAGTCTTTGTCAATATTTTAAGCACACATTATTGTCCAATATATTAAATATTTTAGGGATTGATATTTAAAAGACATTATTTTCTAAATATAAAAGTATATTATTAAATGAAATGTGGTTATACAAATCAGGCATTCCGTCTGCTTTTTCCATTTGAGTATCATTGATCTGGAGACATGAAAGAACTGGATATTTTTCAAGCAGTTCTCCTGAAATGTTATTTATTGCAATTGAGCTGTTGGGGCCGACAAGGATTTCAGAGAACTGCAAGTCTACAACCAGATAAGGGCAGCTCTAGAGCTTTAAACAGCCGGCCAGGCCCGGAAGCCTTCCAGGCTGAGGACTCTCAGGGGCAGGACTGGCCGTGGTCGAGGAAAAAAAAGAGGGGAAGAGATGGCCTCTGGGGGATGGAAGCCCCAAAGGGAAGAAAGACCTGGTTTCTGGCAAAGAAACCACATTGGCCAGGAGCTGTGGCTCACGCCTGTAATCCCAACACTTTGGAAGGCCAAGGTGGGAGGACTGCTTGAGCCCAGGAGTTTGAGACTAGTCTGTAAGACAACTTCCCCCATCTCTAAAAAGAAAAAATAAAAATTAGCCGGGTATTTGGGTCAATATGTGATAGTTTACTTTGACTAGTGTGGTCTTAGTTGTAATTATTTCGGAGGCTTGGTGATGCACGCCTGAGGCGAGAGGATCACTTGAGCCCAGAAAGCTGCAAGTGAGCTGTGATAGCGCCACCGAACTCCAACCTGTTTCAAAAAAAAAAAAAAAGGAAAACCAGATCAGCACTTGGGGTGCCCCTTTCCCTCAGCTTTAGCAAGATCCTGTGTTTTGTTGCGGTAAGCAGGTGCGTGGTTCAGTCATGCCCAATGCTCAGACCACTCCTCACTTTTCACATCCAGGAGGAGGAGCTGTCAGGTCTGACCGCAGTCAAGCAGCAAATGTAGTCCAGGGGACGGCTAGAGGTGAGGTCAGCCGCAAGACTGGCGCGTGGGCCGAGCAAAAACCTGAGTCAGGAGGCGGCCAGGCAAGGTCAGTGGAGGGGGCGGGGCCCGAAGCGGAGGCGGAGCTTGGGAAAGCCTGGCGTGAGGGCAGGGCGGGGCCAGAGGTGGGCTGAGGCCGGATCAGGCGGTGGGGGCGGGCCCCGTAGTCCCGTGCGGCTCGCGCCTGCGCACGGGCCCGCGGCGGGGCGGGGCTGCGCGCGCGCGGTGCGCGGGCCCTGGAGGGCGGAGTCCGGGCGGCGCCGGCCGAGGGAGGGGGCGCGGCGGCTTTGGAGTCCGGCGCTCCCTCAGGCCGCGGACGCGATGCTGGTTGCTGCAGCTCGGGCGGCGGGGCTGGCGGGGATGTGACGGGCGGCCCTTCGTCTCACCTTCCGTCCTCGGGCCCGCAGGTCGCTGGGCGGCCTGGAGCTGGGCCGCGGCCGAGGAGGCAGCGCGACCTCCGCACGGTGAGATCCGGGATCAGGGCCAGAGCCGGGGCCGGGGTCGCGGCGGGCGCCGGGGGCAGCCCAAGACCAGGCACGCAGTCCGGGGCGGGGCGGAAGCCCGGACTCCCTGGCTGAGGCGGTGGCGCCCACCGGTCCCCCGGCCTCCAGGGTGAGCCTCTCTAGCCCCTCGCGAGCCGCCGGACGCGGGGCGGGCGCCCTCCCTGCGGCTGTGATAGCGCGGGGCCTCGGGCCGCGGGCGCCGCCGCCTTTCAAGAGAAATCTGGACGAGGCTGAGGCACTCTGATTTCGGAGCCTGGTTGCATGTGAGGGTGGATGGGGAAAGTACCGGGGCTCCCCGAATGAGTTCATTTTTTTTTCTTTCAATTACAGGGCTAAATGAAAGACACACCCTAAAACACATCCTGAGGTGAAACTTTGGTGGGGCACACCGTTGCCGTAGGTTCAGATCTTCTCTCTTCTCTTTAGACATGTATTTTCATACATTTTTAAATAATACACCTACTTTCTTGATAAAGTAAAAGGAGGAATGAAAGGACTCCTTTGTGGTGGTCCTTGGTGGCGAAGCTTAAGTTTCCATTTCAATAATTGCATATTCATCTGTGTGGGCTCCCCGACCAATGAGACTTGCTGCTCCCAGACAAGGCCTTAGCGGAGTGGAAATGACTGATGCAGGGACTCTGTGGTCTCAGATTAGAGTGTTGGTAGCTCACTCCTATAAGTGAGAGAAATTGAGATTTAAGCTTTTTAAAATAGCCATATGAAAGGCATTCCTTTTCTCCTGAGCATTAAAATATAACGGAACCTATTAATTTGTCCAGTTGTTTTTTTTTTAAAGCATCATCTTTTAGACTAGAGACTTTAGAGATGGCAGCTGCTCTTTAACCAAAAGGAACTTAAGATGCTCTCCTGCAAAAGATGGGTTCAAAACATGGCTTATCCGTCATCCATATGTGATAAAGATGTAAATATTCCTGAGTGTTTGCCTGAAATCAGTCTTCTTCCTCTTGGACTTTATTACTGTTTGTTTCTCTTAACTTATGAAAGCTTGTTACTATTATTTTTTATTTTTGTTTGTGTTCTAAACAACATTGACTTCAAATAATCTTCAGGTTAAAAATGCACATTTTGTTGAACGCTTTAGCCATAATTCATACTGTCGTACTTCAGCATAAGCCATAGTTAAGAAAGCACTAGAAGCCATCCTGAAAGCAAGCAGAAAGTCTCTATTAAGAATTCTGTAAAAATTCTACCTTTCCACATTCAGACCTGCATTTTTTGTTGCTTTGACTCAACTCCTTTGCCTATTTTGGAGGAAGGGACTTTGAATCCATATTTACAAGTCCTTCAGTGACTCTCCATAGTCTATATCGATAAAATTCAAAGTCCTTCATGATTAGTGGTATTTGTCTACATTCTAGTGTCATCTTCTACCATTATGCCTGCCCTCTCTATATAAGACTGTTGCAGTTCTCTGAAGATGACATCTTCCTCTGTGGTTTTTCAGTGTTCTTTGTTGAGAATTCTCTACCTAGTAAACAACCTGCCCTTGAAGACCTTACGAAAGTATCACTTCTGAGGCTTGTCTAGACATCTCATCCCTCTTGTCTTAACTGATTCGTACACTCTGCAGTTAGTATTTGTCAACTGGTAGTTAATGATTTGTTTATGTGTCTGTCTCCACCAGGTTTTGGGGTTTCTTTTGTGTTTTTTGAGACAGAGTCTTGCACTGTCGCCTGGGCTAGAGTGCAATGGCCTCATCTCGGCTCACTGCAACCTCTGCCTCCTGGGTTCATGCGATTCTCCTGCCTCAGCCTCCTGAGTCGCTGGAATTATAGGCACACACCACTACACCTGGCTAATTTTTTTTTTTAGTAGAGACGGGTTTCAGTATGTTGGCCAGACTGGTCTCGAACTCCTGACCTCGTAATCTGCCCACCTTGGCCTCCCAAAGTGCTGGGATTGTAGGCTGGTTAGGAATGAAACCCCAGTTATGTTAAAAAAAAAAAAATCCATTTTATGATACAGTAATAAAAAGGGCATGACCCATAACGATTGCTGTTTCATTGGTCCTACAAGTTTATTTTGAGGCGCAAAGTCATGCAGGTAGAAAGGGATGGTGGGGATTACAGTCCAGGTCTTTTGACCATCTGTGTATTTCACTTTTGCCCCCAGTCTCCTAATTCTAAATCTTAATTGTTTTACAATTTGAATGGGAGTTGTGAGCGACTTGGATGTGTTCTGAAAAAAGGGTCTATTAATAGAATATTGAACTTGAAAGAATTAACAGATTATTTGGTTCAACTTTAAACATTTTACCATTAAACAACTCAGCCTAAAAAGACAAATAACTTGTTTGAGATTGCTTAGGCTCACCTACATCTCATATCTCCTGACCTCGTCATTGTGTGTTTTTCACTACTCCATGGTGCTTTGGGGTGAAATGAAGGAGCTGCCAGTTTTTCAGAGGGAGTGCAAATCTGCTTGCACTTTCTCTCTCTGAATCCATAGCTGCCACTCCTAGGGACTTAAACCCTTGTGGCTGAGAAACATGATAATTCATTTGGGGATATGGGAGAAACCTAACCTTCACTATTCCTCTCAGCCAGATAGTTTTAACCTCAGTGCTTGGGGTCCTCTCTCCAGATGCCCCATAACAAGTGGCTTCTGATCACCGTATGGAGATCTCACATACAGTTAAGCTTTGATGGTACAATGAGATTTTTTTTTTTTTTTTTTTTTGAGACGGAGTTTTGCTCTTGTTGCCCAGGCTGGAGTACAATGGCACGATCTCGGCTCACCGGAACCTCCGCCTCCCGAGTTCAAGCGATTCTCCTGCCTCAGCCTCCTGAGAAGCTGGGATTACAGGCACGCACCACCACGCCCGGCTAATTTTGTATTTTTAGTAGAGATGAGGTTTCTCCATGTTAGTCAGGCTGGTCTCGAACTCCCAACCTCTGGTGATCCGCCCACCTCGGCCTCCCAAAGTGCTGGGATTACAGGCGTGAGCCACTGCGCCCGGCCTGAGATTTTAATATAAGAAGGTTGCAGCTGGCTAATAGCATGACTAAAATTACTTGTGTGGCTTGTCTGTGAGAAGAGCCTATCTTACTCCTATGTGATAGGATTTTGGGGGAAAAAATTGATGATTGTGGCTGTCTCTAAAAAGATGAAATGTGTAGTGGTGTGGGCCTGACCAATTCCAAAAGGCTTTTTTTCTTACAAACAACTTAATGGTCAAAGAAATTTTAAAAATCAAAACAAACTTTTAATTTTTCTTCTTATTTCTTGTCATATCTAAGTGATTTTATATGATAAAGCATACAGCATACATATGATGCTTAATATTTGCTTTCATATTTGATGTTTTATTTTTTGCTATAGTTTTTATACCTTTAGATGATTATACAGTGTTACAATGTCATTTCTTAATAATTGGACATCTAGATTGTTTACTATTTTGCAGATAATGCAGTTAGTATATAGCTGTTTATCATTTTGCTTCTTTCCTTTGGGCTAAAGGCCCAGGAGCAGTATTACAAAGTCAGAGGGTATGAAGGTTTTGTTAATTTCAAAAAATATTACCAGATTTACTTCTAAAAGATATTGATTTACACTGATTCCAGTAGAGTTTGGTTGACCACTTCTATCATACTTTATAGGTTTTTGCTTTTAAAAGTTTGTTTTTTAAAAATGAGGATAAGGTTACTTGCAGTTTAACATCATAGTCCATAATAGACAAGGAAATGCAGTATTCTTCTAGTTTTATTTTCTCCTTTATTTGTCCATCGTTCATAAATTTATTGGAATCTTCTCACCCATTTTCATTAGCACTAACATCATAAATATATTAATCTCTTGAAAAATATTTCTGATCTATTTTTTCGTATTGTAGGCTTTATAGGTTTTATATTAAATTTACATTTTTTACATATATATATATATATATATTTTTTTTTTTTTGAGACAGAGTCTCACTCTGTCACCAAGCTGGAGTGCAGTGGTGCCATCTCAGCTCACTGCAACCTCCGCCTCCTGGGTTCAAGCAATTCTCTTGCGTCAGCCTCCTGAGTAGCTGGGACTACAGGCGCGTGCCCCCATGCCCGGCTAATTTTTGTATTTTTAATAGAGACGGGGTAATCCCTATATTATATATTTTTTAAAAAAATCAGTGTGGCTGGGTGTGGTGGATCACACCTGTAATCTCAGTGCTTTGGGAGGGTGAGGCTGGAGAATCGCTTGAGCCTAGGAGTTCAAGACCAGCCTGGGCAACGTAGTGAGACCCCATCTCTATTTTAAAGAAAAAAGATAAAAGAAAAAAGTCAGTGATTTTTGTCCTTTGATTGTGTTTTTTGAGAATGAATGCCATGCACCTGTTTGATGCATACTTTTATTTTCTTAAGCTTCTAGAGTTCATTTTGTTATGTATATATATTTAGAAAGTTAATATACAACTGAGATCAAATTTCATTTATGTGTATTTTATATTATAGAAAACTACATTATTATGTTTCCATTCTTTTTTCTGAACTTAAATAGGAAAACAAAACAAAATAACCTAACTTTAATAAAAATGTGTACTTGTTTTTTAGTAAATTATGGTAAGTTTTTAGTTAAACTAAAATTTTTGTGACAGCAATATATTGGTTAATTGAAATTTTTGTCTGTTCAAGATTAACCAGAGGGTTGTCTTTAACTCTTATTGTTAATCATTCTAAAATATATGAAAGGAAACCTTAGTAATCTGCTCCCACTGGGGAGCAGATTACTCCCATTCTAGATAGATGAGACAGCCCAGGATAATAGTTAACATTGAGTGCTGGGTTTTGTGCTGGTTCTTGGCATGGAGTTTCTTACCTAATCTTCACAGCAACCCTAGGAGGTAGGTTCTTTTAGTATCCTCATTTTGTGGATATGAAAATTTAGAGACCGTGACCTGCCAAAGATAACATAGGTAGTAAGCATTGGAACTGGAACTCAGTCAGCCTGCTTTTAAAAGGTGCTATTTCAAAAGTATTATCTTATTTTCCATGCCAAGGATTTGGACTTCATTTCTTAGACATTGGATAGATTAGGTGTTGCAAAGCAAGGGGATGATATGGTATGTTATCTCTTTTAGGGAGATTGCTCGTGTGACAGTGTGGCTATATATTGAATTATGTTTATAATAGGAAGTGGTTGAAATATTCATGTGAGAAATGAAGCCTAAACCGTGAGGTGGAAGTGGAGATCGGGATATTTTGGAAAGATAATAGGATTTAGTAACTGATATACAACAGAGTGGGAAGGCAGAGTATTGATTTGGAAGACATTGAGTGGGGTAATGACAGATGAATATGTGCTCACAGCACTTTGTTAAATTTCTTTCACAGCACCGACTGTGATGTATTGTACCTATTCTAGTGACATATCTTGTCTCCCCCACTGGATTGTGTGCTTGTCAAAGATAGGGACTGAGTAGAGGAATGAGTGAATATAGGATGAGATAATGCAGAAAGGTCAAGCGACTGAACTGGGAAACACCAAATTACCAAAATGAAAGAGTGAGTGGAGGAAGAGTAGCTCTAGAATGTGACAGCTGTCAGGGAGGATGGGGGAAGAGCCATCAGGGAGGAGGCAGAGGGGGAGGGAAGTATTAGCACAGACGTGAGCATGTAGAATGCTGCCACCTCAGGCTACAAACAGTTGTGGTTGGTGTACCCTGCTGTCATAAGCTGATTGTGGTTGTATAGGGTGAACTTGTCTTTCCTTTGTTATTGACTACTTAAGTTTTCTCTGAGTATCTGATGGCTTTCTGCCTCTTTGGCTTCTGACTTATGCTTGCTACAGGTGCTGATGCTGGGGTGTGATTCAGCCTATTGAGATCAACCAATGGGAACAGTCCTTTCTTTTTAAGTGAATTGACCAATCACAGTATGTGAGGTGTAATCTCTGAGTTTTTAGCTCTTCTCTGATGAGTTGATTGGTTTGGAATGTCCTAGAGTTACTTCTCTACCTTTAAAGACTTCTGGTTGATTATATTAAGGTTTGGAGCCATTGGGAAGCCAGAAGATTCTTAAAGGTTGGATCCATGAGCACTGAAGTTTTTTACCTGTTTACTTTTTCAAGTTGACCAGTAGCTTAGTTTTAATATAGTTGGATCATCTTTGAAGATTATTGTTCTTAAAAATGCCACAGATTATTCCAAATAATTAAGAATCTCTGTTTTCTTTGTACTTTATAGCTATGTAAGACAGGGGCTTGTTTTAAATTTTCTTGGTCAGCTCCTAACTTACTTCATATGTCTATTTTTCAAAGAGTTACTTGGTAAAGGAATTTGCTCTTGATTTTTTCTACAACCATTTGCTTCAGGCCATCTTTACCCCCTGTTCTCTGCCTTCTCCTGTTTTCATCTACCCCGTTTATGTCCTTGCTAAGGGCAGTGGGAAAGGGAAAAGCGAAAAAGCATGAGTGATTACTCCTTCCTTCCCTTTGTTATGATAGTTGTTATTGCTCTCCCTGCCATCACTGCTCCCAGCTGTTCACTTTGGCATGGTCTCCTACCCTGTATCTTGAGTTCTGTGTGTGGGAATAGAAATGCAAGGCATGGCTCTTTAGCTGAGGAACGATGGGCATCTTAGGGTTTTGGTCCTTCTGTGATCGCTCTTTTGGTGCCTGGTATTGAAAACCCCAGTGACATCTTGTATCTGAGCAAGTGTTTTCGGTTCCCTAGCATTCTACTTCTCCTTCTTTTTTTTTTTTTTTTTTTTGAGACAGGGTCTCTGGACCCAGGCTGGAGTGCAGTGGTGTCATCATGGCTCACTGCAGCCTTGACCTCCTGGGCTGTAGCTATCCTCCTGCCTTGGCTTCCCAACCTGTACTCAACCTGTAGGTGGGACTACAGGCATGTACCACCATGCCTGGCTAATTTTAAAAATTTTTCATAGAGACAGGGTCTCCCCATGTTGCCCAGGCTGGGCTCAAACTCCTGGGCTCAAATGACCTTCCTGCTTTTACCTCCCAAAGTGCTGGGATTACAGGTGTGAGCCACCACAACTGGTCCTGCTTTTCTTTAAGATGCAAAATTAAATTCCAGTCCTGTTTTTCTGAATTGTCTACCCTCCTCCCCAACACTGCCCCCATGTCAAGATTGCAAAACCTTTGATGACGAAGCCGCTAGGGACAAAGAAGCAAGACAGATACCAGAAGGTACTTTGAATTGTTGTTGTCATCATATTAATGATATTTCGTTGCAGCCTGAGTGCTTTAGGGCAATTTGAGAGCTTTCTCTGACCATTATCTCTTGGCAGCCAGTGTTAGGGTTGGGAGTTATAATTTTCTCTGAAGACCTTAGCTTAGAAAAACAGGGACTATTCATAATAGCTATTTAAGTCTGTAGAATGGACTTGATGATATTTTGGTCAGAGTTGGTAGGCTACTTTATAGGAAACATCCAGGTGATATTTCTTTTCGGGGTGGGGAGGCAGGGATGACCATCTTTTTGTTTTGTTTTTTTTCCTTATTTAAAATTTTTTCTCAGGTATATTTTCCTCATTTTAGGAATAGTATGGTATGGCTTGTCAACCTTTATTTATTATTGGTACCAGCTAGAGTTGTAGACTTGGCCATTGTTGTGGCCTTTCTTGCAGTCATGTTTTTCCAGGACTTGAGATGTTTTACATTCTAAATTCCTTCAATCCTGGCTTAGAGAATAGATCCTCAGTCTGGATTTTTCTCATTCATTCATTCAAGAAATGTATTCCGAGCACTTGCTGGGAATAGTTCAGTCAACAAAACAAGTTTTCTGCCTTTGTGGAGCTTACATTCTAATGACAAGATACAGAAAATAAGTATCTGTGTAATATGTCATCTATTACTTTGCTGTGGAGAAAAAGAAAGCAGGAAGAGGTGAAAAGAACATGTGATGGGTGATGCTGCTGTTTTATCTAAGGTGGTTAGGGAAGGCTGTAATAAAAACTAGTAGTTGAGCAGAGATCTTGAAGTAGTGAGAATGTGATCTATGCAGATATTAGGAGAGAGAGTACTTGATGAAGATAGAACTGGAATGCGAAGATCCCGTGGCTGAAGCTTGCTTTACCTGTTCTAGGAGTGGCAAGTAGGCCAGTGCAGGCATTGAGGGGAATTGATTGGTAGATGAGGTCAGAGAGGTGGGTTTGGTTGGGGGGATGCCTGATCATATATGGCGTTGTAGGCCAGTGAGACTGGCTTTTAAAAGGTGGGGAGCCACCAGAGTTTTGACTTGTTATAAGTAGAACTCTCAGCTGCTATGTAGAGAATGTCAGGGGTGGCGCATAATGAGATTATTTAGCAGGCGCAGCAGTAATCCTAAGTGGGAGATGATGATTTTAGGCAGGGATTGGGAGAAGTGCTCACATTTTGTATAAATTTTGAAGGCAGAGCCAACAGTTTAATGATGGATTGAATGTGGGCTATGAGTTTGGCCTGAACAACTGGACAAATGGAGTTAACATTTCCTGAGATGGGTAAGAGTGCAGAAGAAGCTGGGTTTTAGTGGGGGAAGTAATGAGTTCAGTTTTGGACATTTTAAGTTAGTAATCTAAGTGGACATATTGTGAAGAGAGCTGGGTATGCACAAGTCTGCAGTTCACAGCAGAAGTCTGGGTTAGAGATATATAAATTTCCAGTTATTAGCAGAGAGATAGTATGTAATGCCTCGAGAATGGATTAAAATAATTTAGGGAGTGAGTGTGGCTGGAGAAGTCCCACAAGTTAGCCTTGGGATCCTGTAATGTTTTCAGAGAGAGAGAAACTAGCAGAGGAGACCAAGAAGCAGCACGCCCATAAAGAAGGAAGAGAATTAAGACTGAGTTGTATCAGTGAAGCCCAGTGGAGTTGTATCAGTGAAGCCCAGTGAAATGTTTTAAGAAGGAGCGAGTGAGTAATCAGCTGTGTCAGATGCTATTAGATTGAGGACTAAGATATAGTAATATGAAAATCATTGGTGACCTTAACAAGTTGTTTCTGGTTTAGTGGTGGAAGTGAAGACTTGATTGGAGTGGGCTTAAGAGAGAATTGGAGGAAAGGAATTGTAGACTGCTGGGATAGACAGTTCCTTCAAGGAGTTTGCTATAAAGTAAAGCTAAATAACAGGGTGGTAGCTGGAGGGGATGTCCAGTCAAGGAATTCTTTTTTAAAAGGTGGATGCTTTTCTTTTTTTGTATTCTTATTTATATACTGTAAACCAAAAAGTATCTGAGACAGGTCTCAATCAATTTAGAAGTTTATTTTGCCAAGGTTAAGGATGCATGCCAGAGAGACAAGTCTGTCTCCAAAGATGATTTTGAAGGCTTCAGTATTTAAATGGAAAAAGCAGGCTGGAGGGGCAAGAGGGAGGGTATTATCACATTACTGAATCCACATGTTACAAAAGAAAAGGAGCAGGTAGGGGAATAGTCGGTTATGTATTTGTTTAGTGCTCAGTAAATCGGTGCTTTACATAAGATAAGGTGAACACTGAGTAGTTACTCATGGACACATTTAACTTCTTCTTTTTTTTTTTTTTTTTTTTTGAGACGGAGTCTAGCTCTTTCACCCAGGCTGGAGTGCAGTGGCGCGATCTTGGCTCACTGCAGGCTCCGCCCCCCTGGGGTTCACGCCATTCTTCTGCCTCAGCCTCCCGCGTAGCTGGGATTACAGGCGCCCGTCACCTCGCCCGGCTAATTTTTTGTATTTTTAATAGAGACGGGGTTTCACCGTGTTAGCCAGCATGGTCTTGATCTCCTGACCTCGTGATCCGCCCGCCTCGGCCTCCCAAAGTGCTGGGATTACAGGCGTGAGCCACCGCACCGGGCCTAACTTCTTATCTGTAGCTATCAGCTTAGAAACAAAAGGAGGGGGGCTGGGCACAGTGGCTCAGCCTGTAATCTCAGTATTTTGGGAGGCTGAGGCAGGTGGATCACCTGAGGTCAGGAGTTCGAGACCAGCATGACCGGTGAAACCCCATCTCTACTAAAATACAGAATTAGCCGGGCATGGTGGTGCATGCCTGTAATCCCAGCTACTTGGGAAGCTGAGTTGAGGCAGAAGAATTGCTTGAACCTGGGAGGCAGAGGTTGCAGTGAGCCAAGATCGCGTCATTGCACTCCAGCCTGGGCAACAAGACAGAAACTCCAAAAAAAAACTTCAAAAACAAAAACAACAAACAAAAAAAACCCCAACAAAAAACAAAAGGAAAGGCAGCTTCTTTTGTGACTCAGCTTCCAGCTTAATTTTTTTCTTTTGGCATAGTGAAGTTAGGGTCCCAAGTTTTTACTTTCACAATACAAATATATGTAGTTAACAAAATGTTTCAACAGAGAAAAAAATGCAGGATCTACGTCGTTGAAATGTAAATGAAATTAACTTTATCCTAATCTGTGCACTCAAGGTCCATCATCATCATCATGATGGACTGTACTGCAGTTTTGTGCAGTGCTCGCCTTGTAGTAGCTTCAAAATTTTCATTTAGCAACCTATTTGTTATGGTGGTTTTACCTTTTTTAAAAAAAAGTTAAATTGAAGAACAAATGAGCAACTTTTCCAGGGAAATTTTGACAGCTAACTCTTCTCCACCACCCCCTTTTTTTTTCTAATGTACCTGATCTCATTTTACCGTAACTGCTTACGATTATTGAGTTGATGTTTGAGATGAATTCAGAAACTATGTTGAAAGCATATATTACAGTTATAGCACTTTATATGCCTCTTTTCGTGGTTCATTTATGTTTAAGTAAGTAGTAGTCAATATTTAGTGTTGGAGCATCATTGCAGTTGCTTCTTAACCCTCTTCATTGGTCTTTCTCCAGATTTTCTTCCCTTAGCCACTGATCCACGCCCCTGACTTTTGGATTTCCGAAACACAGATCTGACCCGGTTCTGTTTTTGCTAAAAAAAATCTTTTGTGGCTCCCCATTCTCTACTGAAGTTAATTTTATTTTCTTTTCTTTTTTGTCTGTTTAGCCACCTTTTGCCTGCCCATGCTTTAGGGAATCTGGAGTACTCCCTAGGGTGTCTTGCTGTGTTGGCCAGGCTGGTCTCAAACTCCTAATGTTAAGCAGTTTTCCCACCTTGGCCTCCCAAAGTGCTGGAATTATAGGCATGAGCCACCGTGCCCACCCTCCCTAGGGGATTCTAATGCACATGTGATGTTTCTTACCATAGGACTACAGAGTAAAGATCAGATTTTTTATTAGCGTACAGATAGTCCTCCAAGAGGAGGTTCCATGAAAATGAGAAATGCTTTGACATCTGTCTGCTTTTGCACATAGTATTACTTTTTTTTTTTAATTTATTTTTTATTTTTTGAGATGGAGTTTCACTCTTGTTGCCCAGGCTGGAGTGCAGTGGTGTGATCTTGGCTCACCGCGACCTCTGTCTCCTGGGTTCAAGTGATTATCCTGCCTCAGCCTCCCAAGTAGCTGGGATTACAGGCATGTGCCACCACGCCTGGCTGGTTTTGTATTTTTAGTAGAGACGAGGTTTCTCCATGTTGCTGGTCAGGCTGGTTTCGAACTCCCAACCTCAGGTGATATGCCCGCCTTGGCCTCCCAAAGTCCTGGGATTACAGGTATGAGCTACCGTGCCTGGCCACTATTTCTTTTTTTTGTAGAATACCATTCATCTTCTCAGCCTTCTCATTAAATCACTTTATCTTTTTTATTTTTTTATTTTGAGACGGAGTTTCACTCTTGTCACCCAGGCTGGAGTGCAAAGGCACGATCTCTGCTCACAGCAGCCTCCACCTCCCAGGTTCAAGCAATTCTCCTGACTCAGCCTCCCGAGTAGCTGGGATTACAGGTGCATGCCACCATGCCCGGCTAATTTTTTATATTTTTAGCAGAGGCGGGGTTTCACTATGTTGGCCACGCTGGTCTTGAATTCCTGACCTCAGGTGATCCACCTGCCTCGGCCTCCCAAAGTGCTGGGATTACAGGCGTGAGCCACTGTGCCCGGCCATCACTTTATCTTTTTAAGAGCCCAACATAGATGCCTCTTCTTCCAGGAAAGCTGCTAGACATATGTTCATTATGCCTCTTCCATCTATCCTTCATTATATTCTGTTAACCTGTGTTCCTGTTAACATTATGCAGTTTTTTTGTTATAGTATTTGCTATATTTTACTGTTTGTTTTCGTGACAGGTTGCTCTCTTGCCCCCACTTATAGACACTCAGTAAATTTTTTGTTGAATGAATGAGTAAAGCAAATAATTATCCAACATTAACCCAGTTTTGATTGACCCATTTGGTTGGAAATTTACGCCATTCAATTTGTACAGAATATACAAATGAGCAATTCGAATAGTGTTCTTAAAGACAGTCATATTCTAAAGTCTTAGGAAATTCATATTTATTAAATATTCTTTTCATGAGCAAATAATGAGACTTGTCGATGATTTATTTTCTATCCCATATCTCTATTTTTGTCTGAATTTTTTTTCCTTCTCTGGTTTTATTTTTTTTCGTCTTTGACGTCTGTATTTGGATGTTAACCTTAACCATCCTCTACCCTGACACTCATCCCCTAAACTTGATCCCCCCTCTTGGCTTCTCCATTAGTGTTTTCTCTGTCACCATCTTACACGTCATTTAGGTTTCTGTGTAGTATCTGTAGGTCTTACTTCTACATCTGATGAGTTACTGAGTTCAACAAACATTTTTTGGCCACTTCCTGTGTTCCTGACTTGTTAGTAATAAGAGGCTGAACAAGAGAAGGTCCCAGTCTGCAAATTATTATGGTACAATGTGGTAAGTGTGGTAATACAGTAATAGTGGAATATTTAGGGCGCTATTAGAAGATAGGAAAGAAAAACAGTGTTTTTCCTACTCTCACGTACCACTCAGTACAACACTTTTTTTTTTGTTTTTGAGACGATGTCTTGTTCTGTCACCCAGGCTGGCGTGCAGTGACTTGATTATAGGTCACTGCAGCCTTAACCTCCTGGACTCAAGTGATGTGCCCTCCCGAGTAGCTGGGACTACAAGCGTGTGCCACCATGCCCAGCTAATTTTTTTAACATTTTTATGTAGAGGTGGGGTTTTGCCAAGTTGCCCGGGTTTGTCTCAAACTCCTGGCCTCTAGGATCCTCCCACCTTGGCCTCCCAAAGTGTTAGAGTTACAGGCACAAGCCACCGCACCTGGCCTTTGTAACTCTTTTTTTTTTTTTTTTTTTTTTTTAAGAGGCGGAGTTTTGCTATCTTGCCTGGGCTGGTCTCAAACTCCTAGCCTCAAGTGATCCTTCTGCTTCGACCTCTCAAAGTGCTGGGATTACAAGAGTGAGCCACATAGCACTTGGCCACACAGCACCTCTTAACACTAAATGTGTGGAGACTGTTTTGCCGGACACCAAGCAATTCTGACACCATAGTCTCCAGTGAAGAACAGCTGGATGCCCTATAATTTAGTTCCAATCTGACACTGTCTACCTGTAGATAGTGTTAAATCCTGTAGGATAAGGGCTCAGTCCCACAAGATGGCGCCATCCCTCCTGCCACTTCAGATGCATGCTCCAGGTTGTGACCTGTGTCTATGACCAGCCATAAATTGGGGTTCCCATGACCCCCTTCTTGGGTTCAGTTAATTTGCTAGAGCAGCTCATAGAACTTAGGGAAACACTTTACTTATGTTTGCCCATTTATTAAACAGCATATTACAAGAAATATAGATGAACAGCCAGATGGAAGAGATGAATAGGGTAGGTAATGGAAAGGGGCGTGGAGCTTCTCTGTCCTCTCTGGGTGTACCACTCTCCAGGTATCTCACGTATTCAGCTCTCTGAACTCTGTCCTTTTGGCCTTTTATGGAGGTTTTATTACATAGGTATGATTGATTACATCATTGGCCATTGGTGATCAACTCAACTTCAGTCCCCTTCCCCTCCCTGGAGGTTGCGGGATGGGGCTGAGAAGTCCCAACCTGTACTCAGCCTGGGAATAAAGAATATCTCTTTCACATATTACTTATTTTTTCCTTTGGCTACTGCCAGTCTCTTTCAGGTCCTCATTACTATGTTTAGATAATTGTAAGACCTCTTAGTAGCTACTCCTGCCTTAACTCTTGTCATTCCAGTTCCTCATGTACCCTGTCATCAGAAAGGGTTGAGAAAATTGTCTTAAAAAGGGAGAAAAAATGTTACATGCCTTTCCTTCTCCTGTTCACAGAATAAACTCCAAAAATAAAATGTAGAATTCAAAGCCCTTGACTCAGACTTCCTTTTCTTGTCTTCTGCTACATGAACCTTTCATCCAGCAAAACTCTTCTACATTCTGTTCCAAACACACTTCACTCATTCTTTTTTTTGCCTTGATTGTGTACTACTCATTCCCCCACAACATTTTACTTTTGCTTCCTCTATTTACAGAAACTATATCTATCTGTTGACATAGTTCTTAATTGTTAAATCCACTGTGAACCTTAGACCATCATGCCCGTGTTCTTGAACTTTCTTTGCCTTCCAAAGCGTCATTCTCCTGTTTCTCTTTCTGTTTCTTTTTTCTTTTTTTTCTTTTGAGATGGAGTCTCTCTCTGTTACCCAGTGCAGTGGTGCGATCTCTGCTCACTGCAACCTCTGCCTCCTGGGTTCAAGCAATTCTCCTGCTTCAGCCTCCCAAGTAGCTGGGATTACAGGTACCTGCCACTACACCCAGCTCATTTTTGTATTTTTAGTAGAGTCCGGGGTTTACCATGTTGGCCAGGCTGGTCTTGAACTCCTGACCTCAAACGGCCACCTTGGCCTCCCAAAGTGGTGGGATTACAGGTGTAAGCCATTATGCCTAGCCCTGTTTCTCTTTCATACCTATTCTTTTCCAGCTGTCTTTACTGTCTCTTGTTCATGTATTCAGCTAATTTTAGTTAATGATACTGCCAGTTAATGATACTGCCAGTTAATGATACTTAGTTAATGATACTGCCAGTGATTCAGGTGCCCAAAGTATAAACCTGGGAGTAATCCAGACTTCTCTTATCTCTCATTTTCCATTTGTTGTCAAGTCTTTGTGAGGTATCTCTTCTCTCTTCATTCTCTTTACTGTTTCCTTGGGCTAGGTCTAATATCTAGAGTAGACCACTATAAAAAGCCCTATCAGTGTAAGTACTCTACCTGGTCCTGGGTATTATACAAAACAAGTATTCAGGAAATGCATTTTGGTTATAGCCAGTAGGAATGCCAAACAAAAACTACAGTTTTGAGTTGACCACCCTAGAATAGTGCTTAAACCATGGACTGATTATTCTGTATCCATTAAAGGTCGATTTCCTAAATATCTCAATTAGATGACATTGTTATGAAGTAATTTTTACTTTTTACAAAAAATTTACTTAAGGTTTAAGAAGATGATGTGTTAGTATTGCAGGGAAAAGGCAAGAAAAGTTGTATGGAAATGGCTCTGGCTGGGATGTGTGCCAGAAATGATCTTGTAGACATTTTATTAATGGGCCAGAAAAGAGATTAAAAGTTTGCAGGTAACGTTTGGTGCTTATTTATCCACATGACAGTATAAGAGCAATTAACTACAGGAAGATCTTGAGACTGGAATAGACAAAATTTGAGTATTAGTGTGTGGAATTGTAACCTAATGTATTTGACTAGTACTGTGAAGATGCTGTTTGTCAGTTAATACCCAGGAGAAACTCGTGATATCACTGTGTCATGTTCCTGGAAGATACTGGCATAATATGCTGATGCTTGAGATGTGGTAACATAATCACTGTACCTCTGCATCATTTGATATGTTTCATAAGCACAAGCTGTTTAGTATTGCAGAATTATTTTTTGACCCCAGACATAGTCACAGAAGAGCTCTTTAGTCTCTTGAAATTTTTTTTTGTTTGCTAATAGTAGATCTTAGATAGGATTTGTCTTATTTGTGCCGTGAAAGAAAGTCCAAATTTGCAGTATTTTCTACTTTAAAACTTAAGATTCCCTTATTCTAAATGTATTTTGCACATGTTTCAAAATAACAGTTTATATTTTGTGAATATTTTACAAAAGTATTAAGGGCTTTTTTTTGTTTTTGCTGTTGCTTTATTTTTTTCTTTTTTAATGTTATCTTTTGAATATATGTTTCTTTATTGTTGATCTTTATTTACCTCTGATGAATTTAGGGGTTTATGAGGCTGGCACTAGATTGTCACATGGACATTACCTTGGAAAATCTGTTTGAGTACTCTGTATTACAGCATTTTGAAGTTAATAGTGGGATGTGTGTATCATTTTGGCTTATGTTATTCTGTCCAGAGGATTCTCCCTAGGGAAGGTGGGAAAGAAAGGAAGAATGCTTTGGAGAGAATTCCCATGGTGGACAAGTAGCATTTTGAGTCAAGGGAGTAGTGTGCACTTTGGTAAGGAGTCCTGAAAGAGCATCTTATGGTTACAGATCCTGAGGTGGTTTGGTGTGGTTGGAAGGCAGGTTTGTTGGTTAGTGGTGAGAGGGAGCAGCTGTAAAGGAATACCAAAGCTGCAATTTGAAGGCTTGGGTAATTTTAGCTGCACGCACTCAACTAGCTGTGTGTCTATATGTGATTTCCCTAAGTTTCAATTTCCTTAAATGTGCAAAATGAGAATAATAAAAATATCTACACTGTAGGATTGTTGTGAGGTTTAAATCAGGTAACATTTGTACCTGGCACACAAGTACTTAATAAATATCAGCTGCTGTTTTTAGGTGTTTGTACTTTAGAGAGTTATTGAAGGATTTTAAAATTGAAGAGTGACATGATCAGAATTAGAATTTTGAATACTAATCTCAGGAAAAGTGTGAAAAATGGATTGAAGAGGAAGAAACTGAAGGCGGAAAATTAAGTAGGCCTGTGCTAGAATACTGGCTAGTAAGATTCTAGATTAAGAAATGAGGAGAGGACAGGACGAGTTTGAGAACTATTACAAATTATCACGTGCGTTGTATTCCATGAGTTGGGGAGATCTTAAGGGAACTAGGAGAATTGACAGCAAGAATATGGACAGAATACCTAGCTGAGTAAGAAACATTGTATTTTCCTCCTCTTAATACAACTCAGAAACATACTTTAAAAGCATTTGGTATTTTGACATTTGGTACTGGGACGTTTTGAGTGTTACCATATAATCATTTTGGATAAAGATACATGTCTATTTACACAGTTTTGTTTTTGGAGTACTTTATGTACATTCTCGTTGAATACTCTTCTATTTGGCGAGTTTTGTTATAGCATTTGAAAAACTGCCCTTTCCCAGTGAAATGATTAGATTTTAATTTGTTTACTCAGTTGAATGTTCTTACCTTACATAATTTTACTTAGATTATTTTATAATAGAGAAGAAAGGTTTAGACTATGACGTGTTTTCTTGTCACTGAAGTGTTCCTTACGTTGTTTTGACCAATTGTACTGTGGGTTAAATATAATGTAATTTTAAGGTGTGGTTGAGACTCAGGCCCAAGATATTTTACTTTTTATTAATCATATTTTATAAAATTATAATGATAATTATTTAAGTAAACAAGATTTTGGGATTGTGTATAAGGTCATAGGCATTTTCACTTGTTTGTCAGCAACCCCTAGAAGTTATGTCTCCTTTGCTATTGAATTAGAGTGAGACTTTCTACATACAGCTATATCGAAGGGCAAAAAAAGTAATGTTTAGTAGAGCTGCAATCATAAGAAAGATTTTTCAGTGATACTTATTTCTTCACCCAATAGCTTTTATTAAGTGTCTTTTTATGTATTAGAATAATCTTTTTTGAGATGGAGTTTCACTCTTGTTGCCCAGGCTAGAGTACAGTGGTGCAATCTCGGCTCACCGCAACTTCCGCCTCCTTGGTTCAAGTGATTCTTCTGCCTCAGCCTCCCGAGTAGCTGGGATTACAGGCACGCACCACCTCGTCTGGCTAATTTTGTACTTTTAGTAGAGACGGGGTTTCTCTATGTTGGTCAGGCTGGTCTTGAACTCCCGACCTCAGTGATCTGCCCACCTCGGCCTCCCAAAGTGCTAGGATTACAAGCGTGAGCCACCGCACCTGGCCATGTATTAGAATAATCTTTAGGAATTAAAAAAAATAAATATTTTGTGCTCCTTGTCTTCAAGGAGCTCTCAGTCTAGTGGAGAAAGTAGAACACAGGAAAACATGATTTTAAAAATAAAATAGTGTAATAATTGCTATACCTAGGGATACCCAGCTAAACCATGGGCATATGTAGGAGGAACATCTAATCTGCAGATATCACATGATCATGCTAATTTGGTAGACTTATTGCTATATATTACATGAGAAGAGTAGATCCAGAACTGAAAGGAGTCTATCATCCAGCCATCTGTTACAGATCAGGACATAGTACATTTCAGAGAGCACATGCTACTTCATGGGAGATGGAAGATTGCAAGAAGCCTCTTGGCAATCCTCACTTCTTATGCCATTTCTTTATATAGAGTATATTGTGTATGTTCCTTGTCTCCCTGATGGGGCCACTACTGTGTGTAATGGATGAGACATGATGGAGTGGGTTGAGGAGGGAGATACATATGAGGTGAGTTTAAAGGAATTTCAATTATTTGGCGTGAATAAGAGAAATCTGGGACTGTCTTAAAAAAAGTTTTGGGTTTTTTTTGGTAATAATTTTATACTCAGAGAAATGTTGCAAGACCAAGAATAGTACAAAGAATATCTAAATACTCTTTATCCAGATTTACCTGTTGTTAATATTTTGTGCCATTTTCTTACCGTTTGCTCTCTTTCATATATATGTATATATGAATAGGTATATATATGTTTATATGCATATTATGGCCCTTTATCTCCTAAATACTTTCAACATGTATTTCCCAGTCATAGGGATTTAAAAAAAAATTGTACAGTGTGGACTTCACTAAATTTAACATTGACGCAATAGTTTAATCTACTATTTGTATTCCAATTTTTTGCTCAATTGGCCCAGTCACCTTTATGGTATTTCCCCTTCCACAGACTGCTTTTTAAAGAGCAAAGAATGAGTCATGAGTAATTTTTAGTAGAAACTTTCTATTAAGGGTCTAAAGACAATCATGGTGACTTAAAGTTGGATTCCTGTTTTGATCCACATCCATGCCTCCCACAAACTTTCCTGTCTCAGAAAATGACAGCACAATCCCATTTATTATTCAAGCCAGAAACCTGAAGCCTATTTGGTTTCTCTTTTAACTTTATCCTTTGAGTTTAACCCATCACTGAGTCCTGTAGTTTCTGTCTCCCCTATATATCTTGAAACCCATCTATTGGCTGGGTGCAGTGGTTCACGCCTATAATCCCAGCACTTCGGGAAGCAGGAGGGTCACTTGAGCTCAGGAGTTCAAGACCAGCCTGGGCAACATAGTGAGACCACACACCCCCACCCCCGTCTACAAAAATTAAAAAATTAGCTGGGTGTGGTGGCATGTGCCTGTGGTCCCAGCCACTAGGGAGGCTGAGATGAGAGGACTGCTTGAGCCCAGGAGGTCGAGGCTGCAGCGAACTATGATCACCCCACTGTACTCCAGTCTGGACGACAGAGAGAGACCTTGTTTCAAAAAAAAGAAAGGAACTTGTCTATACCTTTCTATTCATCTACTTCAACCAGCCTAGTCTATCATTGTTTCTCATCTGGACTCCTACCTACTTTCCTACCTGATTTTTTCCTGCTTCTACATTTTCTTCTTTCCTATTCATTCTCCACATAACAGCCAGAATGATCTTTTAGAAATGTAAATCAGATCGGCCAGGTGCAGTGGCTCACGCCTGTAATCCCAGCACTTTGTGAGGCCCAGGCAGGCGGATCACCTGAGGTCAGGAGTTCAAGACCAGCCTGGCTAACATGGTGAAACCCCATCTCTATTAAAAATACAACAATTAGCCAGGCATGGTGGCGGCACCTGTAATCCCAGCTACTAGGGAGGCTGAGGCAGGAGAATTGCTTGAACCTGGGAAGTGGAGGTTGCAGTGAGCCGATATCGTGCCACTGCACTCTAGCCTGGGTGACAGAGCGAGATTCCATCTCCAAAAAGTAATGATAATTTTAAAAAGTACATCAGATCGTGTCATGCTCCAGTTTATATATTAAGTGGCTTTCCACCGTGCCAGAGCACTCTCTGTGTAGCTTAACTCTTCTTTAGTCCACAACTTTAAAATATTCTCCCTCTGAGAGGCCTTTCTTGATGCCCAGTTTGTTATTTTTCCTAAAGCATTTCATTGTTTTCCTTTATAGCACTTATGATTTGTAATTATTTAATTGTTTTTTTTTTCTTTTTCTGTATTTCCTACACTAGGTTGTAAGTGCAAAATGCATAGGGACCAGGTCTGTTTTGTGCACTTTTGTATACCTAGCACATTGCTAGAATTATAGCAGATGATTAATAAAAATTTGAATATTTGAGTGAAAGGAAACCTGAGAGGTTATCTAGTCTTACCTCCCACCAATTTAAGAGTCTGCACTATCTCTGTCAAGTGCTTGTCTAGCTTATTTTTTAATGCTTTCGCAGATGGACAGCTTAGTGTTTTATGTAGTTTACTTTGTTGAATAATTTTGGTAGTTTGAAAAGTTTTAGTTTTTGGGCTGAAAACTGCCCTTTTCTTATTTCTATTCATTGATCCTAGTTCTGCCCCTTTGTCACAACTTAAACTATTTTGACCCTACATATAGTATCTTAAACTATTTGACAGCAACCGTCATGTATGCTCTTGGCTTTGTTAGGCTAAACCATTTATAAGTGCTTGAGCTTTTCATCATGTGGCATGTTTCTTTACCCTTACGTCCTTTGTATCCCTTTTGCCAGGGTAGCTCTAAAAGTGGTATAATGAAGGATAAAGATATTTATGATCTTTGGTCCAGTTATCTGTGATTAAATGTTTTATAGCACATTAATTCAATGTAATATATTGTAGCCCTTAAAATAACAAATATAACTGTAGAACTGTGGGATATATTTATAAAACAATGATATTTTAAAAGTAGAACATTAAATTGTATCTAGATAGTTCATATAGCTGACTCTGTGTGTGTAGATGAAATTTAGAAGGGTACATGAAGTAATGAGAATAGTTGTATAGTTATGTTAGGGTGGTGGAATTATAGGGAGAAGTTTTGTTTTTTTTTTTCTTTGAGACAGAGTCTTCCTCTGTCACCCTGGCTGGAGTGCAGTGGTGTGATCTCAGATCACTACTTCCCAGGTTCAAGCGATTCTCGTGCCTCAGTGTCCAGAGTAGCTGGGATTACAGGCATCTGCCACCACCATCTCTGGCTGATTTTTGTATTTTTAGTAGAGATGAGGTTTCATCCTGTTGGCCAGGCAGTTCTAGACTCCTTGCCTCAAGTGAGCCACTCACCTTGGCTTCCCAAAATCCCAAAGTGCTGGGATGATGGGTGTAAGCCACCATACCTGGCTTTATTTGTTTATTTAAGAGACTGGGTCTCACTGTGTTACCCAGGCTGGACTCGAACTCCTGGGCTTAAGTGATCCTCCCATTGCAGCCTCCTGAATAGCTTGGACTACAGGCATGAGCCACCATGCCTGGCCCAGAAATTTTAAAATATAGAGTATTTTATAATTAGTTTAATAAGAAAAGAGAAAATATAATGCTTGGAAATGTCATTCCAACTAGAATTAAGTGAGATTTCAGTAGTCTGCATTAAGACTGTATTTCTTTTTAATGTAGTTTAAGAATGCTTATTTTGTGGCCTTATCACATTGTAATAATAGCCACATTTGGCTAGTGGCTACTGTATTGACAGGGCAGATACATGTATTGGGTAAGGGCAGATGGAGAACATTTCTTTTGGTACAGTGTTCTATGGATAGTGCCAGAATAAGAGATTGTGTGGGATGGATCACTCATGAGAGCAAGATAGGCAAAATGGTGACTTGTACCGCGGTGGCTCACGCCTGTAATCCCAGCACTTTGGGAGGTCGAGGCAGGTGGATCACGAGGTCAGGAGATCGAGACCATCCTGGCCAACATGGTGAAACCCTGTCTCTACTAAAACTATAAAAAAAAATTAGCTGGGTGTGGTGGCACACGCCTATAGTCCCAGCTACTCAGGAGGCTGAGGCAGGAGAATTGCTTGAACTCAGGAGGCGGAGGTTGCAGTGAGCCAAGATTGCGTCACTGCACTCCAGCCTGGCGACAGAGCAAGACTCCGTCTCAAAAAAAAAAAAAAGAAAAAAAAGAAAGGTGATTTGTGTCCATACAATCCTTTTGAGGCTCAATCTTGAAGGTAGAGGAGCCAAGTGAGGTGTGGGAACAGGGCCACAAGACATAGTTCATGGCACTGGCCATTAGGTGGCAGTGTCTCCTCAGGCTTGCTAGTTATTGGAGCAGCACTTGGGGAGTAGGAAGAATGAGGTGGGGAGCAGTCTTCTCGGTGAGTGGGCAAGGTTTCTGTATATGTAAAAGTTTGTTGGTAATGTCTTTATATTTCAAAGAGTACCTATCACCACCACCACCGCTGCCGCCGCCACCACCTCCTCTTACCATATTAAGTGCCACTGACAGGTTCAGTGGTCCTGATTCCTGACTCTCTATGTGAACTTGGACAAATTACTTAAGTTTTCTAAAGCTATTTCTTCATCTGTGAAATGGGAATAAATATACCTATCTAGTAGTTGTTAAGGTAGGAGGTTAAGGTTAAGATGTGATAATTTTTTTTTTTTTTTTGGAGACAGAGTCTCTGTCACCCAGGCTGGATTGCAGTGGTACAACCTCGGCTCACTGCAACCTCCGCCTTTTAGGTTCAATTGACTCTCATGTCTCAGCCTCCCAAGTAGCTGGGATTACAGGCATGTGCCCCCACATCTGGCTAATTTTTGTATTTTTAGTACAGACAGGGTTTTACCATATTGGCCAGGCTGATCTCGAACTCCTGACCTCAGGTGATCCACCTGCTTTGGCCTCCCAAAGTGCTGGGATTACAGGAGTGAGCCACCGTGCCCAGCCTAAGATACAATTCTTATAAGTGAATAGCACAGTGCTACACATACACCTACTTGGTAAAAATTATTTATCATTAAGGGCCCTGACAGTCATGTTCTCCTGTTTTGTTTTCAGCAGGGACAGTTAAGCCTTTCCACCTTCTGGTTGCATAGGAAGGACAGTTTCTTGCCTTGGTCATGGAGATCCTGTATAACCTGTCTTCCACAGGTGTTCCTGTCTCTTGAGATAGCAGCCTGAGCCAGCCCCAGGACATTATTCATTTGTATGTACTAACATCTGTTATATGCCAGGCTCTGTGCTAGATGCTGAGTATTAAAAAAAAAAAGAGTCTTTAATTAGGCTATTGAGTATATGTTGTAGATATTTTCATTATGCTTATGTTTTTGAAATTACTTGTATTGCTCAAGTTCTGTATGCTTTTGTTGGTTGAGTTCGCTCATAACGTTTAGTAAGACCTAGTACCTACTTCCTGCAGCCCCATTCAGCTGCAGGTGTGATTTCCACACCCTTCAGGTTTAGCCAGTCCTGACTTAGGTGGGTGAGTGGGGCCTGCAATTAGCATGGCTACCATAGGCACAATGTTTACCATTCCCATCAAGCTGCCACTTTCTTCTGGACTTAGCTGTAAATCAGAACTTCTGCCTTGTTTTCCCCTTAAGCATTTTCAGTCTCCTAATGGGACTGGAAGCCCACCTTGATCTCATGGTGGGATCTTGTTCCAAATATTTTCCCCACTATTTTCTTTATTTTTAACCTCCTCTTTGAGCTCTTTTCCTGCAGAAAAGAGGGTACAAAAAAAAAAAAAAACCCAGGCCAGGCATGGTGGCTCATGCCTGTAATCTCAGCACTTTGGGAGGCTGAGGCGGGTGGATTACTTGAGCTCTGGAGTTGGAGACCAACCTGGACAATGTGGCGGAAGCCCATTCTTTACAAAAAATACAAAAATTAGCCAGGTGTGGTGGCACGCATCTGTAATCCCAGCTACAAGGGAGGCTGAGGCAGGATGGTTGCTTGAGCCCAAGGAGGTCAAGGCTGCGGTGAGCTGTGTTTGCACTACTTCACTCCTGCCTGGGTGGGTGACAGAGGGAGACTCTATCTCAAACAAAAAACAGAAAAACAAAGAAGATTGCCTCTATGTTGTCTCAAGTTACTGTCTTTTTTTTTTTTTTTTTTTAAATAGGGTTTGTTTGAAAGAATAGGGTATATTTCCTGACTGTTCATCTCTTTATTCTTAAACCTGCTGTAGTCAGATTTCTGTCCTCATCTTGTCTCCTGAAACTGCTTTGGCAAAGGTGACCAAATTTGTAAACTACCAAGCCCAATTATTCTTTTTGGTTTTTAGTTTACTTATATGTGGAATTTGACACTACTGCTTGTTATCTTCAAAATTTCTTTCAAATTACTTTTTTAGTTCTCTTCTTTACACTTAGATCATACGATCTCTGTGCCACCCCCCCTCCCCCCGCTTCCCCCATCTGTTTTTTAAGTGTTGGTTATACCAGGACCGTGCCTTTCTCTCCTTGTTGTACATCTTCTCCAGGTGACGTCGCTTGTTTTTGGTGGGAAATTTGACCATCATTCCCGTACTGATAACTTTCAAATCACCATCTTCCTTTCAGATTTTGCCCTTGCATTTCAGACTCCTTTGACCAGTAAACACCCTCGCATATGCTGTCTAGATAATGCACCTCAAAGTTAGCTTGACATGCTAAGTTTGTGATCTTTTTCCCCAGATATAATGTTTGCTCTCAATGAAAGGCAAACATTATGTCTGGGGAAAAACATCATGTCCAGTCAGACAAGCCCAGAATTTTGAGCTCTTTCCTCTTATCTCCCACATCTAACCAATCACTCATCCATTTATTTGCTAAATATTATGCTCTCATTTTGTGCCCATTATTGTGACAAAATTCTTTAGATTTAATATTGCTGATATCTTTTGTACCTTTTTGCTACAGTCTTTGTTGTCTTTCTCATGTTGTAACCTCTTAACCCATCTCCCCTTCTTAACCCATCTCCTGCATACTTAAATCAAAGTGACTTTCCAAAATTCAGGTCAGATCTTTTTTTTTAATAGTTTAAAACCCTTTAGTTTCCTAATTGCCCATAGTAAAGTCCAAACTTCTTAGTATGGCACATAAGCCACTCTATAGGCTGTATTTTTCCACTATTCTTCCTTTCTTCTTATGCATTTCTGAAACCCTGTTCACTACCATTGTTCAGCCAACAACAGTTTTCTGAATGTGTCATGCTGGTTCTATGTTTTTGTTTATGCTCTTAGGCTGTATTGTTTTTTCACATTCAGTGTCTTTATTTCTATTTACTATTTATCTTTTGAGACTCAGCTCAAGCATTGCCTCCTCTACGAAGCCATTTATGTTATCCCTGTCTCCCAGTTAAGCACTTTCTTTTTTGTTCCCCCATGTGCTACCCCTTATACTCTGCTCTAGCAGTTAAAGTACTTCATTCCCCTTCTCTTGTCTACATGTCTTTTCCCTTATATTGGAAGGTCTTATTTTATCCACAACCTGTATCTTAGAGCCTGATTCATAATAGGCTTTCAATAAATGTTTAATAACTAAATGAATGTATTTTAAGTCATTGCTGTAATGACAGCATTTCTCCTTTACTAGATCATAAGCTGCTTATGGCAAGTACTATGTGTACCTTCTTTACTTTTCAGGATCTTGTCTTATAGTTACTTTATAAAAAAGTGTTGAGGCCGGGCGCCGTGGCTCACGCCTATAATCCCAGCACTTTGGGAGGCTGAGGCAGGTGGATCACCTGAGGTCAGGAGTTTGAGACCAGCCTGGCCAACATGGTGAAACCCTGTCTCTACTAAAAATACAAAAATTAGCTGGATGTGGTGGCGGGCGCCTGTAATCACAGTTACTTGGGAGGCTGAGGCAGGAGAATCACTTGAACCTGGGAGGTAGAGGTTGCAGTGAGCCAAGATCATGCCATTGCACTCCAGCCTGGGTAACAAGGGCAAAACTGTCTCCAAAAAAAAAAAAAAAAAAGGTGTTGTATTAATCTGAGGTGGAGGTTTGCAGTGGATTAAGCATGGCCTCTTTACAAAGGAAGAAGTTGAGTTCTTTTAGTCCTAAGCACAATAAGATATTTGATGGTCATTATAGTTAATTTATAGAGGCAAACATTGCACCTAACTTTAGTCACTTTGGTATTTGGCAAATCAAGCAGATTGTCAGCGTCAGTACTCTGGGGATTGGTTAAATGCTGGTAACTATTTTAAGGATTTTTACTTTTAAAAAATGTTAAGGTATGGGTGTCCTAGTTGCTATTAAGAATTGTGTGAGCAATTATCTAAAACATTTTGTAACTAAATCATACAGGGAGCCAGTATTTGAAGAGCATAGTCATACTGAGACTAAAACTGTGCCATACTCTATTTCTTTTGTAATTTAGTATTTTTTTAAAAAAGCGTTTTATGCCAAAAGTTTTAAGTTCCTTCTTCAAAAAAATGAAACAAGCAGGTGTCATGGATATGCGTAGAGATTGAGATTCTAAATTAGAATACGTTATTAAGAAGGAAGCTATCAGGGAAGAGATTGGTTTCTTCATTAGGGTTAGTAACCCAGTATAGTTTGTGGAGAGGTGGAAAAAAATCAATATTATGCATTAGTACCTGTTTTACTTATGTAAACAGGAACCTATAAATAGGAGCTTATAAACCAGTTCTATAGGACCTCAGATATTAATTGAAATATACCGCCAATTGTGTGATAAGCTGTTATGCTTTATGTGTGTGTGTATATATACATATAGATGTGCTGATGATGTAAATTTGAGGTAAAAATTAGTAAAATACCTAACAAGATACTGTTAAGGAATATGCTGTTTATTCTTGCTTTTAACCTACATTTGTAAAGAACCAGTTAGGTGCCAGCCTATGTCTTAGGGCTTCACTGAGGCAGCAGGTGAATGAAAGTCAGTCTGTGTTCTCACAGAACTTGGCCTCCAGTGGAGGGAAAATAAACTTTAAGTGTCTGAGGGGCATTACTTGGTGTGTTGACAAGAAACGAGAGCCCACATCTGAGGCTGGTGAGTTTGGCTTCTGCAAAGACGGTTTGATACCATGAAGAATGTGTGAAGGGTGAGGGGTAGTGCATTTCAGACACAAGACTATATGTGTGAACACATGTCTGTGAGCCCCAGAACTCCCAACAAGTCAGGCATAAACCTTTACAATTAGTTGAATAATTGGGGCTGATGACTAACTACACCATCCATAGAAACCTTGAAAATTCGCTAGCTCCCTTTTCCCTCCATTGGACTTGCCTCCCAGTGTATGCCCTCATATTTCTTTTTTATGACATTTATTATATTTTTGTGTTTTTTTTTTTGAGATGGAGTCTCGCTCTGTCACCCTGGCTGGAATGCGGTGGTGTGATCTCGGCTCACTGCAAGCTCTGCCTCCCGGGCTCACACCATTTTCCTGCCTTAGCCCCCCGAGTAGCTGGGACTACAGGCACCTGCCACCTTGCCCTGCTAATTTTTTTGTGTTTTTAGTAGAGACGGGGTTTCACCGTGTTAGTCAGGATGGTCTTGATCTCCTGACCTCGTGATTCGCCCGCCTCAGACTCCCAAAGTGCTGGGATTACAGGCGTGAGCCACCGCGCTTGGCCATATTTTTGTGTTTTTAAATGTCTAGTCTTTGCTGGGCCATTAGCTCTAGGAGTGCAAGGTTAATATCTGTCTGTGACAGCAACTTGTGCAGTTGCTGCACATAATGGATGTTCAGTAAATATTTAATAGACAAATAATGCTTTTATGGGTAACATAATGGTGTTATGGACAGCATAAAGTAGTTCTGTTGAAGAAGAGAATGTGGTTTAATGCACGATTTTAAGTAAGATTTTCCTTTCCCGTTAGGTGGAATTTAGCCATCTAGACAGTAAAGAACACACATGCCTCTTGAGTTGCTCACCTCTGTTTTCCCCTGCCTACAGTGGTTTGGAAGACATAGATAACTATGAAATAGGACATTTTGGGTGAGGTTAGGGTCTAAAGTTAGCATGGAGTTTAAAAATCTTGTATAGTCAAAATTGCTGTTGAGAAACCAGATGGTGACGTAAGTTTAACCTGGTTATCTTTTCTTGCAGCTTTGGTTGAGTACCAAAGAGTTGGTCAGTTCAGAGAGTTGGCTTCTGCAAAAAATACCCATTTTCAGATAGTAGTATCTCACTGTTGGTAATTTGCTCATACTGTGCCAAGCATGTATAAACTGAGACTTACTGAGGGAGAAAGAGATTCATGTCTTTTCCTATATGTTCACTTTGTAAGTATATTTTTATAGAGTAGAATGATGGGTGGAATCACCTACACCATTAATGTTCCTCTAGCTCTGGAAAGTAATTTTACTTTGTCTAAATTCAAATATATGTGTGTTGGGAGGCTGAGGTGGGAAGATCACCTGAGCCCAGGAGTTGAGGCTGCAGTGAGCTGTGATAGCACCACTGCACGCCGGCTTGGGTGACAGTGAAACCCTATCTAAATATATATATACACACACACACACACGTGTATATATATATTTATTAATTATACCCAGACACCGACACGTAATGTGATTGCCTCATTCACCATCTCCACTCTTTTCAGGTATAGAAACTCATTTATTTACAAACAGTTTAAGTTCTGAAAGGCTGTTCATAAATTCTTTTTGTAAACAATCACTAACATCTTCCTTTGGTGTCCGGCATTGCTGAGAAACTTATTTCAGTTGGTTGTTTTGTTCATATGTACAGAAGCTTATGAGTCGAAAGTAGAGGAGTTTCTGTATGTGGGACCTGTGAACCTAGGCATTTACTGTCTCCTGGTCCTAGGACCCTGCTTTGCTTAGTGAAGTTTGCTCTTCAGAAAGATTCATGTAACCTTCTCCCACTGGAAATGACTCAAGACCAGGAACATCTAATTTTCAGGACATACACTTTTTTTTTTCTTTTTAAAAAGTGCTTTATGTCCAAAGGATTACTTAATTCCCCGAGGATGAGTTAATTCAGGCATTACTGTATCAATAGTATTTTATACAGTTGTGGAATTGGGAGGGGACTTGATTTATCTCCCCCTGGTGCACCTGCAACTCTGAAGGTCCATTGTATCTGGGGGAAATAGAATGGAATGTAAAAAATGTTTAGTTGATTTATGTGAGGGTCGGGTCAAGAACAGGTTAAACTAATTACGATAATAGGGGTTAGAATAGAGCAGTGGTTCCACAGTGTTTGTGTATATCAGAATCACCTGAAAGACTTCATTAAAACAAGATCTCTGGGCTCTACAGAATTGCTGAACACTATATCTAAGGTAAGGCCTTAGAAAATCTATTTTTAACATGTTTCTAGGTGTTATTGATGCTACTGCTGATCAGCCTTGGTCAGGATAGTTAGAAGTTTATGATTTTGCTAATTCAAGAGTCCTTTGTCTTTTGTAGGAGGAGTTAAATGTAGAGATCCAGGGTTTGGGAGTTCTCTGAATAGGAGTATGCAGGTGCTCCTGAGAGAGAATGAAAATGAATGCTAAGAGAAGGAGGATAATGTAGAATGTGCTGAAATTTATTTCCTATCTCTTTCCCTGATGAAAGCATCCTTATTTGGGGTTTACTTTTTTATTTTTACTCTATTTTTTTTTCTGAGACGGAGTCTCACTCTGTTGTCCAGGCTGGAGTGCAGTGGTGCGATCTCAGCTCACTGCAACTTCCGCCTCCCGAGTTCAAGTGATTCTCCTACCTCAGCCTCCCAAGTAGCTGGGATTATAGGCACCTGCCACCACACCCAGCTAATTTTTGTATTTTTAGTAGAGATGGGGTTTCACCATCTTGGCCAGGCTAGTCTGGAACTCCTGACCTCAGGTGATCACCTGTCTTGACCACCTAAAGTGCTAGGATGACAGGTGTGAGCCACTGTGCCCGGCTGGGGTTTACTTTTTTAAATAGAAGTTATATATGGATGTTTTCAAACATCATGTGTAGAGAAAACAGCATAATTAATCCCTGGTGTTATTTACCACTCACCTTTTAATAGTTTCAGTTTTAACTGTCACACTCCCTTTTTTGAGGGGTGTTTTGATATTTAATGGAGTGTTTCAGATTTTCTTACTTTGTGATTCTTTTTTTCTGTATTTATTAGTTGTGGTTCTTCTATAAAGAAGATTTTCCGTCAATTTTTTGATTACTTTGAAATACAAGAAGAGCAGGATACATGCTTATTTCTTTTATCAATTTGTGGAAAAAAGTTGTCTTTGCAATAAGGCATATTTTTACTATTTATAGGAGTAGAAGCAGTTTGAGGCTTTTAATTTTTTTTTTTTTTTTTCTGAGATGGAGTCTCGCTGTCACCCAGGCTGGAGTGCAGTGGCACGATCTCGGCTCACTGCAGGCTCTGTCCCCCGGGGTTCACGCCATTCTCCTGCCTCAGCCTCCTGAGTAGCTGGGACTACAGGCGCCGTCACCTCGCCCAGCTAATTTTTTGTATTTTTAGTAGAGACGGGGTTCCACTGTGTTAGCCAGGATGGTCTCGATCTCCTGACCTTGTGATCCGCCCGCCTCGGCCTCCCAAAGTGCTGGGATTACAGGCGTGAGCCATGGCGCCCGGCGAGGCTTTTAATTTTTTAAGAGAAGCTTTAAAAAATGAAGTATAACTTACATACAATAAAATACATAAATCTTAAATGATGTACTCTTGGTGAATTTTACACCATCCAGATCAAGTTGCCAACATCTCAGTCAACCCCTTTTCAGTTAGCCCCCTCTTGCAGAGTTAGTCTCTGTCCCAGGGATTTCCAACGTGTGAATTCCAGATCGGCAGAATCAACATCACCTGGAAACTTGTTAAAAATACTTTTTCCTAAGGCCCTACCTTAGATATGTTGGTTCAGAAACTCTGGGAGTGGAGTCCAGAGATCTTGTTTTAATGAAGTCTTCTGGGTGATTCTGATACACACAAGCACTGTGGAACCACTGCTGTATTCTAACACATATTATCATCATTACTTTAATCAGTTCTTTACCTTACTCTCACATAAATGGATCAACTGAACATTTCTCCCATTCCGTTCTGTTTCCCCAACATGCACTGGGTTTTTTCCTGTGCCCTGGGTGAGAAGTCTTGCTGCTTCTTCCCCAGCAGTTTAAGGCTTTTGCTTCAGAGGACAGAAGGAGGCAGGGAAGGGAGAGGGTTTGTGTTTGTTCCAGTGCAGCGTTTGATCACCTCCTGCGTGCCTGTGCCATTAAGAGGGGGCTTTCTTATATGTTTCTCTTGAATGCTAGGTTGAGGCCCATGAGGAAGAGCTTGCTGTTGGTGCTAGTCCACATTTGGCTTTTAAGCAGACATTAAAATGTTAGCTTATTACTCCTTTTTATGGTGGTCATTTCTGTCTTTTATGCTCAGCCAAAAGCGAAACTGTTAAATGTCCATCTCTCCTGGGAGGGGCTTGTCTCCCTTTGGAATTTGATTGACTTGCTTGCCTTATAATAACAGCTTTCTGATGGGCTTATGAAAGGTTATGATTTTGAAGATTATCTGGCTCTTCCAGGTTTTTAGGTAGGAGTGATATTAATTGCAGCTTTTTACATCGAAAATGGAAATCTGACCTTCATATAAATGGAATCACACTATATTTATCCTCAAGTCTCTGGATTCTCTTGTTTAAAGGATCCTGTTAGTTTTATCTGTATTGTTGCATATAGCAATAATTAGGTCTTCATTACCATGTTGTATTCTATTATGTGGAAACTACCACTAACATTTTTCTTTTTTTTTTGAGATGGAGTTTTGCTCTTGTTGCCCAGGCTAGAGTGCAATGGTGCAATCTCACCTCACTGCAACCTCTGCCTTTTGGATTCAAGTGATTCTCCTGCCTCAGCCTCCCGAGTAGCTGGGATTACAGGCATGCGCCACCATGCCCAGCTAATTTTGTATTTTGAGGAGAGACAGGGTTTCTCCAAATTGGTCAGGCTGGTCTCGAACTCCCGACCTCCGGTGATCCGCCCACCTCGGCCTCCCAAAGTGCTGGGATTACAGATGTGAGCCACCGTGCCTGGCCTCACTAACATTTTTCTATGAAACTATAATTCTAATATATGTAGATCTTTACAAAATGTTTCGTGTTTAGATATTTACCATTTGTCATATACTGAGCAAGCTGGGGCTTGAGTAATGTATTCTGGTGAATCAAACCCAGTATGTGCCATTAGTGAATTTATGGCCTGGTAGTCTTCCATCCATGTTAATGTTACTCCTGTTACTCTTCTTCCTGATGCTGGATCTCCTATGGCCCTGTCCCTACTGCCCATTTAATTTAATTTAGGGAACTTTGCTCAAGCAGATCCTATATAGACTGAAATGTTAAATGTTTGCTTGTTGTGATTTGACCTGGTGTTTGTAAAATGTCTGTACTTAATTGTTATACTTGTCTACTATTTTAAAAGGCAGTATATGGGTCAATATTGACGTAGTTTGGCATGTGTCATCTTTTCCTAGCCCTCCGCACATTAATGACATTTGCATGCCCCACAGGTATTTGAGTTTTGTGTTCCTGTACCAACTGGTAAAATTTGGAGGGAGAAATTTTTATAGTTTGGCCAGGGGAACTTCTGGTTCCTCTTTACTTGTTAGCATTTTTGTTCTTTTAAATTTAAATTTCAGGAAGTAATATACATTGGATCTGCATAATAACCTTATTTAATGTTCTTAAACCACAAATTCCTTTTGAGCCTAACTTTTACAAGTTACTTTGAACTCCATTTATGTGAGTGAAAATGAAGTTGTAGCTGGAGCACAGAAAGGTCATACTGATAAAATAAAGAGGCTTTGTGTTGAGCATGGCATGTCCTCTTTAAAACTTTGAAGAATCTGGAAGTAAGTGCACCATTTTAAACCTTTGGCTAAAGTTGTCCATTTTGCTTATTGGTATTTTATGTTATGTTATGTTTTATGTTATGTTATGTTATTTTTGAGATGGAGTTTCACTATTGTCACCCAGGCTGGAGTGCAATGGTGCAGTCTCCGGTCACTGCAACCTCTGCCTCCTGGGTTCAAGCGATGCTCTAGCCTCAGCCTCCCAAGTAGTTAGAATTACAGGCGCCTGCCACCACGCCCAGCTAATTTTTTTTTTTTTTTTGTATTTTTAGTAGAGATGGGGTTTTACTATGTTGGCCAGGCTGGTCTCAAACTCCTGACCTCAGGTGATCCACCCGCCTCGGCCTCCCAAAGTGCTGGGATTACAAATGTGAGCCACCACGCCCAGCTAATTTTTTTTTGTTGTATTTTTAGTAGAGATGGGGTTTTACCATGTTGGCCAGGCTGGTCTCAAACTCCTGACCTCAGGTGATCCACCTGCCTGGGCCTCCCAAAGTACTGGGATTACAGGCGTGAGCCACCACGCCTGGCTGCTTATTTAATTGCTATAATCAAGCCTTTGAATCAGCTTATGCCACAGATGACAGCCAGGAAAAAATGGGAAAAGGGAATATGAAAGAAGTAGTTGAGTAACACAAGGTTAAAAAAAATCACTTTAAATTCTGATCTAGTTGTCTGAACTTGAAAGCAGATTTCCAAAGTAACTGCTTATATGTGTGTAGTCATCAGTATTGTTTTTCAGTTAATTGCTCTTGTACTTAGTAGTGAGTTTATGTCTGTTTAAACCCCTAAAATGAAGACAATTTATACCTTCTAAAAAACTATTTGAAAAACTAAAAAAAGACAGTGAGTGGGTGGTTCCTCAGATGATGAGGTAATGGATATTAAAGGAGTTTGAAAAAGTGACAGCTCTTACTGTTCTTCTGCTAAATTTCTGTAATTAATATCTAGGTCCTTTGCAGTCTTTATGCTTTTCCTCTGACATTAGCCATTCAGTCCCTTCCTTCATTCTTGTCCCTTGCTGTCAGTAGGCTTCTCAGAATACAGGCAGCATCGCTTAACGAAGGGGATCTGTTCTGAGAAATGCCTCCTTAGGCCATTGTTCTGTGAACATCATAGAGTATACTTACACAGATGCAGATGGTATAGCCTACTACACACCAAGGCTATATGGTATACTATCTTGCTTATAGGCTACAAACCTGTACAGCATATTACTGTATTGAATACTGTAGGCAGTTGTAACACAATGGTAAGGAATTGTTTATCTAAATTTACGTAAACATAGAAAAGGTACAATAAACATACTATATAAAAGAGAAAAAATGGTATACCAGTATGGGGCACTTGAATGGAGCTTACAGGACTGAAAGTTGCTCTGGATGAGTTAGTGAGTGAGTGGTGAGTGAATGTGAAGGCCTAAGACATCATTGCACACTAGTATAGACTTTATAAACACTGTACAAACAGGATACAATAGATATGTGAAAAATAAAGTAATTGCATTACAATGTTAGAATGGCTACCATGTCACTAGGCTATAGGAATTTTTCAGCTCCACTGTAATCTCATGGGACCATCATTGTAAATGTAGTCCATCATTGACTGTAACATCATTGCGTGGCTCACTGACTGTATTTCATTCGTTTGTCATGAAGGCAGTTTTCATTGGCCCTGGAATCAGGTAAACTTGAACCCGAATCCTCTTTGACAGTTTGTGAATTTGTGACTTTGGTCACAAATGTATTAGCCTCTTTGAATCTTGGTTTTAGCTATTTAAGATGGGAAGAAATCTACTACCTTATAATGTTATGAAGATTAAACAAAAAGGATGAAGTGGTAAGCATGGTACCTGTCATGTAAGTGCTTAATAATATTTGCTGCTGCTTTTGCCTTATCCAATTGTGGATTTCTTTTAAAAGTGAGAAACTTGATTTACAGTTTTAAAAAAAGGCATTTATAAGTATTTTTGAATTTTTTTTTTTTTTTTTTTTTTTGAGACAGAGTCTCGCTCTTTTGTCCAGGCTGGAGTGCAATGGTGTGATTTCGGTTCACGGCAACCTCTTCCTCCCGGGTTCAAGTGATTCTTTTGCCTCAGCCTCCCGAGTAGCTCAGATTACAGGTGTGCGCCACCACACCTGGCTGATTTTTGTATTTTTGGCAGAGACAGGGTTTCACCATATTGGCCAGGCTGGTCTCGAACTCCTGACATCAGGTGATCTGCCTGCTTCAGCTGCCCAGAATGCTAGGATTACAGGCGTGAGCCACCACGCCCAGCCTGAAAAAAAAATTTTAAATATTAAATACCAATACTGTGAATTTGCTATACTTTAAAAAATTATTCTTACAGAAACTAAAAAAAACTCAGACATTTTCAAGCACTGGTCCAGATATTAGTCTTAGTTCACCACTAAATTAAAGCTCACAGATGGTATTAAAGTGTCTCAGAGATTATATCATTAGATGATGTAGGCAACATATATTTTTTCAAATTGTTAATGAATGGATTTTTTAGACACCTAACAGATTACAGATTAGATAAAGTGCATCAAAGACAGCATGGCTTCCAAAATGAAGCGGACTCACAATGTCTATTTCAAAATTATAAGCAAATATAAGGGAAAATTTCATGAACATTTAAAGACAGATGGTAGCTCATCAACAAATGAAGTGATAATATTCATAACGTAAACTTCATAGTGGAGCTGTCAGACTAGTTTATCTTAAGACCAAAGTTCAAGATGATTGATGTCATTTGTGTTGCAATTATTTGTACATTTAGAAATCATTATTCTTCATAGAGAATAGCACATTCAGGTTCTAACTATTCTTTACCCCCACAAAGTGGTGGAACCACAAACACTAGTAACAGTGTGTCTGTCTTTTGGGCTCATCTTGTGCCTCTAAGTTATTAATACTGAAGATGCTCTTGGGAGATAACATGTATTACCCTCATCTCAGGCAGGAAAATAGAGGCATAGAGAAAGGAAAGAATTTAATTTTCTTTCCGTGGTCTACTTGTGACGGGCGGAGAAATGTTAAAGCCTTTCTGGCTCACAGGCTCTTTAGTCTTTAGCATGTATTATTTATTAATTTGCAAAATGACCCTAATATGTAATATTAATACCAGTTTTCTTATGTTTATACTGAAAGTGGTTGTGGATATGGTAGTATGTTTTGTGTAAAAGACCATTATCAAAAATGAGGAAGACAGTTGTCTGGCATGGATATTGCCACTGTCCCTTGCTCTGCTCCTGGCAAACATTGCTGCTTGATCATGTCACTACTTCAGAAGCTAGATTTGACCTCATCATCCTTTTTGTTTTTTAAAAATTTTAATGTTAAATTTTTAGTAGAGATGAGGTCTCACTGTGTTGCTCAGTATGGTCTTCAACTCCTGAGCTCAGGCGATCCTTTTGCCTCAGCTTCCCAAACTGTTGAGATTACAGGCGTGAGCGACTGTGCCCGGCCTCAGAATCCTTTTCAACATATTGCCCAAGGGAGCTATTACCAGTCAATCACAGGTCCACAAACAAAGTTCTTTTTTAGTCTTTCCTTACTGTTGAATTAATTTACATTAAGAAATTATGAACTTACTTAAAAGTTGAGGATCTGTTAAATTTGTAGTCCTGTAGCTGGCCTCAAAGTACAGTATATAAGACTTAGTTTATGTTCTCAGCAGGTTTACTTTCCTGTGGGTCAAATAGACATGCACACAATTAGAAGACAAACTCAGCTATATTATTGCTGTGAAGAGAATAGAGAATGATGTAAGATTAATTTTAACTGGAAACATTGGTGGATGTGGTGATTTTGGATCTTGAGGATAGAATCTTCCAAGTGGTCTTTAGCAAAGGCATAGAAGTTAGAAAATATAGGATGGATTTTGGGGAACGACAAATAACGTTATCTTGGCTTAAGTATACAACAAGGATAAGGTAGAACCAAATAGAGTATCTTGCTCCCTGTACAATGAGTTTTGGGTTTTATTTTGTTGTTCCTAGTCTCACAGATGGTTTTTAATCAGTAGAAGTACGTGATCCAGATCTGTGCTTTAAGAAGGTAACTGCTGACAGTTTGAATAGAGGTAAGATTGGAATCTTGACATAAATGTAGGAATCCTTGGTAGTAGTACAGGAAGAAATGATGAGTATACGAACTAAAATTGTGGAATGGAAGTGGTGAATTTAGAATAAATTTTTAAAGGTAAAATTAATGTGATTCCTATAGGATTAAGTTATCCCCAGAGGCTCCAGCATTTCTTTGGAAGGATATCCAGTTATTTCCTTTGTATATTCCAAGTTTAAAAAATTTTTTAAAGGTGATTTTTTTTCTCTACTTGTATTTCTGGAGAATTATTTCTTTATCCTTGGTATTTCATTAAATAGGATACGTTTTTGCATCTGTGATTTGGTATATTTTTTCTTTCCTTCCATAGATTTTTTTTCACCTTTATTCTAGGGATATTTTCTATTATGTCCTCCTGCCTTTTCTCTTCCATTTAATTAGTTATTCTACTTCAGGGATACTAATTATCTTTCTGTTCAGGCTGTGTCCTACATTTTCTTTCTAATTCGATATCTTTGTCTTTTTTTTCTCCTCGATACTTTTTTTTTTGATACAGGGTCTCACTCTTTCAGCCAGGCTGGAACGCAGTGGCTTGATCACGGCTCACTGCAGCCTCGACCTTGTGGGCTCAGTTGATCTTCCCGCTTTAGCCTCCTGAGTAGCTGAACAACAGGTGTGTGCCACCATGCCTGGCTAATTCTTGTATTTTTTTTGTGGAGATGAGGTTTTGCCATGTTGTCCAGGCTGGTCTCACACTCCTGGTCTCAAGTGATCCACCCACGTTAGCCTCCTCAATATACTCTTGTTACCTTAAGATTTTTCTTTTTTTTTTTCAAATTCATTGTTCTTCTTAATTGGTTTCCTTAACGCTGAAGCCTTTCTTTTCAATTTACTTGTTTTGTCTTTTCATCTTTGGGCTTTTGTTTCATTAGATGCATGGTTATTCTGTGTTGTTCTGTGTTACAAGAAACTGTTTATATGATTGTATGGGCATTTCTTTTTGTCTTGCTCAGGCTTAATTTGGATACCTAGGTCAAGACTTTGCTTTTGCCCTTCTGTGGCCCTATGCTTTCCCATCTCTGTAGTTGTGTGAAATGTCCTATACCAGTCTCATTTCATACTGCTGAGGGTATAGTACATTTCTATGGGCTTCAGATCCTTCCCTCAACTCAGTATAGGGCCTTAGAAGTTGGCAGATCCTGGTGATGCCTCTGCCTAGGTTTTGAAGCCTCTGTGCTCGGGATATTTTTCCTCAACTTTTCTAGGGCATGACAAATCAAATTTTTCTATCCAAACTAGAGGTATTTCTTAAAATTTTCAAGTTTTTTAGTTCACATTTCTTTCTCACTACTGCTTCCAGGCAGTAATCAGGCTAACTATCATACTGTACCATACAGAATTTTTTTCTGTCCACTACTTTTTAAACTTTATAGGTTCTTAGTTTAAATAGTTTTTTGTATTACAGTGTGTAACTGGTAGGTTTTCTGCTAAAAAAAATCACATACACACAAATATATATATATATATATATCTTTTATTAGTTGTTGGTAACAGGATGTTCTTTAGTCTTTTTTCACTCTATACTTGAACATTTGTACGATTTTCTAAATATTTACTTTTGACATAATAACATGTGTTATAGGAACTCTGCTTCTTAGGCCAGGGTTGACTTGGAATCAGTTGTTTTAAAAATAAAAAAAAATTCTCATGGCTTTAGTAATTAAGGTTTTTCAAATGTCTTCTAGCTTTTATAAAATCATGTATTTTTTTTTAAATATGTTCTTTAATTAACTTTTATTTCACTGGCTTTAAGGGAACAGGTGATTTTTGGCTGCATGAATGAATTGTATAGTGGTAAAGTCTGAGATTTTAGTGCACATGCTACCCGAATAGTGTACATTGTACCCTACTACATTGTGTAGTTTTTAAAAAATCTCTGATCCCTCTCCCATCATCTCCCCTTCTGAGTTTCCAGTGTCCATTATACCTCTCTGTATGCCTTTGCATACCCATAACTTAGCTCCCAGTTACAAGTAAGAACATATGGTATTTGGTTTTTCATTCCTGAATTACTTCAGAATAATGGCCTCCATCTCCATCCAAGTTGCTTCAAAAGATATTATTTCATTCTTTTTTATGGCTGAGTAGTATTCCATGGTGTATTTTCTTAATTCACTCATCGGTTGATGGGTACTTAGGTTGGTTCCACATCTGGCAATTGTGAATTTTTGCTGTGATAAACATACATATGCAGGTTTTTTTTTTTTTGATACAGTTTTCCTTTGGGTAGATACCCAGTAGTGAGATTGCTGGATCAAATGGTAGATTTAGTTCTTTGAGAAATCTACATACTGTTTCCCATAGAGGTGCTACTAATTTACATTGCCACCAGCAGTACCTAAATGTTCCCTTTTCATCACATCTATGCCAATATCTATTGTTTTTTGACTTTTTAATAATAGCCATTCTGGCTGGGATAAGGTGATATCTCATTGTGGTTTTAATTTGCATGTCCCTGATGATCGGTGATGTTGGGCATTTTTTTCATGTTTCTTTTTTTTTTTTTTTTCGAGATGGAGTCTCGCTTTGTCACCCAGGCTGGAGTGCAGTGGCGCAATCTCGGCTCACTGCAAGCTCCGCCTGCTGGGTTCACGCCATTCTCCTGCCTCAGCCTCTCCGAGTAGCTGGGACTACAGGCGCCCGCCACCACGCCCGGCTAATTTTTTGTATTTTTAGTAGAGACGGGGTTTCACCGTGGTCTCGATCTCCTGACCTCGTGATCCGCCCTCCTCGGCCTCCCAAAGTGCTGGGATTACAAGCGTGAGCCACCGCGCCCGGCCTTTTTCATGTTTCTTGGTCATTGTATACCTTCTTTTGAAAAATGTTTATTAATGTCATTTGCCCACTTTTTGATGGGATTATTTTTTTCCTTGTAGATTAGTTGGAGTTCCTTATAGATTCTGGATATTAATCTTTTGTTAGATGCATAGTTTGCAAGTATTTTCTGCCATTCTGTGGGTTGTCTGTTTACTCTGATTATTTTTTGCTGAGCAGAAGCTTTTTAGTTTAATTAGGTCTCATTTATTTTTTTGATGCATTTGCTTTTGGTGTCTTAGTCATAAATTCTTTGCCTAGACCAATATCAGAAGAGTTTTTCCTCGATTTTCTTCTAGCATTTTTATGGTTTCATGCCTTGGATTTAAGTCTTAAATCCATCTTGGGTTGATTTTTGTATATGGTAAGAGATAGGGATCCAATTTCATTCTTCTACATGTAGCTATCCAGTTTTCCTGGCAACATTTATTGAATAAGGGTTCTTTTCCCGATTTTCGTTTATGTACGCTTTGTCAAAGGTCAGTTGATTGTATTTGGCTTTATTTCTGGGTTCTCTACTCTGTTCCTTTGCTCTGTGTATGTACTTTTATACCAGTACCATGCTGTTTTTGTTACTATAGTAGCCTTGTAGTATAATTTGAAGTCGAGTAATGTGATGCCTGCAGATTTGGTTTTTTGTTTAAGATTGCTTTTTGGTTCCATATGAATTTTAGGATTGTTTTATCTAATTCTGGGAAAAATAATGTTGGTATTTTGATACGAATTGCATTGAATCTGTAGACTGCTTTGGGCAGCATGGTCATTTTCATTATATGGATTCCTCTAATGCACGAGTGTGGGATGTATTTCCATTCGTTTGCATTGTCTGTGATTTCTTTCAGAAGTGTTTTGCACTTCTCCTTGTAGAGATCTTTTACTTCCTTGGTTAAGTATTCCTAGGTATTTTATTTTATTTTTTTGCAGCTATGGTCAAAGGGATTGAGTTCTTGATTCTCAGCTTAGTCATTGTTGGTGTGCTACTGATTTGTGTACTTTGATTTTGCAACCTGTGACTTTACTGGATTTATCAAATCTTGGAATCTTTTGGAGGAGTCCGTAGGATTTTCTAGATATATAATCATATCACTGGCAAACAGAGATAGTTTGACTTCTTCTTTTCCAATCTGAATGCCTTTTATTTCATTCTCTTGCCCGAGTGCACTGGCTGTGGCTTTCCGTATGTTCTTATTTTTAAAGGAGAAACTTTTACCCAAAATGAAAAAATTATTTCGATTGGAAATTGGAAGAAGTACTCTGTAAGTATTATTTTTTACATAGTCAAATTTGGTGGTTTAATTTTATTATTTCTGGATCTTGCTGTCATTCATAGCATACATTTATAAAAGTTTATAAAAGTGTTCTTTATTTTCTTCCAACATAAAGTTATTAATTTAATTAGTGCATTTGGTATTTGCCAGGAGTTCTGTAGGAATCATGAGTAGCTTTTGGGCTTTTCTGCATATAAAAGTGTAAGTATCATATTATGTAATAATTCATGTAATTATCCTTATTTAGGAATGTTTAATGTACTACTTTTTTCTCTTCACAGATTCTGTCAACTTTTAAGAACAAATGCACCTTATAGCTCATGGAAGAAAAAACACAAATCAAGACATTTTTGGGTTCCAAGTTGCCAAAGTATGGAACAAAATCTGTAAGAAGTACATTGCAGCCAATGCCAAATGGGACACCTGTTAACTTATTAGGAACTTCCAAGAATAGTAATGTCAAAAGTTACATCAAAAATAATGGCTCTGATTGTCCATCATCTCATTCATTTAATTGGAGGAAAGCAAATAAATATCAACTTTGTGCACAAGGTGCCGAAGAGCCTAACAATACTCAAAATTCACATGATAAAATAATTGATCCTGAAAAACGTGTTCCTACTCAAGGAATGTTTGATAAAAATGGGATAAAGGGAGGTTTGAAAAGTGTTTCTTTATTCACATCAAAGTTAGCAAAGCCATCCACTATGTTTGTGTCATCTACAGAGGAGCTAAACCAAAAGTCTTTTTCTGGACCATCTAATTTGGGTAAATTCACCAAAGGCACATTATTAGGAAGGACTTCATATTCTTCGGTCAATACTCCAAAATCACAGTTGAATGGATTTTATGGAAACCGGTCGGCTGGTAGCATGCAAAGGCCTAGAGCGAACTCCTGTGCCACCAGAAGCAGTTCTGGAGAAAGCTTAGCTCAATCCCCAGACAGTAGTAAATCTATTAATTGTGAAAAAATGGTAAGGTCGCAAAGTTTTTCACATTCCATTCAGAATTCATTCCTTCCACCTTCATCTATAACCAGATCACATTCCTTTAATAGAGCTGTGGATCTTACAAAGCCTTATCAGAACCAACAGCTATCCATTAGAGTGCCTCTACGGTCAAGTATGCTAACAAGAAATTCCCGGCAGCCAGAAGTACTCAATGGGAATGAACATTTGGGGTATGGATTTAATAGGCCTTATGCTGCTGGTGGAAAGAAGTTGGCTTTACCAAATGGCCCAGGTGTAACTTCTACTTTAGGTTATAGAATGGTTCATCCCTCTCTACTGAAATCTAGCCGATCTCCATTTTCTGGGACTATGACAGTTGATGGAAATAAAAATTCACCTGCTGACACATGTGTAGAGGAAGATGCTACAGTTTTGGCTAAGGACAGAGCTGCTAATAAGGACCAAGAACTGATTGAAAATGAAAGTTACAGAACAAAAAACAACCAGACCATGAAACATGATGCTAAAATTAGATACCTGAGTTCTGATGATGTGGATGACATTTCCTTGTCGTCTTTGTCATCTTCTGATAAGAATGATTTAAGTGAAGACTTTAGTGATGATTTTATAGATATAGAAGACTCCAACAGAACTAGAATAACTCCAGAGGAAATGTCTCTCAAAGAAGAGAAACATGAAAATGGGCCACCACAGGATATATTTGATTCCCCCAAGGAAAATGAAAAAGCCTTCAGTAAAACTGATGAGTGGATAGATATAAGTGTCTCTGGTAAATATTACTTATCTTAAGTTTTTTTGCTTTCTTTTAAATAATATAACTGAACTTACATTTAGGATTATCTTCAGATAGATTTCAAGATATTATCAGTTTCATGGAGGGTCTAGACAAAATTGAGGTGGGGCAACGTTTATTTTCCTGTGACTTTTGCTCCATACCCCATTTTTCACCCTATCCAAGACAATATTAATAAAACCACTCTTAACTTTGTTGTTCTTTGGCTGTTATACACAGCCTATTCCTGCTTAGTATATGCAGTGCTTCTAAATGACTTCCCCTGCTTACCTCAACCAGTGTGGTATGCCATTAAACAAACCATCTCTTCTCTTAGGATAGCATTTCATTGCTATTTGTTAAGAGTACAGCTGTACCAAAGGGGATACAATGAGATAATATAGGTTGTGTCTAATCTGATGGATTTTTTTATCCTAGAAAATTTTTCTTGTTTAGCAATTTTTGTAGATACACTTTCTGAGAGAGCTTTATTTATTTATTAAACTGAAGAAAGTGAAATAATACCTGTTAAACATTTCCTCTTATGTTTGGTTATCCTGTTACTAAATGCTGGAGAAAATGTATTTGGTATTTGTATGCCCATATACCTGAATAAAGAACAACTAAAGGGATTAGATATAGACATGTGGTATAATCAGGGGACTAGATCATGCATAGAAATGCATGTACAAACCCTTGATTGTCTGTAGGTCTTCTAAAAGAGACTGCTGGAACAAGTTTATTTCCTTATAGGGAGGCAATTATGAGTACCCTACATTATTTAATCTATGAAGTTACATAGTGTACACAGAGGAAAAGGAGTTTCCTGGCCAGTGTTTAAAAATAAATATCTTGGGAAATATAGGAATATGAGGGTTTATTTACATTTTTGGAAATATTACAGAAGTGAAAGATGACTAAATGAATTTTCTTTTCCTCTATTAGAAAATATTTCAGTAGGTTATTTTAAAGATTTTGGCTCTTGATGTTTTTATTGCTTAGGATATAGAAAATGCTACAGTTATGAGTGCTTTTTTTGAGCCAGCTTTTTTGCTGTGATATATCAAATTCTTAGCACTTAGATTTTTAGGACATGAGAAACAATTATATTTTTGTGAATCAATAACCTTTTTTCTCTTGAAGACAGGAGTGAATGTACAAAACATACTTCTGGGAATAATTTGGTTTCACCAGATACAGACTACAGAGCTGGTTCTTCGTTTGAACTCTCTCCATCTGATAGCTCTGATGGAACATACATGTGGGATGAAGAAGGCTTGGAACCCATTGGAAATGTCCATCCAGTTGGGAGCTATGAGTCCTCTGAAATGAACAGCATAGTATGTATGGATTTATATACTCTTGGAATATTTTGTTTACCCTACTATAGAGAGACTTGTGATATGATTGATTTTTTTAAAAAATTTATGAATTAACTTTACTACTTTGAGAAAAGGAAATTCATATTTGTTAAGAGCCTATAAAATATCTGACTCTAATATGAAATAAAGCATGGAGAATATATGACATTTGACTTAAATATACTCAACATGTTTACATATATATTCATCATACATATGTGCATACTATATTAGTAGGTTAATCTGTGCCACTGGTTCTCAAAGATTGGGGGAGGAGGTCAATGACTGAAGGTGGTTTTGGTTGTCATATTGATGAGTGCTTCTTGGCATCTAGTGGGTAGATGCCAAGGATGTTGTTTAACATCCCACAGTCCACAAGACAGAGACCACAATGAATTATCGAGCCTAAGATGGCAGTAGTGCTGCTGTTGAGAGACCTTTGCCTGTGCTGTACTGAGGTAACATTGAAGTGCCAACTCTCAGTGGGATAATGCAATACAAGTGTATTATTTTACTCTTAGAAAGTCTGTTGTGGGTCTGGACAGCTCTCTAGGGCAGCTGTCTTTAGTGATCTAAGCTGCTTTGATTTTGGGGCTTGACCGTCTTTTGAGGTCCCTTCTTTTCACTATGGCAGAGGAAGAGAGTGCCAGAGGGTCTCACACGTATAATTACTTGCATTGGCCTGCAGACAACACTTGGCACTTTTGTTCATGATCTGTTGACCAGAACTAATCATGTGGTCCCATCTAAATACTAAAAGGACAGGAACTGTAATCTTTGTGTGTGCCTGGAAGGCAAGGGAATCAGGTATGGGTAAGTATTAGAAGACCTGCCATGAATTTATATGTGCGTATTTTAAGAAACATGGCAAGTAATATGGATAATATGCCATATGGGTAAAGTGTAATTGGTATGTTTAAAGTGACTCATTGCAGTTATTCAGTATATAAAATATGATTTTCCAGTAGTTGTATGGGAAAATTGGTAGTCTTTGTGGATATATTAAATTCCAAGTGGATTTCAGGCAGTGTAATTTTCTATGCTCCTGTAAACCTTTTACTTAAGCCATTGTTACCAGAGGCTTAAATTGCACAAACATGTTTTTAACCTCTATCAACACCTTGCATACAAACATTTAATTTAGAGGCAGTGTCTTCATCTCATTAGATAAAGGAGGCTCAGAAAAGATAAGTTTAAGACCTTACATGCTGTCTTACTAGGAGTTTTAAGGCAAATATGATTAAGTGCAAATGAACATGGTGTCCAGCAGATGGCAGCAATAAACCACGTAGTACCTTACATTTTCTGGAGGCTAACCACCTTCATTCAGTTCATTGTTCCTGTAACTAATCACACAATAGCTTTCTCTAAAAGATTTCAGAATGCATCTGGATTGACTGTTAGTCCTTAAGATCCATGAGTTTCCTCCTTGTTCAGTAGGTTTATGTCTATGGTATGGGAAGAAAAAAACATTCATTCTGTGCTTTGGAACAAGATGGTGTTTCTCTTTCTCTTCTGATCTGATCTCTTCTGATCTTCTCTTTCTCTTCTGATCTCAGACAAAGTCTGAGAAAGGATAGAGAATTGATGGCAAAAGTTGAGAACCGTGTGTTGAGTTCTCGTGCAGTGATGTTGGATTTACCATTTTTGCTCTGAAGTTACGTGAATTTTTTGTTTTGTATAAATTTTAGGTGTGTACCTGTTCAGAATTGTTGGGTTTTTTTTTTTTTTGGTGAATTGGACTTTCCATCATTACTTAGTGATCTTCTCTATCTCTAATTATGCTTTTTGTTTTCAGACTCCTTTTCTTTCCAAATATTAATATACCTTACCAGTTTTATTTATATATTTTCCCTTCTTTTACTATCAGCCTTTTTTATGTATAGCAAATAGTTCATTATTTTAAAATTTTCAGTTTGTCTTTTTCTTTTGAGTAGTGAGTTTAATCCTTTTATGTTTGCATTTATTGCTATACTTGGACTTTATTTACTCTGCCATCTTATTATTTTTATTTAAATTGTCTTGCTTTTTTTTCTGTTTCTTTTTTCTTTTCTTTTGTTTCCTAAAGTGGTTCAAAGTAGTATCTCTTACTTAACCCCCAGAGACTTTTAGCATATTCTCACTTTTCTTGTCTCTGCAACACTGCTTCTACTAGTCCAGGTCAAGATAAGGAGCTTTCACTAGAATGTACATCAACTGTGTCACTTCTAACACAGTTTAGTTCCACCCACTGTTCATTTCTGCTGACATTGTTTTTGTAGTAAGTCTTCCTTTTTGAAAGAAACAGTGTGTTGATATACATTCTGGTGCAGTCTCCTAATCATGTCAAGGATCCCAACAAATAGTTTGTAGACTGACTACTTTTCATAACACCAGTCTAGAATCCTGGCTATTTATTTGTTTAAATGCTACCAGTATTATGCAGAGGTCTAATTTACCTACAGTAAAATGCACAAATCTTCTGCAGACAGACCGGAGAATTTTGATAAATGTGTATGCTTGTTTGACAGTCATCCATATTAAGATATAGAATACTCCCATCGCTCCAGAGTGTTCCCTTTCTGTCAGTCATTCTCTTACTCTGCAATCACTGTTGGTTTCTGTCACTATAAATTAGTTTTGACTGTTCTTGAACTTTATATAAATGAAATCATGAAGATGTGCTGGTTTATATCTAGCTTCTTTTCATTAATACTATGTATTTGTCAGTTACAGTTTCTTTACTCTTGTATCATATTCCTTTGTGTGAATATACTACAACTTATTGTTCATGGGCATTTAGGTTGGTTCCAGTTTCTGGCTATTAGAGTATTGCATGATTGTGAAGATTTTGATGTATGTTTTTTTGGTGAACACTTACTCATTTTTGTTGGGAAAATGTGTAGGAGAGAGATTCCTGGGTTATAGGCTATGCTGATGGATAAAGATGCTGTCAGTGTTTCAAAGTGATTGTGCCTGTTAACACTCCCCACTGGCAGTAGATGAACATTCCAGAAAATTCACCTTCTTGTCTATTCTTGGTGCTTTCTGCCTTTTTGCATTTTTGCTGTTTTGTGGGTATAGTAGTATTGCATTGAGATTTTGTCTTGTATTTTTTGATAACTACTCACAGAGCACCTTCACATCTGTTTATTGGGCCATTAGGATATATCCTCTTCTGTCAGATGTCTTCTGTTGGGTTTGTTTTCTTAATGATTTGTAAAAATTATTCATATTTTTGATATAAATATTTTATTTTGTATCAATATGTAGATGTTTGTATTCATATGTATATTTACATTTTATATATGTAGAGTGTATTCTTTACTGTGAGTTGCTTTTGAAATCTCTTAGTAGTGTCTGTTGATATAGAACTTACCAATTTTGATATTGTCCAGTTTTACAAGTTTTCCCTTTACCGTTACCACTTTTTTTAAAACTGTTTGTGAAGTCTTTTCCCACCTTAATATCATGAATACATGTTTCAATGTTTTGCTCTAAAAGCATTATTTATTTTTAACCTTTTACCTGTAGGTCTCTAGTCTCCATCTGGAAATTATTTTTGTGTATGGTTTGAGATAGATGTCAAGATTAATTTATTTTAGTCATCTTTCCCCCACTGTACTTCAGGGTCATCTTTGTCATAAATCAATGACTGCGTGTATAAATATTTCATTGCATAGACAAATATTTCTGTTTATTTTGTCAGTTATATGTTATTTTCATTATTGTAGCTTTAAAATAAATTTTGCTGCCTGGTAGGGTAAGTCTTCCAGCTTTGTTCTTTTCCAAGATTTCCATAGCTCTTCGTAGCCTTTTGTATTTCCAATTAAATATTAGAATGAGCTTGTCAATTTCCAGAAAGGACCTGCAGGGGTTTTGAATGGGATTGCATTGAATTTATAGATGATTTTGGAGAGAATTGACATATTTATGATGGAGATACAGTCCTCCATTAATTTCAGACTTTAGAAATACTTCTTGCTAATGTTTTATACTTTTCTATAAAATGTTACACATATTTGATTTTGACACTGTAAGTGGTACCATTTTTATAATTTTATGAATTTTTGTTGTATGTACAAATATACCTGATTTTTGTCATGTAAATTCATCTACTAGTTATAATAATTTGCCTGTGGATGATTTTGGAACTTGTATATACACTCTATAATCATACCATTTGCAAAAAAGTTGCCTCACCACCCCAGCACTTGCCCTATTACACGAGTTAGGACCACCAACGTAGTGTTGAATTGAAATGGTGATAGAATTTCAGAGAGAAAGCCTTAATAGCTCACCATTAACGTTTTTGGGAGTTGAGAGGGAATTTAATCAGAATATGGAAGTTCTCTTTTATTTTGTTTGCTGAATTTTTGTTGTGAATGAACATTAAGTTTTACCAAATGCTTTCTCTACATCTGTTGAGATAATGAAATTTTTTGTGTGTTAGTGTGGTAGATTGCATGGCTTGATTTTCAAATAGTAAACTACCTTTCCATTCTTAGAATACATTCGCTTGGTCGTATTATCTTTTCAAATGTATTATCTTTTCAAATGTTGTTAAACTAGATTTTCTAATTTTTAAATTTTAAAATTATTTTTTAAAATTAATTTTTTTTTTTTTTTTTTTTTTGAGACGAAGTCTTGCTCTTCTCACCCAGACTGGAGTGCAATGGCGCAATCTTGGCTCACTGCAACCTCTGCCTCCCAGGTTCAAGCGTTTCTTCTGCCTCAGCCTCCTGAGTAGCTGGGATTACAGGTGCCTGCCACCACACCTGGCTAAATTTTGTATTTTTAGTAGAGACAGGGTTTCCCCATGTTGACCAGGCTGGTCTCGAACTTCTGACCTCAGGCGATCTGCCTGCCTTGGCCTCCCAAAATAGTGGGATTACAGGCATGAGCCACCGTGCCCGGCCTAAAAATTAATTTTTAGAAAAGAGATAGGGTCTTGCTATATTGTCCAGGCTGGCCTTGAACTCCTGGTCTGAAGTAATCCTCCTCCCACAGTCTCCCAAGTAGCTGGGACTACAGGTGCATGCCACTATACCCACCTCTGCTAATAGTCTGTGTTTTTGCATGTATGTTCATGAGTAAGATTGTTCTACTCTAATTTTCTTGTTTTTCTACTGATGTTCTTGCCATGTTTTGGTATCAAGATCATGCTGCCTTTATAATGAGTTGAGAAGTGTTTCTTATTTTTCTGTCCTTTGAAAGAATTTGTGTACAACTAATGTGCTTACTCTTTAGGTATGTAAAAGAATTTGCCAGAATTCAGCCTTCCGGACCTGGAGTTTTCTTTATGAGAAGGTTTTTAATAACAGTTTTAATTTTTAGATATTGGCATATTAAAATTTGTATGTATATTCGTGTTGGTTTTTGAAAATTTGTCCATTTCCTCTAAACTTGTCATTTGTTGGTGAAAGTTGTTTAGGATTATCCTCTTTTTAACATCTTTAGGGTCTTATAGGGACGTCTGCTTTTCATTCTTAATACTGGTTATTGGTGTTTCCTCTTTTTCTTCATTTCCAAGAACCAAATTTGGGCTTTGCTGATTTTTCTATATTGTGCTTATTTTCTGTTTTTATTGATTTTGGTTTATATCTTTATTTCTTTTCTTCTACTTTTCTTTAGTTTGATTTGTTTTTTCTTTTCCAAAGTTTTTGACATGGAAACTAGATAATTGATTTTTAGCCTTTCTCCCTTCTCTGGCATATGAATGAATTCTCATAAAGAGAAGCCTTTATTATTTGGGAAAGAATGCATTCAGTAAACACCCTAGTAAATATAGCAGTTAGTTTCTTTTTATGTGCGTTGTTTCAAAATTATGAATTCTAAGGCATGTTGTATAGGCCATTTTCCTTAATGCATTTATATATCCATGAACAATATACATGATTTTGTATGTATTTTACAACTTAGGTAAATGATACATAATATTCTACAGGTTTCTTTTTTAACTCAATTTTATGTTTTTCGTGTATATGTGTATTTATATTGTTCTAATTCATATTTATTACTTTATAATACTCTGTCATTTGAATATACCAGTATTTTTCTCTGTTGCCCTGCTAATCTACATTTCAGTTATTCTTTATTGCTAATAATAATGTCTACATGGTGTAGCAGTGAACATTCGAATTCAATTCTCTTTGATCATATAAGTCAGTTTCTTTAGGATATAAACCTAGCTATAGCGTTCCTAGGATATAAAACTAGGAATAGTGTATTTTCAACTTTAATGATATTATCAAACTTCTCCCTAAAATGGTCCTACCAGTGTAAACCTTTCAGTAGAGGATGAGAATTTCTGTCACTCCTCATCTGAACCCCATATGTCGTCATCTGACTTCAACATTTTAATCAGTCTGGTGAGTGTGAGATAATACATAATTTTAATTTACATTTACACCATTGTTGATTTTGTCATTTTTTTCACACATTTTACTGGCTGTTTTGTTTCCTTTTATGTAAATTTTTCCTTCACTGATTTTTCAATTGGGTTTTGCCATTTTCCTTATTGATACAGAAGAGTTTTTTATGTGGTTGGAATTTAATTCTTGTTAAATGTGTTGCAGATAATCTTCTCTGAGCCCATTGCTTCTGTTTTGTTTTTTGTATCTTTTTACCATTCATAGTTTTTACTTTTGACAATTAAATTTAGTAATGTTTTTCTTCATGGTTTTTGCTTTACATGCTCACGTATGGCATGTGTGTGTAAGACACCCTTTCCCATCCTAAGGCCATACAGGTATTTTGTTTACAGAGAGGTGTTATTGCATAATGATTAAGAGCCAGGGCTCCGGAACAAGCTAAGTTAAAACTCCACCTCTGTCATGTACTAGCTGTGTCTCCTTGGATTCTCTGTGTTCCTTTTTTTTTTTTTTTTGAGACAGAGCGTAGCTCCGTTGCCCAGGCTGGAGTGCAGTGGCACAATCTCTACTTACTGTAAGCTCCGCCTTCCCGGATTCACGCCATTCTCCTGCCTCAGCCTCCCAAGTAGCTGGGACTACAGGTGCCCACCACCACACCAGGCTAATTTTTTTGTATTTTTAGTAGAGATGGGGTTTCACCGTGTTAGCCAGGATGGTCTCAATCTCCTGACCTCGTGATCTGCCCACCTTGGCCTCCCAAAGTGCTGGGATTACAAGCGTGAGCCACCATGCCCAGCCTCTCTGTGTTCCTTTTTAAAAAATATAGATGGTAGTTGTACCCACCTCCAGGGCTGATGTTAGGAAGTCCATACCTGAATGCTATGACAGTCATGTGATTCCCTGGTGATACTGGTTGTTATTTTGAGTATCATCTCTCACTAACTCATGGGATTACTATGAACATTAAATGAGGTCATATATATAAAGTACTTATTAATGCCAGGGATATAACACGAGCTCAACAGATGTTTGTTATTTTGCTTTCTAATTGTTTTGTTTTAAATTTAAGACTTCATCCAAAGTTGGTATTAGGCACAATAATTTATACTCATTAATATTCTTCCACAATATACCTGGGGTGCTATGCAGAAAAGAGTTAATGTTGCAGGTCTAAGATTGCTTCTTAGATAACCTGCTTGAAAGGTTGGCCCTTGGCTGGTAAACAGTTCCTTAAACTGCTATAAAACTTTTCATAAATGATAAGAGCACAGTAGGTTTGCTGTGCCTAAACTGTTTGCACAGATAATGTGATTTATGCTGAATACCTGCTTTCCTTCTGGGAGTCTAGAATTTTGGTATGTGCGAGGCAGAGGGTACCCACAAGACCATCCCCCAGTGAAACCTTGGGAGCTGAGTTTCTTAAGAACATCCATGGTGGGCCGGGCATGGTGGCTCATGCCTGTAATCCCAGCACTTTGGGAGGCTGAGGCAGATGGATCACCTGAGGTCAGGAGTTCAAGACCAGCTTGACCAATATGGTGAAATCCCATCTCTACTAAAAATACAAAAATTAGCTGGGCGTGGTGGCACGTGCCTGTAGTCCCAGCTCCTCGGGAGGCTAGGAGAATTGCTTGAACCCGGGCAGCAGAGATTGCAGTGAGCTGAGATCATGCCATTGCACTCCAGCCTGGGTGACAGAGCAAGACTCTCAAAAAACAAAAAAAAAGAACATCCGTCGTGGACAAGACTTTGCACTCTTTGCATGTATTGTCACAACTGTTTGCTGGAGAAATTAAGCACATCCTGTGTAACTCCATTGGGAGAGGACTCTTGGAAGCTTACACCTGATTTTGCCCCATGTGCCTTTTCCTTTCTTATTTTGCTTTGTATCCTGCTGGAATAAATCTTAGTTGTTAATATTAGTGTATGCTGAATCCTTTGGCTCCTTTTAGTAAATTTTCTATTTTGGGAGTGGGCTTGGGGACTCCTGACACAGGTACTGATATGAAGTTATCTTTGTTTACTTCATGATAGCATTTTTTTGTTTATCATCTTTTATGTTAGTCCTTTGAAATAGCTATGGACTACCTACTACCTTTGGTTTCAGACTAGGATGAATTCTAGAGGAGTTGAGTAAATTGGCACTGATAGGTTGGGAAGTAGGTTACTACTTGCTGTACTCTCAGTCTCAGAATTTTTGAACTCAATAAACTTTTAACTGATATTTAACTTTCTTGAAGATTAAATATAGCATTTTTTCTGGTAAATATTATAATCATTGTATGTGCACAATCTTAGGCAAAAACATTTTTTTTCTCTTGTAAACACAGTGAGCCATACTCAGAATCTTCTTTGCAGCAATGCTATGACAATACGAGAGCCCTCATTGAAGAATAGTTGAACTATAATGTCATGATGACTGATTTTCTAACACTAAAATATTTAGGAGGTGATAATTTTAAATCATCACATGGAGTGCCTTTATTTTTGGAATGATTTTTATAGGAGGCTCAAAGAAGTGTTTGAATCAGATCATCACTGAAAGTATCTGGCTTTATTTTCGTTTTATCAGCTTGCCTTATCTTCACATGGTGGGCAAGTTTAACTCCTTATTTAAATGAGATTCTTGTTCACTTTAAAAGGTAGATCCAAAAACTTACTTATATGCTTTTGACACACCAACAAGTAGGTATGCCTTCATTTTCATGAGGCTAACACATTTTATTTACATTTCTATATCTGTGTTTTACTAAGAGGAGAGCTGGCTAGATTTGGGTTTCTACCTTGTGATTGATGTAGCTAGACTTTATTGAGATTTAAATGTCTGCTGAATGTCATAATATTCTTAGCAGTGTTTGTGTGGGTATATGAGTTCCCTAGATTATTTGCACTGAAATTTGGAATTTCTCTACTCCAAAAATGTAGAAGAAGAATATAAAAATATCAAACCTGGCTTATATTTGCCTTATTTGGTTTTGAGTTTTAGAATGAATTTAGGAAGTTTTTAATTGCTCTCTAATTTTGTATCTGTGACATTTTACTTAGCTTGGGTTATTTTACTCTAAGGAAGAGACCAGAGATGCTTTAATCTTTTTTTAATTTTATTTTATTTTATTTTTTATTTTGAGACGGCGTCTCCCTCTGTCGCCCAGGCTGGAGTGCAGTGGCGTGATCTCGGCTCACTGCAAACTCCGCCTCCCGGGTTCACGCCATTCTCCTTCCTCAGCCTCCCGAGTAGCTGGGACTACAGGTGCCCGCCACCATACCTGGCTAATTTTTTGTATTTTTAGTAGAGATGGGGTTTCACCATGTTAGCCAGGATGGTCTTGATCTCCTGACCTCATGATCTGCCTACCTCAGCCTCCCAAAGTGCTGGGATTACAAGCGTGAGCTACCGTACCCGGCTGAGATGCTTTATTCTTTCTAACGTGTATTCACATATACTGTCTCAGGTGGTTGCACCTTCTCTACATTTTGCTAGCTTTTCACTTTATTTAACAGTATTATACTACTGTCAAACTGTTTTCATTAAACTCTGGTGAGATCATATTGTCGTTGCTTTAAATCTGTATCTGAATAACAAAGATCAGAGCAGAACTAAATGAAATTGAAATTAAAAAATCATAAAACTGATCAGTGAAATGAAAACTTGGTTCTTTGTAAGGATAAACAAAATTGACAGGCTGCTAGCTAGATTAGCCAAGAAAAAAAGAGGAAAGATTCAAATAAGCATGATCAGAAGTGATAAAGGTGATTTTACAACTGATACCATGGAAATACAAAGGATCATCAGAGACTACTATGAACATCTCTATGTGCACAAACTGGAAAACCTAGAGGAAATGGATTAATTCCTGCAAACATAGCATCCCAAGATTGATCCAGTAAGAAATAAAAATAATGAATAATGAAATTGAATTGGTCATAAAAAAACTACCAACTAAAAAAAACCCAGGACCAGACAGATTCACAGTCGAATTTTACTAGGAATACAAGAGAGCTGGCATCAGTCTTACTGAAACTATTCCAAAAAATTGAGGAGGTGGAGGAATTCCTTCTTAACTCATTGTATGAAACCATTATCATCCTGGTACCCAAATCTGGCATGGACACAACAAAAGAAAAAAACTACTGGCCAGTATCCTTGATGAACACACATTCAAAAGTCTTCAACAGAATACTGGCAAACCAAATCAAACAGCAACTCACAAAGTTAACTCATCATGATCAAGTGGGTTTTATTTTAGGAATGCAAAGATGATTCAACATACGCACATCAATAAATGTGATCCACCACATAAACAGATTAAAAACAAAATCCATATGAACATCTCAGTAGATGAAGAAAAAGCATTTGATAAAATCCAGCATCCCTTCATGATAAAAACCTTCAGCAAACTAGGCATCAAAGGAACATACCTCAAAATAGTAAGAACCCTATATGCTAAACCTGTAGCCAACATCATACTGAATAGGCAAAAGTTGAAAGCATTTCCCCTAAGAGCTGGAACAAGACGAGGATATCCACTCCCATCACTCCTATCAGCGTAGTCCTAGCCAGAGCAAACAGGCAAGAGACAGAAGTAAAAGCCATCCAAATTATAAAAGAGGAAGTAAAATTATCTGTTTGTTGATGATATGATCTTATACTTAGAAAACCCTAAAGATTCCTCCAAAAGACTTTTAGAATTGATAAGTTCAGTAAAGTTTCAGGATACAAAATTAATATGCAAAAATTAGTGGTATTTCCATACACCCTCAGTGCTCAAACAGAACCAAATTGAGAGCTGAAATCAATTTACAGTAAACACACACACACACACACACACACACACACACACACACACACACCCCCGTAGGAATACATTTAACCAAGGAGATGAAAGACCTTTACAAGGAGAAGTACAAAACACCGATGAAAGAAATCATAAATGATACAAACACATTGAAACATTTCATTCTTATGGATTAGAAGAATATCATTAAAATGACCATACTGCTCAAAGTAATCTACAGATTCAAGGCAATTCCCATCAGATTACCAACATCCCTTTTCACAGAATTAGAAAAAACAATCCTAAAATTCATGTGGAACCAAAAAAACACCCCAAACAGCCAAAACAATCCTAAGCAAACAGAACAAAGCCAGAGGCATCACATTACCTGACTTCAAACTATACTACAAAGCTGTAGTAACCAAAACAGCATGGTACTGGTATAAAAATAGACACATTGATTAATGGAACAGAATAGAGAACCAAGAAGTAAAGCCACATACATACATCTGACTGAACTTCGACAGAACCAACAAAAATAAACTACGGGGAAAGGACACCCTATTCAATAAATGGTGCTTGGCAAATTGGCTAGCTATGTGAAGAAGAATGAAATTGCACCCCTGTCTCTCACTATACACAAAAATTAAGATGGATTAAAGACTTAAATGTAAGATCAAAAACTATAAAAATCCATGAAGAAAACCTAGGAAAAAGTCTTCTGGACACTGGCTTAGGCAAAAGATTTATGAGTAAGACCTCAAAAGTAAATGCAACAAATCAAAAATAGATAAATGGGACTTAATTAAGTTTCTGCACAGCAGAAGAAACAACAGAGTAAACAGACAACCTACAGAATGTGAGAAAATATTTCCAAACCATGCATGGGAAAAATGACCAGTATTCAGAATTTACAAGGAACTCAACAAGAAAAAAAATGTATAACTCCATTAAAAAAAATGGGCAAAGGATATGGACAGACATTTCTCAAAAGAAGACATACAAGCAGCCAACAAACATAAAAAAAAATCTCAACATCAGTAATCATTAGAGAGATGTAAATCAAAACCACAGTGAGATTCCACCTCACACCAGTCAGAATGGCTATTATTAAAAAGTTAAAAAATAACATATGTTGGTGAGGATGTGGAGAAAAGGGAATGCTTATAACACTGTTGGTGGGAATGAAAACTGAAAATTAGTACAACCTCTGTGGAAAACAGTACAGAGATTTAGCAAATAACTAAAAATAGAATTACCATTTGATCTTTTCCTCTGGGTAGATGTACTACTGGACATCTATCCAGAGGAAAAGAAGTTATTATATCAAAATGATATCTGCACTTGTATGTTTATCACAATAAATGTAAATTATCAAAATAGCAAAGTTATGGAATTAACTTAAGTGTCCATTAGTAGTTGATTGGATAAAGAAAATGTGGTGTATATACACCATGGAATACTATGCAACCATAAAAAAGAATGAAACTGAGACTGGGCCTGGTGGCTTATGCCTGTAATCCCAGCAGTTTAGGAGGCTGAGGCAGGCAGATCACTTGAGGCCAGGAGTTCAAGACCAGCTTTGCCAACATGGCTAAACTCTGCCTCTACTAAAACTAAAAAAATTAGCCAGGCATGGTGGCACACGCCTGCGATCCCAGCTACTCGGGAGGCTGAGGCACAAGAATCACTCGAACCCGGGCAGAGGCTGCAATGGCGGAGGCTGCAGTGAGCTGAGATTATGTCTCTGCACTCCAGCCTGGGCAACAGAGCAAGACTCTTTCTCCAGAAAACAAAAAACAACAAAAAAAGAAGAATGAAGCTGTATTCTTTGTAGCAACATGGACAGAGCTGGAGGCCATTATTCTAAGTATAATAACTCAGAAACAGGAAATCATATACTGCATATTCTCACTTGTAAATGGGAGCTAAACAGTGGGTACACATGGACATAAACATGGAAATAATAGATACTGGGGACTTCAGAAGTGGGGAGGATGTGTGGGGGATAAGAGTTGAAAAATTAACTATTGGGTACAGTGTTCACTGTTCGGGTGATGGGTTTCTAGAAGCCCAAACCTCACCATTATGCAACATGTTCGTGGAGTAAACTCACACATCATGAATCTAAAATCTAAAAAAAAATCTGTATCCATGTACAGGGCCTTTTTCATACTACTGCTACCTTGCCTACATTCCCAGGCTAAGACCATTTGAGATTATTTATATTTTTCTTAATGCTCCCATCTATTCCTCCTTTAAGACTGTATTCAGACTTTTATTTTCTCCCCTTCCCCTAAGGGTTAACTGTTCAATGATGAGACCCTATAGCACTTTAAATCACACCCTGGTTTTCTGCCTTTCTCCTTCCTGTTACATCGTGAGGACAGCCTCTTTTCATCTTTCTGTGCTGTGATACTGACTTAGTATGTGTAGGTACTCGATAAATGGTTCTTTCCAGTTAGAATTAATTACTCCTTTCTTCCTACTTCTGATCATGTTGCTTCCTCCTACTTTTGGCACGTTATTTCAGTTTATAGTATGCTACTTTGTATTGATCTTCATACCTGCACTGAAGTAATTTTAATTTTTGTTGTTGTTGTGTTGAGTCTGGTTCTGACACCCAGGCTGGCGTGAAGTGGCGCAATCTCAGCTTACTGCAAGCTCCGCCTCCCGGGTTCACGCCATTCTCCTGCCTCAGCCTCCTGAGTAGCTGGGACTGCAGGCGTCCGCCTCTACGCCCGGCTATTTTTTTGTATTTTTAGTAGAGACGGGGTTTCACCATGTTAGCCAGGATGGTCTCGATCTCCTGACCTCGTGATCCACCCACGTTGGCCTCCCAAAGTGCTGGGATTACAGGTGTGAGCCACCACGCCCGGCCACACTGAATTAATTTTGAAGACAAGGACTGGACTTTTCTTTTCTTTTGTTTTTTTGAGATAGAGTCTTGCTCTTTGCCCAGCCTGGAGTGCAATGGCACGATCTCGGCTCACAGCAACCTCCACCTCCTGGGTTTAAGCAATTCTCCTGCCTCAGCCTCCTGAGTAGCTGGGATTACAGGCACATGACACCATGCCTGGCTAATTTTTTGTAGTTTTAGTAGAGACATGGTTTCACCATGCTGGCCAGGCTGGTCTCGAACTCCTGACCTCGTGATCTGCCCGCCTTGGCCTCCCAAAGTGCTGGGATTACAGCGCGCCTGGCCTGGGCTTTTCTTCAGTAAAATTCTCATTTTCTGATGCTTATGCCCCTTTAACTCAGGTTTTATCCTACATCCTGCATCAGTATTAAGTTTCTTCTTAGTATGTATGTTTAGATTCTATTGCTTTGGGTTAGAATAAAGTCTCTAAGTTTGGTTTGTGATCCATAAGGTTATTTCATGGCTGGACTTTGCCTTGTTTACATTTGTCCTTTCACTGTGAGTACATAGCCTTTTTTATCTTTTCTACTGAGGCCACTGTAGAGTGTTATTTTCCCCATTCATTCATACTCATGAAGTGGTGGGAAGGGTTGGATAGATGGTGTTGATGATCTCTACAAAGTGATGCAGAAACCAGTGTACTTGTACCTATTAAAAAGTGACAGCAAAAAGTACAAATGACTCTCCCCCACCCCCTTGAGCCATTTACACATAAGCTTCCTACCTGAAGCCCTATGGCCTTCAGATACTTTAATACAGTAATTCCCAAACTTTCTGGCACCAGGGACTGGTTTTGGGAAAGACAGTTTTTCCATGGGCTGGAATGCAGATGGAGATGGTTTTAGGATGAAACCCTTCCACCTCAGATCATCAGGCATTAGATTCTCATAAGGTGTGTGCAACCTAGATCCCTCATGTGCGCAGTTCACAATAGGGTTCACTCTCCTATGAGAATCATTTGCTGCTGGTGATCTGACAGGAGGCGGAGCTCAGGCAGTAATGCTCATTTGCCTGCTGCTCACCTCTTGCTGTACAGCCCAGTTCTTAACCAGACTGGTACTGGTCCATGGCTCAGGGGTTAGAGACTCCTGCTTTAACGTATATTTCTTGGAAACAAGAACATTTTCCTATATAATCACAGAATAACCATTCGCATCATGAAATTAACATGAATGCATTACTACCACCAAATCTTCGGACCCCATTCAAGTTTCTCCATCTGACCAATAATAAGTTTTTTTTTTTTAGTTGTCAAATGATCCTTTATTGAAATATTTTCCTTTGTGCTTCTTAACTAGCTGGCCATTCTACCGCATCACTGTTTATGTCATCTATGATGTCATGAGGGTGACGGCCATCAGCATTGCAGCCCACAGACTAGGCAGCCCCCAGGATCTCTTTAATTGTTCCAGAGAGTTTTCTGGCTAAAGATCAGTGCCACATCTGTCGAGCAATGTTGACAATCTCATCAAAAGTGATATTTTCACCTTGTTTAATATTTTCCTGTTTCTTTCTGTCTCCTGGCAGTTCCTTGAAGGCTTTGATGATCGGGGCAGAGGGAGAAGGTACCACGTCAATCTGGGCCTGTCTATTCTGAATAGTCAGTTTCACTGTAATTCTCAGACCCTTCGAGGTATTGGTTGCGCTGGAGGCTGATCTTGGGGGCCAGTGCAGACGTGGCATTGACTTTACCTCGGTACACCTCAGATACACAACTTTGATCTCAAAGCTGGGGTGGAACTTCAGCAGCATGGTGGAGGCAGCTGGTGTTGGATGAACCTGGATTTGGTACATCCAAAGAGAGTTGCACCTTGGCCTCTTCTGAGCCAAAAACTGAAGGCAATAATATCTTCTATAGTAAAAAGGTATGTGTTAGAATCACATGTTGGTTTTGTTTATCAGGGACTTTAGTCTCTTCAGTCTCCTGGCCAGTGAGTGCTCCTTCAAACAGACTCCTGTGCTTTTTTCTTCTCTCATAATTCTTTGAGCACTTCCTTGCTCTTTTGTACAAGATGTTTTAGTCTCATCTTTCATTTTTTTTCTGCCCTAGGCCTGGAATGAGTGATTTCTCCTAGAGCCCTTGTTCTTTTTATTAGGAAATGCTGTTTCAGAGCCAAGTTTTGGGGGCTAGATGTGCTCACTGCTATTGAAAAGTTGCTGCTCACAGGCATCTTCAGTGGTGAGAGCTAGGGAATATATTTATATATATACATATATGCTTCCACACACATGTATCAATATTTATGTCCACATTATTTATATATTTTGAAAACCATGAATTCACACTAATACCACCAATTCCATCCTAACACCACAGGATTCAATTCTAGTTTTTTCCCTTTCTATATTTGCAGTCCCCATCTCTGACGGTGATAAACCTGACTTCCGTTATTATCCTTAAAATATTTACAGTTATGCATTATTTAACAATGGAAATACATTCTGAGAAATGTGTTAGGTAATTCCATTGTTGTGAAAGCATCATAGAATGTACTTACACAAACTTAGATGTTGTAGCCTACTGTACACCTAGGCTATGTGGTATTAGCCTATTGCTCTTAGGATACAAACCTGTATAGCATGTTACCTTACTGAATACTGTAGGCAATTGTAACAATAATGATATTTGTGTATCTAAGCATATCTAAATATAAAAAGGTAATGCACTGCACTATGATGTTATGACAGTTATGACATCATTATGTTACTAAGCAATAGGAATTTTTCAGCTCCATTATAATCTTAAGGGACCAGTTTTATATGCAGTCATTGACCAAAATGTTGTTATATGGTGCACGACCGTTCTTATTTGATTAACTTCCTTCTTTGTAACCCACTTCACTTCTGCCACCATATCCTTTTCCACATTGATGTCTTTCTCATCCTACTTGGGCTCTGAAACCTCTATACTATTAATGCATGGATTATTTGAAGGAGGATTTATGGAGATGATCTTGGACATCTTAATAATACAGACACAGTATAAATATTCTAAGACCTTAACATGTATCTGGTTTTGTTTTTTTTTTTTCCTTTTTTATGGAGTCTTGCTCTGTCACCCACGCTGGAATGCAGTGGCACGATCTCGATCTCAACTCACTGCAACTTCTGCTTCCTGGGTTCAAGTGATTCTCCTTCCTCAGCCTCTTGAGTAGCTGGGATTACAGGCACACACCACCATGCCTGGCTAATTTTTGTCTTTTTAGTAGAGATAGGGTTTCACCATGTTGGCCAGACTGGTCTCGAGCTTTGATCTCAAGTGATCCACCTGCCTAGGCCTCCCAAAGTGCTGGGATTACAGGCATGAGCCACCGTGCCTGTCGAGGCATATATCTGCTTTAGTATCATAATGAATGACATTAAAAAATCATGAAAAATGCTTCTGTGTGTAATACGCTTTATAGGATCTGGATCATTTAGTGTGATTAATATGGGAGCTTGGATCTAGAAGTGTGCAGAAAGCTAAAAGCTTCATTTTTTCAAACAATATTTCAAAAATTGGTGTAAACTCTGATTTTGAGGGAATCCAAATTAGATTATCTTAATGGTCAGTTTATGTAATAGTGTTTAATTATAATCAGTAATGAAAGTGCACAGTAACTAATGTTGGAAGGATTTGTAAGAATCCTGAGATCAGCTCAATCCTGAAGATTCGAGAAGCATCTATTTCAAAATTATTTGAAAAGGGAAAAACATTGCTTATTTAGAAAAAGCACATATGATACTATGTTTGTAGAGATAAAGAATTTACTGCCATTTAAAAGAATATCATTAAGGGTGCTAGGTATCCAGAACTTTTTTTTTTTTTTTTTGTAATTAGGGTCAGACTGAATAAAAAACACATTTGTAAATCTATTGATGTATTAGTTTTCTCTCATTGCTGTGACATATTACCACAGTTAGTAGTTTAAAACAGCATTTATCTTACCATTTTGAAGCTCAAGTCCAAAATGTGTCCCACTGGGGCAAGGCTATGTTCCCCTGGATGTTCTAGGAAAGCATCTAGACCTCCATTCTACCATTCACTTGGCCTTTTACTATTTGGCAAAGCTGTAGTATATTTTATATGCAGAAAAATTAGATGCTGTAGGATCAAGGTCATAGAGATTATTTAGTCTTATCCATTTATTTCATAAATAAAGATACTGAGGCCTAGAAAGGTAAAGTTATATAGTCGCTCTAGCAATGCAGAGTAATTAAAACTTGGAACAACTGGCTCCCAAGTCATTGTTTTTACTGCCACTGTAGATTTATACTAGATTTCTCCTTTAAGGTAAAGAAGAACCTGTTTAGCGCTGTTCTCTATTTTCTGTCTGTTACCAAAAGAGTCCCTTTTGGAGAATGGTTCACTTGGACTCTTATTGGAGAAACCTTTTTTGAAAACCAAACATTCAGATGATCTGCTTCTGCACTTGTTTTTATCTCTGTACCAAACTATAGTAGAGTCTGAGAACAAAAGGAGAAAAGGCAGTATATGGAGGGTTTTCTATATATGTTTCTTTTTGGTTCGTTCATTTATCTTCAGCTTGCTTTTAAAAATTGTTTTCTATTTGCTATGGCTGGAAGAATGTTGAATGCTTTTAAGAAAGGGCAGGGGGGATTGTGGAGTGTATGAGGAACTATGAGAAGGCCAGGATATCCTGAGCACTGACTCAGAGGAAAGAAGTGGCAGGAGAGGAGGCTGTCAGTACAGAGCTTTTATAGAGCTTGAAGGATTTGGATCTTTGCCTTAAAAATTGAAGGCAAGCAGTTGGAGAATTTTAAACTCCAAAAAATTTAATTCAGTTTACATTTTTAAAATGCTGTGTATGAAGATTGAATTAGAGGGGAGCTAGACAGGATCATGGAAGCTAATATTCAAGTGAGAGGTGGTAGTAGCTTATGGTATTGTGGTGGCAAAGTGGAGATCTGGCGGGGTGGGTAGTTTTGAAAATGGGTTTAGAGGGTACAGTCGACCAAATTCCATTATTGATTGACTGTAGCGGTGAAAAACATCACCTCCGTACCTTTAGAAGTTGTAACTAGTGTTTCTGCTTTCATTCATTTTGCCAAATTATTTTATCACCAGTTTGACTTGTTACTTTTCTTGTGGCTTTCCCATTCCTTCTATGTCACATCTGCACTTTGGCTTTTTTCATTTCACAATCTGTTCTCACTTTTATTTCAGTCTGTCTAGTCACTTTTAATCTCTAGTTACTACTACATGTTCCTGAATGTATAGTTGATACTTTGTTATCTCTCTTGTCTCTCCTATAAGTTTCTGGCACCAAGTAAGGACTCAATAAATAATTGCTGAAATGGATGTCATGATGACGTTTGATAAATACTGCCTTTTAATTCAAAATAAATAGAAACATTTAAATTAAAGGTACTGGCGCTGGGTGGCCATGGCGGCGGCAGCAGCAGCAGACGTTGGCGGCTGGGCTGCCAGGAGCAGTTCCGCTGGGTTTTGCCATTCGGGGCACCCCAGCAAACTAAGATGGAGTATAAGTGGAAACCTGACAAGCATGGGCTTCAGCAAATCCTGCAGCTGTTGAAGGAGTCCCAGTCCCCAGACACCACCATCCAGAGAACTGTGCAACAGAAACTGGAACAACTTAATAAATATCCAGACTTTAACAACTGATTTTTGTTCTTACAAAATTAAAATCTGAAGATGAGCCCACAAGATCTCATCTTGAAGAATGATGTGAAAGCACACTTTCAGAACTTCCCAAATGGTATAACAGACTTTTATTAAAAGTGAATGTTTAAATAATATTGGTGAGCCGGGCGCGGTGGCTCACGCTTGTAATCCCAGCACTTTGGGAGGCCGAGGCAGGCGGATCACGAGGTCAGGAGATCGAGACCACGGTGAAACCCCATCTCTACTAAAAATACAAAAAAATTAGCCGGGCGTGGTGGCGGGCGCCTGTAGTCCCAGCTACTCGGAGAGGCTGAGGCAGGAGAATGGCGTGAACCCGGGAGGCAGAGCTTGCAGTGAGCCGAGATTGCGCCACTGCACTCCAGCCTGGGCAACAGAGCGAGACTCTGTCTCAAAAAAAAAATATATATATATTGGTGACTCCTCCCTTCTGATTAGAGCCACCATTGGTATTTTGATCACAACTATAGCCTCCAAGGGAGAATTGCAGAATTGGCCTGACTTCTTACCAAAACTCTGTAGCCTGTTGGATGCTAAAGATTACAACACCTGTACAGAGAGAGCATTTGGCACCCTTCAGAAGATTTGTGAAGGTTCTGCTGAGATTTTAGGTAGTGATGTTTTAGATCATCCTCTCAACATCATGATTCCCAAATTTTTACAGTTCTTAAAGCACAGTAGTCCAGAAATAAGGTCTCATGCTTTTGCATCTGTCAATCAGTTTATCATCAGTAGGACTCAAGCTCTAATGTTGCACATTGATTCTTTTATTGAGAATCTCTTTGCATTGGCTGGTGATGAAGAACCAGAGGCACGGAAAAATGCGTGCCGGGCACTTGTGATTGTTTGAAATTTGAATGGATCACCTACTCCCTCACGTGCATAATATAGTTGAGTACGTTCTACATAAGATTCAAGATATATGGCCATGTTTTCACTGATCAGGGACAGTGGCTCAGCAATATGAAGATGAAATTGATGAGGAAGATGATGATGATGAAATTGATGATGATCATACAATTTCTGACTGGAATCTAAAAAAATGTTCTGCTGCTGCCCTAGATGTTCGTGCAAATGTGTATCATGATGAACTGCTACCACATGTTTTACCCCTTTTGAAAGAATTACTTTTTCATCATGAATGGGTTGTTAAAGAATCAGGCATCTTGGTTTTAGGAGCAGTTGCTGAAGGTTGCATGCAGGGCATTATTCTATACTTGCCTGAGCTTATTCCTCACCTTATTCAGTGCCTCACTGATAAAAAGGCTCTTATACATTCCATAACATGCTGGACTTTTAGCTGCTATGCACACTGGGTAGTCAGCCAGCCACCGGACAGGTACCTGAAGCCATTAATGAGTGAATTGCTAAAGCGCATCCTGGATAGCAACGAGAGTACAAGAAGCTGCCTGCAGTGCCTTTGCTGCCCTAGAAGAGGAGGCTTGTACAGAACCTGTTACTCACTTTGCTTATATACTTGATACCCTGGTCTTTGCATTTAGTAAATACCAGCATAACCTGCTAGTGCTTTACAATGCCTTAGGAACATTAGCAGATTCAGTAGGACATCATTCAAACAAACCAGATTATATTCAGATGCTAATGCCTCCACTGACCCAGAAATGGAACATGTTAAATGATGAAGATAAGGATCTCTTCCCTTTACCTGAGGGCCTATCTTCAGTTGCCACAGCACTGCAGTCTGACTTGCTTCCATACTGTGAACCTGTGTAAGAGACAATGAGGAAAACTCTTGCCCAAGCCATGCTAAACAGTGCTCAACCAGATCAATATGAAGCTCCAGATAAAGATTTTATGATAGTGACTCTTGATTTACTGAGTGGCCTGGCTGAAGGACTTGGAGGCAGCATTGAACAGCTGGTAGCCCAAAGTAACATCCTAACACTAATGTATCAGTGGATGCAGGATAAAATGCTAGAAGTTCAACAGAGTTCTTTTGCTCTGTTAGGTGACCTCACAAAAGCTTGCTTTCAGCATGTTAAGCCTTGTATAGCTGATTTCATGCCAATACTGGGAATCAACCCAAATCCAGAATTCATTTCAGTCTGCAACAATGCCACATGGGCAGTTGGAGAAATCTCCATTCAAATGGGTATAGAGATGTGGCCTTATATTCCTATGATGTTGCACCAGCTTGTAGAAATCATAAACAGACCCAACACAGCAAAGACATTGTTAGAGAATACAGCAATAACGATTGGTCATCTTGGTTACATGTGTCTTCAAGAGGTGGCCCCCATGCTACCGCAATATGAAGACCCTGGTGCACCTTTCTGAGAATCATAAGAGACAATGAGGAAAAGGATTCAGCATTCCATGGAATTTGTACCATGATGATTGTGAATCCCAGTGGTGTAATCCAAGATTTTATATATTTTTTTGTGATGCTGTTGCATCATGGATTAACCCAAAAGATCTCAGAGACATGTTCAGTGTAAGATCCTTCATGGATTTAAAAATCAAGTAGGCGATAAAAATTGGAGGCATTTCTCTGACCAGTTTCCTCTTCCCTTAAAAAGAGCATCTTGCAGCTGTTTATGGTGTTTAATACACTCAAGCTACAGTCCCAAAATTAGGGGTCCTTCAGTCTTGGAGACAATGAGGGAGACTCTGCGCCCAGGGAAAATGCTACCCTTTACGGGGGGAAGGGTAAACCAGTAGGGAATACACTACAGTCTCAACCCTACTGGAAGGGGCAGGAGGGACGTCACTGTATTAAGTCGATGTTGGGAAACGTTTTAACATCTGGAGCCTTTGTGGGTGGAAATATGTCTCCAATTACAACTCTGCACTGGATTTGAAGAAGCAAAAAAAAAAAAAAAAAATCTGTTCAGTCTACTCACGAAACAGCACATTGTGGAATATTATGGAGAATTGTACCAAAACAGGAACCATATAAATGATGCATAGGGACAAGAAAGAGGAACAATTCTATAGTGCACAATAAAGGAAACCGGGAGTTACAAATAGTAAAGAAGCTTTTTTCTTTTTTTAAGTTTTTTTTTTAATCCAAGTTTTCCCACATGATGGGGCTTTGTTTTGCATGTTGATGAAGAACTGCACAAACAGAACTAATGTAGTTAAAATCAGCTTGCCTTCCCATAGTAGAAGCAGGTTCTTGGAAGTTACAATTGAAGGTACCCCCAAAAAATTGGAAATAAAACAAAACAAACATGAACAATGAAGCACCCTGTGAAATGCCAAATGAGTCACTCCTTTTACCTTTTTTGGGGTGGGCAGGCAGGGTGGAATAAATGGGGTTTGGTATATCAAACTAAAGATGACAGTTTGCATTGAACATTAATGTAGCGGATATAATTTGATAGTTGTACTTCATTAGATTTAATTTCTACGCCAATATGTTATTTTTTAAAGTGCAGTTTAAGGGTTAGGCATGCATTCTGGCTCATAGTGGTTGAAAGTAATTTAAATTCGTGGGAAAGTAGCATGCTTGCATCACATAGAGTGAGATTGGTATTCATTTGCCTATGTTGCAGCAATTTGTGTTGCAGTTTACCAATTCAATGTAGCTCTGCCACACTAAATTGTTCCTTCTTAAGATTTGTGGGTTTTATTTTCCTTAAGAATATAGATATATAAAGTGCTGTAGTTCACAGCTAGTCCTTGAAATATCTTTTTTAGGATCTGTTAGGAATAAGATTGATATTGCATTGTGTGTAACCTGCACAATGTGGAAAGCTGATATACCTGTGCAAAATCTTTGCCTCTGTGCTGTCAGTGTGATGTGCTTTCTGCATGGTTATATACTACTCATGATTCTATCAAAACTTCTAAAATTTAAATTACGTGGTAAAAGATCTGTAAAAGGCTGCATAAATGTCAATTGGCACATAAAGACAATTGTAGAAGTTGAAAAATGATTGCTGTATTTCCGTGTTTATTCCCACTCAATATACTGCCTTCTAAGCTTTCTTTTTTTTTGTTCAAAGCATGATCTTAAAGATATGTTTAAGTTCATGGGTGTAATGCAGGGTTCCTACACTGCAAATGTAGGAATGTATTTTGGTGCGTGTTGGTGGCCCTCTGTGCCGTAGATATATGCACATAGGTTGCAAATTAAAAGCTACAGAGTGAAAGTTGGTTTGGATTCTCTTCATTTCATTTGTTTAGCTTTTCTGTTATTTTTCTCTACTTACATGTATTCCTGTGAATAAATCCTTGTTAAGTTAGCCCTTAAAAAATTAAAGGTACTGTTTAATACTTTTCACTTAGTTTTCTATACACATTATGACATAACCTATTTACAAAGTAAGTTTCTAAGGTATCACGTGTCATAATAGCAAGCTGCAAGTAACTAAAAATGTGATGCTAGCATAGGCGTGGTAGTGGAGGGACAGCTTATAGAAAGTTGAGATGGTCCTAATGTAGGTAAATAGAAATCTCAAACTGATATTGATACTTTCAGGTATGCTTTGACATTGAGTTGCAAAATTTGAACCAATAGAAGGGAGCTACTCCACCTCCAGTAGTGAATCTTCCATGTACATTTAATTATCAGTATAGATCTTTTTGTCCTATTAATATAACTTTTATGTGTGAAGAAAAGTTTAAATGTATGAAATGTAGTTGTTCTGATTCTTTAAACATAATTATATTTTTCTTCGTTCAATATTAATGTTTCTTTTAAGTATGTTACAATATGAAGTTCAATTCAGTAATTCTTGAGCTTCTACTATGCTCCAGGCATTCTCTTAATTTCTGAGGACACTGAGGTGGTTAAAGCTGTCCTTGTCCTTAATTAGTTCAATTTCTTGTTTGATAGGCAGACAAATTAAAAACACATGATCATAGTATGAATTTATAAATGATTAGTATGCATATGCTCTTGAAATAACAAAAGGAAAGTGTGTGTGTGTGTGCGTGTGTGTGTGTGTGTGTGTGTGTGTGTGTGTGTGTTGGGGGGGTCATTCAGAAGCTTTTGAGGAGGAAGTTAACTTGTGAGTTGAGTGTCGAAGAATGAATGCAAGTTTTACCAGTTGGCCAAGGAAATTAGATGGTAAGCATTTTAGCATAGGGAACAGCATGTACAGCATGAGTATATCACAAAATCATGATGTGTGAGAGGAATATCAGCATTGCTGAGTATAGGGTGTGGGGTAGAGGGTAGTTGACCCCAGGGAAGTAAGATGGTGGAAAGGAAGGAAAATTCAGTATCTCAGACTGAAAGGATAAATGATATTTATAAATCAGATTTTTAAAATAAGAAAGATATAACATTAAATATTATAAATATTTCTGTATCAGATCTTCATACACCCCACCTATGTATGAGACCATGAACAGAGTACTTTTTTTCTGAACATTTTTTCTCCTAAAAATGAAGTTATTGGATTACCTAAACTCCTTCTTGTTCAAAGCCTATGTTGCAGAGAAAAAGTCAGTGAACTTAAAAGTAATTTGTTAATAAACAGAGTCGGTGGGGTGCCGTGGATCATGCCTGTAATTCCAGCACTTTGTGAGGCTGAGGTGGTAGGATTGCTTGAGCCCAGGAATTTGAGACCACACTGAGCAATGTAACAAGACCCCATCTGTACAAAACACTAAAAAATTAGCCAGGCATGGTGGCATATGCCTGTGGTTCCAGCTACTTGGGAAGCTGAGGTGGCACGATCACTTGAGTCCAGGAGGTTGAGGCTGCAATGAGCCATGATTGCGCCACTGCACTCCAGCCTGGGTGACAGAGTGAGACCCTGTCTTAAAAAAAAAAAAAAGAAGAACAGAGTGTAATATGTTCCTTTTACCTAGCATAGTACCTGGCATAGAGTAGATGTATAATGGGTAATATTTTTGGAGAAAATATTGAATTCTGCGATTTGGATCAAGTAGCTATTATAAAATTGTTATAGTTAATGAGGACACTGAAGCTAAGAGTCTTTCACTAATTGAATGAATTTTAGGAGTTGTTGAAGTTGCTATTCTAGCCTGAATAAGTAATTAAATATTTTTCAATTTAGGTTATTCGGTTTTATTGTCTCGTGGTGATTAAAAGTATTGCTTTTAGGCTCTTCAACTTCTAGTGGCATTTGTGTGGTACTTCTGCAATGTTTTATCCCTTTCCTGGTCTTGGGAGTCAGGCAACCTGTATTAGCAGAAGCGGCCAGCTTCATAGCTTAAGTTGGGTTGCATGGAGACACAGATAGGAAAGTTGGTCTGTGGAACCTCTTTCTACCTTTTAGTACATGGTGAAGGAGAAAATAGCATGAGAACATTAGACCAACCATTGGGAAATCCAGATTTCAGCCGTAGCTGAATAAGTAATGTCTCATATGACCACAAAATATTCCAGGCTTATCTTGTATTTTCTCTGCCCTAGCCCTTGAGTCATCATGTCTCCAAGGAAGATTTTTATTGGAGAATGAGATTTAGAAACCAAGATCTGGGGGCTAGGTGTGTTTGTTGCTACTGAGGTATAATTGCTTTTAGTTATTGTGGCAGACAGAACTGACAATTATATGTATACACACACACTTCTATATTTATTTCTGTATCCATTTCCATATATATTAAAGACCAAGAGTTCACACGGATACCTTTGACTCCAATCAAATGCCACAGAATTTGATCTAGCCTTTCTTATTTTTAAGCCTTTTCTCAGAAAGTGAGAAACTTGGTTTCTCAACCACAATATATTTACTTACTTATTCAACACTGTGTGTGTGTGTGTGTGTGTGTGTGTGTGTGTGTGTGTGTAAGGATTATAGTATATATTTATACATAGTTATAGATATAGTATATATTTATAGTATATTGTATACTATAACTATACTATATTTATAATATATTATATACACAGAGTTTCAGAATTGCTAACTTACACCGTATGAAAAAGATTTACTAACTTACAATATTTGTTTAGCATTTTTTTAAACCTTAACCTTACAGAATACAATAAATACTGTTTTCCAAGTTTACTTATGTTAGTTCTTTTAGTTCTCAATCCTTTTAGTGTGATTGTATTATTTGTAATACTTTTAGGTTCATTTGTTGCTGTTTGTATTTCGTTTTGGGTTCTGCCCACATCATGGTTTATTTAAAGTACTCATTTATTTCATGTTACTTCATAGAGATCTTCCGTTTTCTTCTTTTTTAAAAAGTATTTTATTTTTAAATTTTAACCTATGTATGTATTTGTTTGTTTATTTTGAGACTGGGTTATGAGACTGGCTAATTTTTGTATTTTTGGTAGAGATGGGGTTTCACCATGTTGCCAAGGCTGTTCTTGAACTCCTGGGCTTAAGTGATCCACCCGTCTTGGCCTTCCAAAGTGTTGGGATTACAGGCGTGAGCCACCACATCTGGCCTAGATCATTCTTATTCTTTTTGTACCGCTGTATACTACTTATTTTGTAGATTGTGCATTGTTTATTCAATTGCTCTCCCAACAATGGACATCAAGATTGTTTCCAGGATTTTACAGTTATAAACTGCCGTAATGACTATGCTAGTGTAGAGCATTATTATTTTTGTAATTTAGATTAAAAAAACGTATCTACTACCTTACTTGTGTCCATACCAGCTCCTATTTAGTTGTTCAGAAACTTCTGCATATTAAAGTGCTAGTCAGTATTACTGTATGATAGTTGTTATGCATGGTATTCTATTTTCCTAGAACATTCCAGTCACTTTCTACTCTTACCTAAAACTTACTGGTAAATCTTAAGTGCATTGATTAGTAAATCTCTGGTATTACCATAATCTACTCATAAAATCATCCTATGATATTTTTATTACCACCTCCCCTAAAGTATAATGTCCTTAAGATATGAAATTCTGCAGTAAAACAGAACAAAAAGAAAAGCTTTTTAAAAATGTTACTGAAACTTCATTTGATGTACTATACAAAAGTGTGATGGGGCTGTCCTCAGGTTAAATGGATGCACTGTAACTTGACTGGTTTGAGGACGGAAAATTGAACATAAAATAAGGAAATTCTGACTGCTAAAGGAATTGAGGTCACTCAATACATTCGTTTTCTCTCATCTAACAAGAGGACTCACATACCACTAATGCACTTGGCATTTTGATTTATTAAATATATATGTTAACTGAAGTCTGCCACCCACCGTTAATCAGTATAGCTAAAATTACTCATCTGAAACCTGTGAAGGCTGAAGTAAAAAAGTAAATTTTAAAAGGCTTAAGTAAAGTCCAGTCAAGCAAAACTTGATTTGAGCTTACTGCTGAGCTCTATCTACAACATACTACATTACTGCAACCATTAGAAGTCCACCAGTCACACCTGACTCTTCTCCTTTTTCAGGTGCTAATGTGCTTCTGTAGTGGCCTATTTCTGTTTCAGCCTTCTGTAAGGCATCACAGAAAGGAAGGAACAAATATTTAAATTATAGAAAGTGAATGCAGTAAGAGTAGGATTGACTCTAAAACAGTAGAAACAAATAAGCCTAATTATAGCATTTGAGAAACAGGGTATATTCGTTTTCTCTGGCTGCTGTGACAAATTACCACAAATATAATGGCATAAAACAACACACTCTTTGTTATCTTACTATCCTCTCTAGCTTACAAGTTAGACGCATGTCTCTGCAGGCTAAAATCAAGACGTCAGCAGGGCTAGGTGCCTTCCTGGAGATTCGAGGGAAGAATCCATTTCCCTGTCTTTTCCAGCTTCTAAAAACTGCCTTTGGTTCATGACTTCTTTCCTCTGTCTTCAAACCCAGCAACACTGCACCTCTTTGACCATTCTCCTTCTGTCTGTCTTCTGCCTCCCTCTTCCGTTCTGAGTGATTATTATACATTGGGCCCCCTCAGATAATCCAGGATAATACTCCTATTTTAAGGTCAGCTGACTGGCAACCGTAGTTCCCTCTTTGCCATGTAAGCTATCATATTTACAGGGATTATTCTGCTTATCAGGAAAATTATTTCATTTCTCTGGAACTCCTGTTTTTATTGTAGTAGAATTCTTAAAATATTTTATGAGAAGCCATAATTTCAGCATGCAGACCCCAAAATGAAACAGTATTTATTTGTGCCTTTTGAAAGGAGCTACGTGCTTTCCTACTCATTTCTTCCTCTTTATTTCTCAGATTTTGAATTTATAACTGTTCATTTTTAAAGTTCTGGATGTTAAGGTAGGTTTGTTCCAGGGAAGGATAGAGAAAAATCTAAGATCATTTCTTGAGAGCAGAAGAGAAATTTGTAAAGAATTGAGCTATAGCTGAAGTCTACCCTCTCTGGTTAATAATTCACAGGGAATACAATGATGAACAGACTTTTTTTTTTTTAAGTAATAATTTTGTTTCATAGGGTATTCTTTGTGAAGAATTTATGTAGACATATTCACAGAGCCTTGTTCTGTTTTCTTGGTCTGGGAACCAATATATTTTAAGGAAGTTTCTTCTGTACAGTGCCTGTATTCTGGTGATGTTTTGTAAGCTTGTTTAAAGTTGGTCACTCTTACGACATCTGGCCATTTGAGTTTTACAGAGAGTTAGAGTCATGGCCTGAGCCTATTTTCCAGAAAGATTTTTTAAATTTAATTTTTATATATTTTGGGAATACAGATGCAGATTTTTCACATGTGTATATTGTGTAGTGGTGAAATCTAGGCTTTTAGCATACCCATCACCTGAATAGTGATCATTGTAGTATTGGTAAATTCTCAGCCCTCACCTTCCCATCCTCCTACCTTTTGTAGTTTCCAGTGTCTGTTATTCCACTCTGTATGTCCAGCTGTACCCATTGTTTAGCTCCCACTTATAAGTGAGAGCATGTGGTATGTGACTTTCTGTTTCTGAGTTATTTCACTTATAATAATACCCTCTAGTTCCATGTTGCTGCAAAAGACATGATCTCATTCTTTTTTATGGCTGAGTAGTATTCCATGGTGTATATGTATTTCCCACACTTCCAGAAACAGTTTACCTGAAATCTCTCGGAGTAGGAATTTTTGGGTGTCACAATGAGAGTGGGAGATGGGAACACTGGATTAGAAGTCACTAGGGATGAGTGTTAGTCTGGATTTATTTATTTTCACTAAATTTGTTTTGAGTACCTACCAGCTAGTAATTTTAAATAAGATAATGGCATTTTTTTTAACCCTTCCTGGAGAATTTGTTCCATTATTCTTTTAAAACTGGAAAATGTTCATATTTAATTATTGTATCCCCTCCATTGTTTCTGTGCCTCCTTTCTAGAACTTCTAATAATTGGCTGTTATATCTGTTGAGCCTCTTTTTCATTTTCTCTGTTTTCATTTATTTTTTAAACCTTTGTTCTTTTACCTTTTTTGGCGTTTTTTTTTTTGAGAGATTTCATAGAGTTTATTTTTAAACCAGGCAATCACTTAACCCTTTATGGAAATTTCAAATATATTCACTTGCTATTTTCTGTCTTTTTTTTTTCTTTCTTTAAGTAACCATCTTACTGGGCGTTAAGTGGTATTTTCGCTTTTGCTTATTCTCAAATGAGGTTGAACTTTTTTGTGTGTTTATTGTCTATCTTTAGAGAAATGTTTTTTCAAGTCCTTTGCCCATTTAACTGGGCTGTTTGTGTTTTTGTTGTTGAGTTGTTAAGAGTTGTTTATATTTTCTTGATACTAGATTCTTATCAAATGTGTGAATTGCAAATATTTTCTCCCATTCTGTAAGCTTCTTGATAATGTCCTTTGATATACAAGTTTTTAATTTTTATGAAGTCCAGTTTGTCTATTTTTGTTGTCATTGCTTGTGCTCTTAATGTCATATGAAAGAATTCATTGCCAGTCCAAAGTAAAAGTCACAAAGATTTATCCTTATGTTTTTGTTTTGTTTTGTTTTTTAAAAAAGTTGGGGTTTTGCTATGTTGCCCAGGCTGGTCTTGAACTCCTGGACTCAAGCAATCCACCTGCCTTGGCCTCCCGAAGTGCTAGAATTACAGACGTGAGCCACTGCACCCAGCCTCTTTTATTTTTTTTCTGAGAGTTTTACGGTTTTAGTTCTTATATTGAGGCCATTGATCCATTTTGTGTTTTTGTATGTGGTGTGAGGTAATGATCTGACTTCGTTCTTTTGCCATTGGTTGACAGTTTTTTTCTTTCACCATTTTAAAAGTGCCATCTGAGACCAGGCACAGTGGTGCCTGCCTGTAATCCCAGCACTTTGGGAGGCTGAGGTGGGTGGATCACCTGAGGTCAGGAGTTTGAGACCAGTCAGGCCAACATGTCGAATCCTCATCTCTACTAAAAATACAAAATTAGCCTGGCGTGGTGGCAGGCACCTGTAATTCAAGCTGCTTGGGAGGCTGAAGCAGGAGAATTGCTTGAACCAGGGAGGTGGCAGTTGCAATGAGTGGAGATCGCACCACTGCACTCCAGCTTAGGCAACAAAAGTGAAACTCCATCTCTAAATAAATAAATAAATGCCGTCTGTAGCCGGGTGCCGTGTCTCACACCTGTAATCTTAGTACTTTGGGAGGCTGAGGCAGGCATATCACTTGAACTGAGAATGAAAATATATTTTATCAAAATTTGTAGAATGTAACTAAAGCAGTGCTTAGAAGGAAATTTATAGTGATCAATACTTGCATTAGAAAAGAAGGGTCTCAAATCAGTAATCAAAGCTTGTACCTTAAGAAACTAGTAAAAAATCAAATTAATTCCAAATCAAGTAGAAGGAAGGAAATAATAAGGAAAATAGAGATTAATGGAATTAAAAGCCCAAAAGTAATTGAGAAGAAGCAATGAAATTGAAAGGTGGTCTTTGAAAAGATCAATAAAATTGATAAACATTTAGCAAGACTGACAAAAGCATAGTGAAACAAAGATTACAGGGTTGAAGGAAAAAGATACTGCTACAGACTCCACAGACATTAAAAAGATAATGAGAGAAAACTATGAGAAATTAAGCACATAAATTTTTACTACCTGAGTGGACCAATTCCTTAAAAGCACAGACTACTAAACTTCACCCAAGTTGAAATAGATAATTTGAATAGCCCTATAACCATTAAAGAATTTACTCTGTGGAAAAAAAAAATTCCAAAAAAGATCTCCTTGCCACATGGTTTCACTGGCCAATTTTACCAAACAATTAATGAAGAAATAACAGTAATTCTACATAGACTCTTCCCGAAAGTAGAAGAAAATGGAGAGATATCCCCAATTTATTTTACAAATCCAGCAATAACCTCACACTAAAACCAGACAAATAAATTATATGAAAAGGAAACTGCAGTCCAATATCCCTCATTAACATCATAGTGCATGCTTGTAATTTTATGTGGCTTCAGCAGCCATTTCAAATGTAGGTTTAACTTTCTAGTGCCAGAGGCAGAGGCAGGCCATAGTCACCCTTGACACAGTTTCCAGTTCTATACTACACCCAAATGACAAGCTGGTGGCCAGAGGTAAGAATTGAGAGGCATGACTCCTGCGTAGCAGACAGCGTTCTCTTTCCCACAGCTTGCATTAAATGGACCATTCACTTATTATATTTGCTGATGAACTTAAAGTGACCACACCCTATTTCCCAATAATACTAGTTGCCAAACTCTCTTTTTCTGTCTACCTGCCTGTGCTCTGTGTGTGGCCTCAAGGCATTCGCTGTATGCTTCAAGGTCTGTAAGTACTTAAAAACTCTTAAATTTTCACATTGTGTGTGTTTCATTGAAGCCATGTCCACAATCTGACCCATAACTGCAATGCCTGCCCTGAAGGGACCCATGCAAGTGAATACCCTATGAGCACTCTTTTGTCTGGGCCTCTATTGGCTGCTGGTAACAGTAGCTCCCAGCCTGTGTTGACAGAGAAACTTGAAGAGTTTTATTCAAAATAAAGATAGTCTTAAAAGTCTTAATATAATGTCAGCATATTGAAACTAACATGTAAAACAAAACAAAACAAAAATATAATGTCAGCAAATTGAAACCAACATGTAAAACAATGAAACAAAACAAAAACAAAACACTATTTGCCAAATGGGCTTATCCTAGGAATGCAAGGTTGAAAATCGATCAGTATAATCTACCATGTTAACAGTTTTATGGGAAAACAAATCCTGACGGTGGAGAAAAGACATTTCATTTAGCAAAATATAACATCAATTAATGACCTTTGCAAACTAATAGAAAATAACTTGACATCTTCAAAAAACCTACAGCTAACATTACGTTAATACTTAATGAAGAAAGATTAAATGCTTTTCTCCTAAATTCGAGAACAAGACAAATATGTCCATTCTCACCACTCTTATTCAATATAGTTAATGAAGTTCAGCCAGTGTTATAAGCCAAGAGAAAGAAGGAAAAGGGATCTTTATTTTCAGATGACATTCTCTACGTGGAAGACTCAACATATTTAAGATGTCATTTCTTCTAAATTTATAAAGACTTAATGCAATTTTTTCATCAAAACCCTAGAAATACTTTTCTGTAGATATAGACAGGCTTATTCTAAAATTTATATAAAAAAGCAAGCGAACTAGAGTAGCTTACACAGTTTTGAAAAATAAGAATAAAGTGGCAAGAATTACTCTACCTGATGTAAAGACTTAATAGTTACAGTAATCAAGAGAGTATGCTATTGGCAGAAGCATAGACACGTAGATCAATGGAATGGAATAGAGAACCCTGAAGTAGACCTACACAGATATGCCCAAGTGATTTTTGAAAAATGTTTAGAGGCAGTTTTAACAAATAGTACTGAAACAATTGGATATCCATAGGTAGAACAAAGTAAAACAAAATAAATCTCAACCTAAACCTCTCACTACCTATTAAAACTAATTCAGAATGGATCATTGATCATATAAAATGTGGACTATGAAACTTTAAAAGAAATATAGAAGAAAATCGTTAGGAACTAGGGCTAAGCAAAGAGTTCTTTGATATTAAAAACGTAATCCATAAGAAAGAAATTGACAAATTGAACCTCATTAAAATAAAAAAAAGTTTGCATTGCAAAAAACTCTGTTAAGAGGATGAAAACAAGCTACAGCATGGGAGAAAAACTTTGCAAACCATATATCTGACAAAGTTCTCGTATCCAAAATATCTAACAAACTCTAAAGTTGAACAATACAAAATATCAGCAAGTTAATTAGAAAAGGGGTAAGAGACTTTGACATTTCACCAAAGAGGAGATATGGATGGGAAATAAGGACATGGAAAGACATTCATCATAATTAACCCTTAGGAAATTGCAAATTAAAATCACATTCTATACACCTATAGAATGACCAATATAAAAAATTGTGATAATACCAAATGCTAGTGAAAATGCTGAGAAACAACATTTCATATATTTCTGGTGGAAATTAAAATGGTTCAGCCGGAAAAAATGTATCTAAATCTCCAAGCTAAATAAATTGGGCTGGAAAAAGCCTCTTTGTGCTCTAGAAGATAACAAATGAAAGACAGAGTTTGTCTTTGTTCAGAGTATGGAAAATAATTCAAAGGTTACAGATTTAGAGAGGGAATACACCTTGAATTCATTTCTAAACCAACAATCTTTGAAAATAGGGTTGCCATCTTGATTTTCTGGTCCAGATCACAAGGGAGTAAGACTAGCTTTAAATTTAACATTCATTACCCAGGTTGCTCTGTAGCCATATGCCAAAGGGTCACATCCTGTGGCACGTAAGGAGCCACCTCTGTTCTGATTTCATTAAACTCCCCTGAAATCCACAGGATACACAGGGGGCTTCATGCCTTGATCCTCAGTATCGAATATAATTTCACCATGCCAACCCCTTTGTAACAAACTTACCCCTCCAGTTCCTTTTGTTGATGGGGAAGCAGGTTGGAGTATTCTCAGCTTACTAACAAAGTTGTTTAAGGAGTCGTCTTAGTCCTTTGACGTGTTGCTCCCATTTTCTTGATTTTAGGCATGGTTTAATATTGGACAGGATTAGTCATGCAAATACTTAAAATTGAGTGGACAGGAAGCAAGCACATGCCACTGGGACAAACTGGATATGGAGCTCAAGCTGCTTGATTTTGTTTCACACTAAATGAAATTAGTGCTTGTTTAGGACAAACCTGGTGGGCCACCACAGTTGAGCATGTTTGTCCGATTAGCTAGTGAACTACCAAATGTGTGTTCCGTTCCAATTGGATCATTGTCCTCAAAAGGCAATTTTAAAAAGTTTGACTTAAAAAAAACAAGATCCTATAACTAAGTGAGTTTAGCAATGTTGCAAGATACAAAGTCAATGCACACAATTCTTATTTCTCTGTATCATCAATGACTAGTTATAAACTTGAGTAAATATAACAATGTTGTTTATAAGATCTACCAAAACAGTGAGGTATAAATCTAACAAAGTCTATACTGAAGAGTATAGGGAGCTTATAAAAGAAATTACAGAAGATCTAGATAAAAACAGGACCTACATAAATACATAAAGTAATGTGGTATTCATGAATTGGAAGACTCAGTGTAGTGAAGACATCACTCCATCCCAAAGTGATGCAATACCAATCAGAATCCCAGCAGGAGTACCAATATGTTTTTTTGGAAAAAACAGAACAAAGCTGGAGGAATTGTACTAACTCATTTTAAAGCCACAGCAATCAGGACACTGTAACATTGGCAAAGGGACAGTCAGGTAAATCAATGGAACATCATAGAGACTCCAGAAAAGAAATGGAACCACATAAAGATGGCCTGTAGATCTTTGACAAAGATGTAAAAGAAACTCAGTGGAGAAATCTTTGAACAAATGTTGTTGGAACCATTTGATCGTTCATATATTAAAAAACAAAAATTGACCTTTGACTAAAATTTTACATCTTATACAAAAATTATTCCAAAATGGACCTTTGATGTAATTGTGAAGGGTAAAACTGTAAGAAAACCTTTTAAAAGACTATGACCTGGCGATTAGGTGAAAAGTTATTAGAAATTGTGCCAAAAGCATGACCCACAAAAAATTAACTGGATTATATTAAATTAAAAATCTTTGTTCTACCAAAGATACTGTCAAGAAACAATAAAAAGTTAAATTACAGACTAGGAGAAAATATTTGTGACTCACATATCTCTCAAAAGACTTTTATCCAGAATGTATAAAGAACTCTCGAAAGTCAACAATAAGTAAGTAGACAACCCAAATCAAAAAATGCATAAGAGACCTGAATAGACACTTTATCAAAAAGGATATAAGAGTGGCACATAAACATGTAAAAGTATGTTCAACATCATTAGCAAATTCAGCCCATGCTTAGACACCACTGCACACCTATTAGAAGAGCTAAAATAAAGATTACTGACAGTAACTAAGGGCTGTTGAGGATGCGGAGCAACTAGAAGTCTCATTCATTGCTGATTGATACGTGAAATGTTACAGCAACTCTGGGAAATGATCTAGCAGTTTCTTAAGAAGTAAACATACACTCATTTTATCATCTAGCAGTCTTCTTGGGTATTTAACATAGAAAAATGAGAGCTTATATTCACACAAAAAGTTGTACATGCATGCTTGTAATAACTTCATATATAGTAGTTAAAAACTAGAAAGAATCGAAATATCCTTCATTAGTAAATTGGTACACAAACTGTACATTTGCAATGAAATAGTACTCAGCAATAAAAAGAAACCAATGAACCTTAAAGGCATTATGCTCAGTGAATGAAGTCATTCTCAAAATGTTGCATGCTGTATGATTCCATTTATATGATATTCTTGAAAGACAAAACAGATCAGTGTTTGACAGAAGGTATGGATGGGAGGAGGGTGTAACTATAACTGGACAGTGTAAGGGACTTCTTCGAGGGTGAAGAAACTGTTCTGCATCCTAATTGCGTACGTGTTTACACGTCTATTTGTGCTTTAAAATTTATAAACTGTATACCCCCAAAATTAATTTTACAGTATAATTAAACTAATGATGGTGTCATTCGTCAGAAACATTTATAGTGAAGGAGAAATGTGTGAAGGAAGCACTGACCCACCATCTCACAGTTCACTCTATTTGAATAGAAATGTGTTCTCAAAATCCAAGGAAGTTCTATGGTAAACCTGCTCATATGTGCTCAGTTTTAATTACAGTCAGTCTTACGGGAAGCCACTGGAAGCCAGAGAATATACACATTTGGGTTTTCATTGTCATACTCCCAAGTAATTATTGCATTTTAATGGTCTACTAAGGAAAACAGGTCTATATGGATGTTGGCTCCCAATAAGTGCAGTACTGCCAGTTAGAGAAAGAGGCTGCCACAACAAACAGGGAATAGAAACTCTTTCCCACATTAACCAATTTCCGCACTACATGGTTTCCTCTTTTCCTGTAAAAATGCAGTTTCTACCCTGTACGGATGATTTCTAAGCTGGTGAAGAAAAGTTAGTTAATTTTTCTTCCTCCTGTTACCTGAACCCTTACTCTAATTCTAATGATGTCTGTGATGTCACTCTTCTCAAAATCTGATGTTAAACATAGACCTCCCCAAAAGATGGACAAGGGAAGAATTGCCTAAAGCAGATGTTAGAATTCAGTAATCTTACTCTGCGGTGTTTTGTCAGACTTACTGTTCCAACATCTTCTGGTTGTCATTCATCTATCTATTTGGTAATGACTCCCACAATTTAAATCTCTTTGCTTAACTCTAGACCCCTATATTCGGTTGTCCTTTGAATTTGTCTTCTCAAAGATGCAGCATGCACATCAAAATAATTGGGCTTCAAAACTATGTATTCTTTTACATTCTACCAGATCTGGCCTTCCTTTTTAGTTTTGCTTCCATTATTTTATTTATTTAATCTTTTCCAGCTTTATTTAGGTTGGCCTTCCTTTTTTATGCTTTATTTCAGTTAATAAACATCATACATTTGTTTCTCAAGCCAAGAACTAAGGAGTCATCCATGGCTTCTTACTTCTCAGTTAACTTTCATCCTGTAGAGTCTAACTCCTCAGTATGTTTCATAACTGCTTTTTCTTTGTTCTCACTGACACTGATTAATATCAGGCCACTGACATATGCCACATGGATTCTGCAACAGCAACAAAACTGGTTTTTCTGTCTCACTTAAACCCATTCTCTACACTGCAGCCAGAATAATACTTCTCTAGTGCAAATCTCAATTTGTCACTTTTTAAAACTCTTTAGTTTTGTTTACCTGGGCATATCCTGTACCCAGATTTGTTATTCGCATATATTAGTAGTGTTATTTGTAAATTATTGAGAATATTATTCTGGATCAATGCCTAGCCCCCCAAATTGGCTGGCTGCCAAGACTGATGGTATCACACATGTACCAAAAGTGTTTGAAAAGACTTAACTCACAAAATGAGACTTTCTGGGGAGAACATGGCAGTCACCCACACTGGTTCACAATGGTTTGCATGGAGGGGAGGGGAGGGTGGCACTGATATTTGTCATGGTTAGTGAATGGGCTGGGTTGAAGGTTCCCACATGCAGGCTGGTTTTGTGTGATTTGAACTTCCCAGTGGTACCAGGACTTAATCCAACGTGAAGTTTTACTTATTATAAAAGCCCTATATCCTTTTTACATAAAGGAAAAATTTATCATTACAGAAAAGTAAAAAAATATATTAAAAACATAAGTATGTGGTTATGTTCTCACATATTGGAAGATTATAATTGTCCTTCAGTTTATCACCTGCCAGATATTTGAATGTATTTTTCAGCGTTAAAATTGTATCCATATTGTGCATATGTAATCTGTTTCTTTTCTTCTCCCCCATTTTACAGAGTGGATCTTTATCTAATGAGATGAATGTTTGAAACATCATAAATAAGGATTTTTTTATATATGTTTGATTTTCTTTTTTTCCTCTCTCTCCCTCCATTTTTTGCCTCTCTTCCTTCCTTCCTTCTTTCCTTCTGTGTTCCTCTTCCCCTTTCCTTTTCGACTGGGCTTTTTTAGTAACTTCATAGAGAGATATAATTATTCTGTCACCTTTACATTCATTAGAGTAGGCTCACTCCCATTCTTTGAGGCTGTATTTTTTAACCATTCATTATAAAATGAAAGGTACAGAAAATCACATAAAACGTAGCATTTAGTTGGTTATTAAAAGTTTGGCATCTTTTTAACAGTGGTGACAGTTCTCCTTTCACTGATTCAGTGCTGCTCAGCAGGCCTTGCTCTGGACTTAGAGCACAATGCTATATTGCTTTGGATTCTTTGCCATGGCCTTAATTGTCAGATCTGGCCCAGGTTACCCAACACTGTCTTGTTTCACACATACGCAGACATACATATACCAACAGCCAAATGTTTCTTGAGAGGATATGATTTTTGGGGGAAGAAAATTACTTATAATGCTTATTGTGATAAATGAGAAAACATAGTACTGTAAACCAAAAAAGAATAAAAATCTCATTTCTTCTATTTATTTTGTTATGTTTATTTATTTATATTTTTTGAGACAGAGTCTCCCTCTGTCGCCTGGGCTGGAGTGCAGTAGTGTGATCTTGGCTCGCTGCAACCTCCACCTCCCGGGTTCAAGCGATTCTCCTGCCTCAGCCTCCTGAGTAGCTGGAATTACAGGTGCCTGCCACAACGCCTGGCTAATTTTTATATTTTTAATAGAGACAGAGTTTCACCATGTTGGCGAGGGTGGTCTTGAATTCCTGACCTCAGGTGATCTGCCCACCGTGGCTTCTCAAAGTGCTGGGATTACAGGCATGAGCCACCGCGCCCGGCCTATTTATTTATTTAAAAAAACATTTTTTTTTTGTAGAAATGGGATATCCTTATGTTGCCCAGGCTGGTCTCAAACTCCTGGGCTCAAGCGATCCTCCTGCCTCAGCCTCCCAAAGTGCTGAGAATACAGGCATTAGCCACTTTGCCCATCCAGAAATCTCATATTTCTAAAAGTTAATTTGTGTTTTGGTTTCTTTCCAAGTATTTTCTATGTATATTATAGTGTTTTTATTTTCATAAAATGGATAATTCTGTACGTGCTGTTTTAGATAACTGCTTGCTTGCTCTCTTTTTTTTTAACCAGTTAACTTCTAGTTCTTTAACAAAGAACTATGGTCAAGTGGGGGAAAACATTTGTGAAGAAGCATGAGGAACATTTTGGAGTATATGTTTGTTGTCTTCATTTTGATGATGTTTCCATACCATGACTGTAATGTCAACATTTATCAGTTTATTTTTCTTCGACTTTTATTTAAGTTTAGGGGTACAGGTACAGGACATGCAGGTTTCTTACACATGTAAACGTGTGCCATGGTGGTTTGCCGCACAGATCATTCTATCATCCAAGTATTAAGCCCAGCATCCATTAGTTATTCTTCCTGATCCAATCCCTCCTCCCACCCCCTGCCCTCTGCTAGGTCCCAGTGCATGTTGTTCCCCGCAGTGTGTCCATGTGTTCCCATCATTCAGCTCCCACATGTAAGTGAGAACGTGCGGTCTTTGGTTTTCTGTTCCTGCGTTAGTTTGATGAGGATAAAGTCTTCCAGTTCTAACGATGTCCTTGCAAAGGACATGATCTCGTTCCATTTTGTAGTTGTATAGTATTCCACGGTGTATATATACCACAGTTTCTTTATCTGGTCTGTTATTGATGGGAATTTAGATTGATTCCATGTCTCTGCTACTGTGAATAGTGCTGCAGTGAACATATGCATGCATGTATCTTTATATAATAGAATTATTTATATTTCTTCAATTATATATCCAGTAATGGGATTGCTGGGTCAAATGGCATGTCTGCCCCTAGGTCTTTGAGGAATTACCACACCATCTATCACAATGGTTGAACTAATTTATACTTCCACCAACAGGGTAAAAGTGTTCCTTTTTCTCCACAGCCATGCCAGCATCTGTTGCTTTTTGACTTTTCAATAATAGCCATTCTGACTGGCATGAGATGGTATCTCATTTTGGTTTTTATTTGCATTTCTCTAATGATCATTGATGTTGAGCTTTTCTTCATGTTTGTTGGCTGCATGTATGTCTTCTTTTGAGAAGTGTCTGTTCATGTCCTTTGCCCATGTTTTATTGGGATTGTTTGCTTTTTTTCTAGTAAATTTGCTTAAGTTTCTTGTAGAGGCTAGTGACTAGACCTTTGTCAGATGGATAGATTGCAAAAATTTTTCTCCCATTTCATAGGTTGTCTGTTCACCCTTATGATAGTTTCCTTTGCTGTGCAGAAGCTCTTAATTAGATCCCATTTGTCAATTTTTGCTTTTGTTGTAATGCTTTTGGCATTCTCATCATGAAATATTTGCCTGTGCCTAAATCTTTACCTGAATGGTATTGCCTAGATTTTCTTCTAGGGTTTTTATAGTTTTGGGTTTTACATTAAAGTCTTTAATCCATCTTGAGTTAATTTTTGTGTGTAGTGTAAGGAAGAAGTCCAGTTTCAATTTTCTGCATATGACCAGCCAGTTCTTCCAGCACCATTTATTAAATAGGGTGTCCTTTCTCTATTGCTTGTTTCTGTCAGGTTTGTTGAAAATCATATGGTTATAGGTGTGCAGTCTTAATTCTGAGTTCTCTATTCTGCTCCATTGGTCTATGTATCTATTCTTATACCAGTACCGTGCTGTTTTGGTTACTGTAGCGTTTTCTGTAAAGTGAGGTAGCATGATGCCACCAGAATCTGGGTGCTCCTGTATTGGGTGCCTGTATATTTAGTTCTTTTTGCTTAGGATTGTCTTGGCTGTTTGGGCTCTTTTTTGGTTCCATGTGAATTTTAAAATAGTTTTTCTCTAATTCTGTGAAGAATGTCAATGGTAGTTTAATGGGAATAGCATTGAATCTATAAATTCGTTTTGGCAGTATGGCCATTTTCACGATATTGATTTTACCAACCATCCATGAGCATGGAATGGTTTTCCATTTGTTTGTTTCCTCTCTGATTTCTTTGAGCAGTGGTTTGTAGTTCTCCTTGAAGAGATTCTTTCCTTCCATTGTTAGCTGTATTAATACGTAGGTATTCTCTTCTTTTTGTGGCAGTTATGAATGGGAATTCATTCATGATTTGGTTCTCAGCTTGCCTGTTGTTGGTGTTTAGGGATGCTCTCCATTTTTGCACACTGATTTTGTATCCTTAGACTTTGCTGAAGTTACTTGTCAGCTTAAGAAGCTTTAGGGCTGAGATGATGGGGTTTTCTAGATATAGAATTATCTCATCTGCAAGCAAAGATAATTTGACTTCTTCCTATTTGAATACCTTTTATTTCTTTCTCTTGACTGATTGCCCTGGCCAGAACTTCCAGTACTTTGTTGAATAGGAGTGGTGAGAGAGGGCATCCTTGTCTTGTGCTGGTTTTCAAGGGGAATGCCTCCAGCTTTTGCCCTTTCAGTATGATATTGGTTGTGGGTTTGTCATATATGGCTCTTATTATTTTGAGGTATGTTCCTTCACTGCCTAGTTTATTGAGTGTTTTTAACATGAAGAGATGTTGAATTTTATCGAGGGTCTTTTCTGCATCTATTGAGATAGTCATGTGGTTTTTGTCTTTAGTTTTATGTGATAAATCACATTTATTGATTTGCGTATATTGAAACAGGCCTTGCATCCCAGGTGGATAAGCTTTTTGATGTGCTGCTGCATTCTGTTTGCCAGTATTTTGTTGAAGATCTTTGCATTTATGTTCATCAAAGATATTGGCCTAAAGTTTTCTTTTTTTATTGTATCTCTGCCAGGTTTTGATACCAGGATGATGGTGACCTCGTAGAACGAGTTAGGGAGGAGTCCCTCCTTTTTAATTTTTTTGAATAGTTTAAGTAGAACTGCTACCAGCTCTTCTTTGTGTACCTCTGATAGAATTCAGATGTGAATCTGTCTAGTCATGGGCTTTTTTTTTGGTTGGTGAACTATTTATTACTGGCTCAATTTTAGAACTCGTTATTGGTCTGTTCAGGGAATCAGTTTCTTCCTGGTTCAGTCTTGGGAGGGTTGTTGGGGTGATCAGACCCAACAACAGGTCGTGGGGGGACGATGTCCGGCAGAAAGGAATGAGAAAAAGACAGTTTGAGAGAGAAAGTGGGACCAGGGGGCCATTGTGAGTGTGGAGGCTGTGAAGACCCCGAGTTCTGGGAGCCCATGCTATTTATTGGTGCTCAAACAAAGAAACAGGTGGTGAGGATGTGGGGGTTGAAAGGAAATGGTCTATCAAGTGAACAAGAAACATATGGCTACTTGAGATAATGGGAGTGCTAGAAGCAAGGAGCCAGCAAGTCTAGCAGACGTGCAAGCCCTGCCTCAGCTTCTCTTCCAACTACTCAGCTTTTCTCCCAAAAAGGGTGTATGTGTCCAGGAATTTATCTGTTTCTTCTAGATTTTCTAGTTTATGTGCATAGAGGTGTTTATAGTATTCCCTGATGATTGTTTCTATTTCTGTGGGGTCAGTGGTGATATTCCCCTTATCATTTCTGATTATGTTTATTTGATTCTTCTCTCTTTTCTTCTTTATTAGTCTAGCTAGTTGTCTATTTTATTAATTTTTTCAAAAAGCTGTTCCTGGATTCATTGATTTTTTTTTTTTTTTTTTTTTGAAGGATTTCTGTGTCTCCATCTTCTTCAGTTCAGCTCTGATCTTGGTTATTTCTTGTCTTCTGCTCACTTTGGGGTTGGTTTGCTCTTGGTTCTCTAGTCCTTTTAGTTGTGATGTTAGGTTGTTAACTTGAGATCTTTCTAGCTCTTTGATGTGGGCATTTAGTGCTATAAATTTCCCTCTTAACACTGCTTTAGCTGCATCCCGGAGATTGTGGTATGTTTTCTCTTTGTTCTCATTACTTTCAAAGAACTTCTTGATTTCTGCCTTACTTTCATTATTTCTCAAGTCATTCAGGAGACGGTTGTTCAATTTCCGTGTAGTTGTGTGGTTTTGAGTGAATTTCCCAATCTTGAGTTCTAATTTGGTTGCACTATGGTCCAAGAGACTGTTATGATTTCAGTTCTTTTGCATTTGCTGAGGAGTGTTTTATTTTATTTATTTTATTTTATTTTATTTTATTTTGCACACAAAACAATAAACATTTTCTAAAAGTACATACAAACAAAAAGATGCATATCAAACATATTAGGAAGGTTGCACATGGGAAGACAGGGAATAGAAATGGGGGGTGGGAATTAAAGAAAATAGAGAGGGACTTTGTATGGATCAATGATAATAACTCAATCCTCCATTTGACAAAGAAGAAGGAGAAGGAAGAGGAAGAAAAAGAAAGTGAGATAAAGGATCAGAAAGGGAGGAAAATAGAAAAAATTAGAGTATGACTCCAGGGTAGACCTGCTTTGTTGTCGCTTGGTTCGTTGGTTGGTTTGACAGTTGTATTTCTCATATGTCTCGCCATGTTGGCCAGGCTGCTCTCAAGCTCCTAGCCTCAAGTGATCAACCCGCCTCAGCCTCCCAGAGTACTGGGACTACAGGCGTGAGCCACCACATCCAGCCCCCACATTGTTTCTGGCCTCTGTGGTAGACCTCCCAGACGGGGCAGCCGGGCAGAGGCGCTCCCCACATCCCAGACGGGGCGGCCAGGCAGAGGTGCTCCTCACTTCCCAGACGGGGCGGCCGGGCAGAGATGCTCCTCACTTCCTAGACGGGGTGGCGGCCGGGCAGAGGGGCTCCTCACTTCCCGGACAGGGCAGCCGGGCAGAGGTGCTCCTCACGTCCCAGAAGGGGCGGCCAGGCAGAGGCCCGAGGAGTGTTTTATTTTTGATTATGTGATCAGTTTTAGAGTTAGTGCCCTGTGGCCATAAGAAGAATGCATATTCTGTTGTTTTTGTGTGGAGAGTCCTGTATATATCTATCAGGTCTACTTGATGCAGAGCTGAGTTCAGATCCTGAATATCTTTGTTAATTTTCTGTCTTGATGATCTTTCTAATATTGTCATTGGGGTGTTAATGTCTCCCACTATTATTGTGTGGGAGTCTGCATCTCTTCGTAGGTCTCTAAAAACTTGCTTTCTGAATCTCGGTACTTCTACATTGGCTGCATATATATTTAAGATAGTTAGCTCTTCTTGTTGAATTGAACCTTTTACCGTTATGTAATGCCCTTCTTTGCCTTTTTTGATCTTTATTGGTTTAAAGTCTATTTTGTCAGAAACCAAGATTGCAAACTCTTCTTTTTTATGTTTTCCATTTGCTTGGTAAATATTCCTCCTTCCCTTTATTTTGAGCCTATGTGTGTCTTTGTATGTGAGATGGGTCTTTTGAAGACAGCATACCGATGGATCTTGGATAATTATTTAGCTTTCCATTCTGTGTCTTTTAATTTACATTTAAGGTTAGTATTGTTGTATGTAAATTTGATCCTGTCATCATGATGCTAGCTGGTTATTTTGCAGACTTGTTTATGTGGTTACTTCATAGTGTCACTGGTCTGTGTACTTCAGTGTGCTTTTGTAGTAGCTGATAATGGTTTTTCCTATCTATATTTAGTGCTTCCTTCAGGAGCTCTTGCAAAGCAGACTTGGTGATGATGTATTCCATCGGCATTTGTTTGTCTGAAAAGGATCTTATTTCTCCTTTGCTTATGAAGCTTAGTTTGGCTGGATGTGAAATTCTGGGTTGGAAATTCTTTTCTTTAAGAATGTTGAACATTGGCCCCCAACCTCTTCTGGCTTGTAGGGTTTCCACTGACAGGTCTGCTATTAGTCTGATTGGCTTTCCTTTGTAGGTGACCTGGTCTTTCTCTCTGGCTGCCCTTAACATTTTTTTATTCATTTTGACCTTGAAAATCTGATGTTTATGTGTCTTGCGGTTGATCTTCTCATGGAATATCTTATTGGGGTTCTCTGCAGTTCCTGAATTTGAATGTTGGCCTGTCTTGCTACATGGAGGAAGTTCTGGATGATATCCTGAAGTATGTTTCCCAAGTTGGTTCCATTCTCCCCATCTCTTTCAGGTGTCCCAATCAGTTATAGGTTTGGTCTCTTTACATAATTGCATATTTTTCAGAGATTTTGTTCATTTATTTTCATTCTTTTTTCTCTAATCTTGTCTGCTTGTTTTATTTCAGCAAGATTGTCTTTAAGCTCTGAGATTCTTTCCTCTGCTTGGTCTATTCTGCTATTGATACTGGTGATTACATTGGGAAGTTCTCATATTGTGATTTTCAGCTCCATCAGGTCAGTTATGTTGCTCTCTCAACCAGCTATTTTGACTATCAGCTCCTGTGTTGTTTTATCATTCTGAGCTTCTTTGCATTGGGTAATAACATGCTCCTTTAGCTCAGCAAAGTTTGTTGTTACTCACCTTCTGAAGCCTACTGTGTCAGTTCAGCCATCTCATCCTCAGCCCAGTTCTGTGCCCTTGCTGGAGAGGTGTTGCGGTCATTTGCAGATGAGGCACTCTGGCTTTTTGAGTTTTCAGCGTTTTTGCATTGATTCTTTCTCATATTTATGGGCTTATCTACCTTCAATCTTTGAGGTTGCTAACCTTTGAATTGGGTTTTTGTGGAGTCTTTTTTGTTGATGTTTTTATTGCTGTTGTTTTCTGTTTGTTTTTCTTTTAATAGGCTACTCCTCCAAAGGGCTGCTGGGGTTTGCTGGCATTCCTCTTCAGACCCTAGTTGCCTCAGTTTTTTTCTTACCTGGAGGTATCACCAGTGAAGGCTGTGAAACAGCAAAGATGGCAACCTGATCCTCCCTCTGGAAACTCCATTCCAGGGGTTACTGACCTGTTGGCAGCCTGAAGGAGGCACCTGTGGGAGGTGGCTAGAGACCCTGTTGGGTGATCTCATCCATTCAGGAGAAACAGGATCAGGGACCTACTTAAGTAGTCTGGCTGCTTTTTGTTAGCACAGCTGTGCTGCATTGTGGGGGACACTTTCTTGTTCGGACTGTCTGGACTCTCCCGAGCCAGCAGACTGGATGAGCTGAGTTGACCAGACAGCAGAGATGGCGGCTGCCCCTCCTCCTGGAAACTCAGTCCTTCTCAGGCAGACTCCTTGTCACTGCTTGCTGGCTGGAATTCCAAGTCAGTGGGTCTTAACGTGTAAGGTGCCATGCAAGTGGGCCTGCAGAATGACGCTGCTTGGATCCCTGGATTCAGCCCCACTCCTGGTGGTATGTAGGGACAGATCTGCCTTGCCAGGAATCCCAGCGGTGGAATATGCAAAACTCATGTATCTCTGTGTGTGCCCAAGCTGCTGCTCTACCTGGACGCCACACAGTTCTGTGTATTGGTGACATGGGCTTATGAGAGGATCTCCTGATCTGCTGGTTGCAAAGACCTGTGGGGGAAGTGTGGTTTCCCCAGGTGGGATTGCACAATCACTCACCACTTCTCTTGGCTGAGGTTGGGGGTTCCTTTGGCTCCACATTGCTCCCGGGTGGACTGTTGCCCTGCCCTGCTTTTCTTCATTCTCTGTGGGTCAGGCTATTTGTCCAGTCAGTCCCAATGCAAGAACCTGGATATTTCAGTTGAAGGTGCTGAGTTCACTCACTGCTTTCATTCCTCTCCATGAGTGCCGCAGACCGTAGCTGCTTCTAATTGGCCATCTTGGCAATCTCTCCTGTTTGCTTTAAATGTGTACAGTTTAATTGCATGTCAAACATTCTGCAATAGAGTTTTTAAAAATGAAAAAAAAATTTCCAGAGATTTTGTTTTTCAAATAATTTTTCTAGTTACTTTTAGTCTTTGGAGGGCCCAACACAAAATTGAACATATCTGCGTGGAACACCCAACATAGGAAACAGTTTTAATTTTATTCATATTGTCTGTAATAAAGTAGATATTTCCCTTCTGTAAGAGTTTTTTGGGCTGGGCGCGGTGGCTCAAGTCTGTAATCCCAGCACTTTGGGAGGCCGAGGCAGGCAGATCATGAGGTCAGGAGATCGAGACCATCCTGGCCAACACAGTGAAACCCCGTCTCTACTAAAAATACAAAAAATTAGCTGGGCGTGGTGGCGGGCGCCTGTAGTCCCAGCTACTTGGGAGGCTGAGGCAGGAGAATGGCGTGAACCCAGGAGGCGGAGCTTGCAGTGAGCCAAGATCGTGCCACTGCACTCCAGCCTGGGTGACAGCGAGACTCCGTCCCAAAAAATGGAGTTTTTTATGACCATGATGTGTCAGTCTTTTAAAAGTTTGTTGGACTTTTGATCTTTTTACTTGTATATGCTAAGGAAAGGTCTTATGATATTTGGATTCATTCTTGGATTGTAAGGACTCACCAGTGGGCTATAGGTCAAACCGAGTTTATTACCTTAACCTTAGTTTTTGTTTATTCAGTTCTTTAGGCTTCAGAACAACAGTCTTTGAAACTAAAACACTACTTTTTAAAGAAGAGATAATAGCTAGTAAGGTCGCAAATAAAAGCCAGCAGGGACTGCATATGCTGGTTTGAATAGTCTAGTCCTATCATAGAAAAAGAACAAACTGAGTCAAGCCAAGGAGGTGACAGAGTGCTTAATGGTAGCAGGAGATAGATTTGGCACAAGAAAGGAAATGGAATAACCACATTGTTAAAAACTTATTTTATTATTTATGTAAGTGATCCAATCCCTGGAAATAATAAAACACAGCCTCTCACCTCTTATACCAATTATGAATAAATTTTGGGCGATTCTTTGCTATTTTTGATTCTTCAGTATTTTACCAGGGAAGATGTTAAAAACGGACTTAAAGTTTTTTAATATGAAAATAAAAATCTATTGGGGAGGAAAGACTAGGAGGAAGACTAGGAGAAGGATGTTAGAAATAGCTTAATTAAACTAGTTAAATCTATTTTTATTTTTAAAAAATTTGAAAACCTATTATTCTTTCAGTGCAGATAATGAGTGAATTCAGGATATCATATAGTTCGATTTTAAAAAATAATGGTTGACATATCCTTAGAGCTAGATTATAGTATATTTTTTACTGCTTTTGTTCACAGGATATTTTGAATAATCTTGAATCATGTGACCTTGAGGATGATGATCTTATGCTTGATGTGGATCTGCCTGAGGATGCACCTCTTGAAAATGGTAAGTTGAGACAATATTGAGCCTTCAGAGGTATATACTTGAGCTACTTGACTGTAGCCAATTTGATATTTGTTACTTGCAGACTTCTTAATCTTAATGGAGCCTTTCAGACTGAGAATCAGTCTTAAGGGAAGTAAAATAGGTTCATTTGTAAACTAACTTAAATATTTAAAACCTGATTTTGTAAGTCTTAGATATAATTCTCTATCATCCAATAACATTGTATACCATAAAGTAAGTTGCAGATAAGAGTTGTCTTTTCTTTTTCTGTGTATGTACCCAGTTTTTCCTCCCTTTATCTCGTTTTGATTTTAGGAAGAAATGTATTTACAGAAACATAGCATCTTACTTGTGAAACACTATAATATCTTAATTTGATAAATATTTTATAAAGATTAATTCTGGGAAAGTGATGATCTTCTGAATGGATCATTCTGTACATTTTACTCCCAATTCTAGTCTGTCTTTCTCTCTAGATCCCAGTAACTGCTGGGGTGAGGCTTTAGATAATCCATATGGGAGAGGGGCCTTAGGTTCTTTTGGCTCCAATGACATAGCACTTGTAGGATTTTTTTATCTTAAGGACTGTTGGAGAACCAGAAACCAGCATAAAAAAGCCCTGGAGGCAAAGGTTGAAATGGGGATACTCCTGGGGAGAGGGCTGCCCTTAGAAATCTGAGAATTTCCTGTCAATCAACATTTGCCTGGTCTCACAGGCCTCCAGGGGCTAGAAATAAAGTGAAAATGGTGAGTGGGATCCTTTTATCCATGGTGCTAGAAAAATGCAAGGAATATTTCAGAGAGGGGAGGTGTCTGTTCCAATGCTTCACTGGGGTGTTAGTAGCCTGCTTTGCTGCTTTATTACCAGCTTATATTTGTCATACTGGTGAGGCTTTTATTTTTCCTGCCAGAATGCTGTATGGCATTCTCAAAATCTCAGTTGCTTTCAAAATAAACATTTATTTTTCTCATTCATGGATCTGAGGATTAGCTGGGAAGCTCAGGCTATGGGACTGGCTTGAGGTCTATTCCATGTTTCTTCATTTGGAGACCAGGAGCACTGTGGGGCAGGTTGTTCTCATGACAGCAGAAATGCAACAGGATGAGCAGAAACATGCATATTATGTCTCTTAAAGTCTTAGCTAAGAACTAGCACTTTTTTTTTAGAATAACAAAAAATATTTTACTAAAACAAAAGATTTACAGAAGTTTCCAGGTAAGCCATACCAAATGGTCACAAGATTTTTTGAAGAGGGGAATCTACACTTGACAGCAAAGTCACAGTGTTGTTAGTGAGGGCTGTGATATTTGTTTAATGTTTCCATTTTAGTTCAAACAATCAAGCTTGTCCATCTACATTGTCTAAATAAAGTTAGATTTGGTTAGAGAGTGTATTCTAAAGAACTGCTTAGCTGCTTTTAACCAATGCAATTAGATCACCAAAAAAAGGGAGCAAGGAGCCCATAAAATTAAAATAAAACCACCTTCCTCCTCAAAACAAAAACAAAAATAAAATAAAATAAAGAAAAACACCCACACCCCTGGAGCTAACCTGACAACTATCTTCATTCACAGAGGACACTTATTTCTAAGCACATTCTTTTGGCCAAAGCAGGTAACATGGCCAAACCTAACACCTTTGAGACTGGAAAATGTACTCTTCATAATGAAGGCTCTGCACATAATAGAGGACAATGCATGTATAATTCTATAAGGAGAGAATGAGAAGTTGAGGACAGTATCCACTACTGTCTCGCAGAGACAGAGAATGTTACACCTTTCTGTGGTTCTGCTGTCGCTTAGTATGCTCTGGCAAACAGCTGAGTTCTAGTGCTGAAAAAGAAAAAAAATCACAGGCAACACTGAGGAGGAACAAGGAAAATGACAGAACCCTGAGGATCAGAGTAGTCCAAGGAGATAATCACTTAGATTGAATTGCAGCACAATTCTTTCTGGAGTTAAAAGACAAGACTTCCCAACAAAACAGTTTATTCAGTAAATGACAGAAAGCATCACTGCTATTGAATCTGAATTAGTGACTTGAAAGATCAAGTAGAAAAATATTGTAGAACACAGAGGAAAAACATAAACCACTGGAAAGTTATAGGGGAAGAATAATGAGACTTGATGATCTGGGAAATTTAATGGTAATTTTTAGGGCTGGTAGTGAGGAGTGAGGGATTTACTTCCTCGGAATAAATCACATGCTAGGTAATGCATTTTACTTTGACAGAATTATAACAACTTCTCTTGGAAACTTTATGCCCTTTCTGGGTGGAAGTAGAAAGAAAGGATCTTAGAGCCTGCCTTATCTTTAGCAGACAACAGAAAGTCACCCAAATATTAGATAAAAGTAGAATCACAGGGAAATTTAGTCTTTGAGGTCTTGATTGGGAACTTGTGAAAAGTAGGAGGGAACTCTTGGGAACATCCCACATAAACAGTACTTCAGATTTTTCTGGAAGAAGGCAAACAGCTATTGGCTATTTTGAGTAAAGGAACATTAAAGAAAGCATGTAAGAACATGGAACTAAAATATGTAGCCTCCTGAGCCACCAAAGATAAAATAGTATCTAGGTTTGGTACTATAGGAAAGTGGGAAATTTTTCTTTTTATGGCTCTTAAGTCTGGAATGACTATACACACCTGTTAACAGTTTTTTGGCTGGGAGGATGAGAATGTTACAGGGACTGATAGAGGTTTAGGGAGTCTTACAATGTGCTTTCCACTACAGGTTTTAGTCCTTTATAGCTTCTGGTTGTTGATGATATTATGCAGGTTTGATAAAGATTTAGATTGGGGCCAGGCGTGGTGGCTCATGCCTGTAATCCCAGCGCTTTGGGAGGCCAAGGCGGGCAGAACATGAGGTCAGGAGATTGAGACCATCCTGGCTAACATGGTGAAACCCTGTGTCTACTGAAAATACAAAAAATTAGCCGGGCTTGGAGGCACATGCCTGTAGTCCCAGCTACTTGGGAGACTGAGGCAGGAGAATCGCTTAAACCCGAGAGGCAGAGATTGCAATGAGCTGAGATCGCGCTACCGCACTCCAGCCTGGGCGACAGAGCGAGACTCCATCTCAAAAAAAAAAAAAATAAAAAGGTTTAGATTGGTCACTATGAACTATAATGAATTGCCACTAATTCTCCCAGTATCAGTGGAGTTTTGGCCCACAGAAGAGTGGCACCTCACTGAAATCCTTAATTTGGATACAGATTTGCTGTGACCTCATTATGAATGACAATTGTCAAATTGTCATTTCATGGAAGAAGCCATGAGGAGAGTATTTTTCTGGTGAATGCATTTGTGCAGTTAATCTTTCCCTATTAAATGTGGCATATGTAGTAGCACAAATAAGGAGAGAATGTTGGTCAAATGTTTTCTGGACATTTGTGGGCTAGGATTTGGAGACTGTTATTGGAGGAAAGTTTTTGGAGATTGTATTAATCCATTCTCACGCTGCTATAAAGAACTGCCTGAGACTGGGTAATTTATACAGGAAAGAGGTTTAGTTGACTTACAGTTCTGCATGGCTGGGGAGGCCTCAGGAAACTTGCAGTCATGCTGGAAGGGGGAGCAAACATGTCCTTCTTCACATGGCAGCAGGAGAGAGAAGTGCTGAGCAAAGAGGGAAAAGCCCCTTATAAAACGATCAGATCTCATGAGAACTCACTATCACAAGAACATCATGGAGGAAACTGCCCCCATGATTCAGTTATCTCCACCTGATCCTGCCCTTTACACATGGGGGTTATTGCAATTCAAGGTGAGATTTGGGTGGGGACACAGAGCCAAACCGTATCAGAGAATGTAGGGGCAGAAAAGTATGATACTTTTTCTCAACCATCTTAAGGGTCATGACTGACACACCTATAACAAAAGACAGGTTAACAAAAAAAGTGGAACACATTTATTTAATCAAAATTGTACATGACACAGGATTCTTCAGAAATGAAGACCCAAAGACCCAGGGAAAACTCTGATTTTATGTTTAGGCTTGATAAAGAATGGATAGCTGTATAGAAATGTGATTGGACAGAAGGTTATGATCTAATGGTGATAGAATGAGGGCGGGGAGGGTGACCCAGCAAGGCCTGTCTGTTCAGATTCTCTGTAGTATTCCTGCCTCCCAGGTATGGTGCAGAAACCCTCTGGAATGAGGGTCTTCAAGGAAGAAAGGAAAAGAGAATGAGTGACCTTTCTAGGTTTTAGGGCTTCCTTTGAGGAAGAGAATTTTTAGTTTCTATGACCTGCCTTGGGGAGAGGAATTCTGGTTTCTGTAACTCACTTTGGAGAAGGAAGAAGGGCAGGAAACAGGAGGATAGGAAGATCAGAAAGACCTTGCCTCCGAGGCATTTCCAGTTTCCCTCAGTTCAAAGTACTCACCTTGCCAAAGTGCCACACTTTGTAGTATCATATTCTGATCCCCAACAGAGAAATCCACACCTGAGTGTTTTGGTGACCCTGAGTGTAAGCTAACAGTTGTGGGGTCTAAGGTTGATATTTTAGTTCCTGTATCAATAAAACATTTGTAAGGTTGTCCTTTAATATTTAGAGAAATTTATTTTTGAGCTTAAGGGTAAAACAGAAAATTTGGTGCTTGACTTCCCCCTCAGAATACTTTGCTAATCATACTTTTTTCTTCTTTATTTCTTATCTCATGCTAAAGACTTCCTTCAGAAGGCCTATAGTTTTCTCTAGCAGGGGTTCTCAACTCATAGTTAGGGCCCAGTCTCACCTGCATCTGCATCTGGTTGTGATCAGCACATTGGGTTTTTGAACTGGGATACCTTGAAGTTCACCAGTTTTTTTCTTTAGTTTGCCACAAGCCACCATCATTCCCTGTGGTATTAAATACATTCAGAGGGACTTATTTTCTTTCTGTTTTAAATTTAAATGTATCAGTCTCTGGGTCGGGCGGTGGCTCACGCATGTAATTCCAGCACTTGGGAGGCCAAGGCATGTGGATCACTTGAGGTCAGGGGTTCAAGACCAGCCTGGTCAACATGGTGAAACCCCTTCTCTACTAAAAATAGAAAAAATTAGCCAGGCATGGTGATGTGTGCCTGTAATCTCAGTTACTCAGGAGGCTGAGGCAGGAGAATAGTTTGAACCTGGGAGGCGGAGGCTGCAGTGAGGCAAGATCATGCCACTGCACTCCAGCCTGGGCAACAGAGCTAGACTTCATCTCAAAAAAAAAAAAAAAAAAGTCTCTGGAAACCGAATTTGTCTCTGTCTTGTAATTTTGTTTGCTTTCTCTTTTCTTCTCTATTGTTTCAGTTATTTTGTCAGGGAACCTTTAATCTTTTCTTAGAAACCATCAGCAGTGTTATTCTACATTATCTTCTTAGCAGCATTTTAAAATATATAAACATGTGATTGATGGATGCCTTGAGAAGTTAAACATGATACTTCCTGCAGAATCTTGGAGCAGTCATTTCTCTAGAGTTTAAGCCCACTTTGTCTCAGTTTGAACATTAGTCTTTTGTGGTTATGGCAAATGTTTGCTTCCAATGCTTACTTGCCATTATGTCCATGTTTGAGTTCAAGTTTCAATGAAGATTCCTCAATTTGGAGTCTATATGTGGAACCTATAACTTTTAGCAAATACAAAAGCACCACATCAGTTTCTACACTGTAATTGCTCACAATATTTAACCCATCTCCTGGCCTATTCACCCGATTTGCTTGCTTCTTCCTCTGTGTGGACTGTGTTGATACCATTCAAATAACCTATCAAGTGGTTTTTTTGACAATGTTTCTTGCTTTGGGAGTGAGTGGAATTTCTCTTGCCTGAATTGAGGAAAAATATGAATTCAGAACAGTTAAATGTAGATTATCCCTTCGTTATATAGAGTTACTTAAACTAAAGAAACATTTTAATACCATGTAGAAATACTTAACTGGGTCTTAACTGAATCTATGAATATAGTACAAATATGAATTTATATATGATGTTGCTAAAGGCACTAAGCTAAAAGCAATTTTAAATCTTGAAGCCTGGGCATGGTGATTCATGCCTGTAAGCCCAGCACTTTGGGAAGCTGAAGTGGAAGAATCCCTTGAGGCCAGGATTTTGAGACCAGCCTGGGCAGCATATATAAGACCCCATCTCTAAAACAAACAAACAAAAAAAAACAAAAAAAAAAGACTCTCCGTGGTGGCTCGTCCCTGTAGTTCTAGCTGCTCTGGAGGTTGAGGTGGAAGGATCACTTGAGCTAAGGAGTTTGGGGTTACAGTGAGCTATGATTGCACCACTATACTCTATCCTGGGTGACAGATTGAGACCCTGTCTCAAACAAAAAGAAAAACCTTCTCGAAATGATTACTTTAAATTTTCTTTTGCTATCTTATTTTCTACTTCTGACATTTTTGGACATAATGGTCAGCATGCCTTTATTTGTGAAGTTTTCTATAACTGAACTTAAAAAAAAAAACAAAAAACTTGGTTTATTCCTGTAAGATGACAATAAATTGAAATAAGTTCAAATGTAAGGCTTCTTTTAAAACATGAACAAAAAATCTTTTTTCACATTATTAAATGTATATTTCTTCTTCCTCAAGGTGACTATAATGAATATAAACAAAATTTCAGTGTCCTTTTAAAAATGTTTTAAATTGTTATACATTTAGAGGAAATACATTAAAATGAATTCAGTATATATGAGAACTGAACATCTATACTTTTTAAACTACAATATCCTTTTTTGGAATGCCAAAGTTTGTTTTTATCCGGTATACTGTAATGAAACACTCGTCATGTTTCAAATTCAAGTTTTTGGTTCAGTGAAACAGTAATTTAAATAAGCGAGGTTTTTTTTTTTTTAATGGGGATTATGTTGATTTTTATAGCTTTTTATTACAAGGAATTCTGAACATGCAGGACTTGAACTTTCTCATGTAGTAGTTCTCAGACTAGAGAAACCTTTCCTGTTTTGTGGCTTGGGTTAGTGTTTAGCAGTATTTTTAGTAACCGTCCTAAGTCAGTAGCTATGTAAGCACTGAGTGAAGATGGAGTCACAGGGCAAACTGGGCTTGCTTCCCACAGGGAGGGCTGGGTTTTGAGCAGGAAGGAAGGCCTGTTCAGCAGTGCCTTGGGTGCAACTATGTCTGAGTAGGCAGCCGGTAACACAATGTCTCCCTTGTGCAAAGTAACTCTCTTAGTGAGTGCTCAGATATGTGAGGAAAAAGTATTTGGGTAAGTGAAGAAGCTTGGGGTGTTGCAAAGAGATTCTTTTCATGTTTTTGTGGTATTTGGATTTAAGGGAGTGTACTGTTTGTTGCTGCAAAGTACTGGCTTTGTTTTCAGTGGCATTTTAGACTTTTTGAACAAGCTCTTACTGCAGGCAGATTGAAGCGTCTTACTTTCTGAAAATGTGAGCTTAATTTTAAAAGTGTGATTTGTTTGTGATGAAAAGTTAATTTGTGCTTCTTGAGATCAGTGAAAATTAATTGTAGCAGTCCTTTATAGGAATGAGTTCTCTTAAAAATCTGCTGTTTCCTGTCATTTTCATTCTGAAATCAGAGCCAACTTGTGACAGTGATGAAAACCACCTAAAACTGATTATGAGTGTTTAAAATGTATAATGTTGATTTCAAGGATAATTTGCCTGTTTTAAAACAGTGTGGCAGTTAATTGTTTATATGACTATAATGTAAAAGTATTATAATTTACTTCATTTTGAATAATATTAAGTTCAGTTTTCACCAGAAGAACTGCTTATGCTTTTAGAAATCTTGATATTGTGTTGTGATTAGCGTAAATGGCTGATATTTTTAAACTATTATTTTTATTTTATTTACAGCATTTAATTATCAAGCTGTAAGAGTCAACTTTTATGGAGTATGTACATGTTTATAGTCTTTTGCTTTTGAATCTGTCTAGTGGAGTGTGACAATATGAACCGCTTTGACCGACCAGACAGAAATGTTCGGCAGCCTCAGGAAGGTTTTTGGAAAAGGCCACCCCAGAGGTGGAGTGGACAGGAGCATTACCACCTCAGCCACCCTGACCACTATCATCACCATGGAAAAAGTGACTTGAGCAGGTAAGTACTGTTCTGACTTAGATTTCATTTGCTGTCCTCTGATTTTGAATTATAATTCTCCCTTTCCCACAACCCTCAAAAAACCTGTTTTTGTCTGGTTTGTTTTTAGAGGCACCAAAAAGCACTTCAAGTTTTATGTGGTACTAATTGGAATAATATGTCTAATTTGTTCTTTTTGGCCCAATGTTTTTTCATTAGTTTTATCTTAAATATAAATACTCTATTTATATCTGCTTTTTGGACTTCAAGTTATGGTATGGTTTTCTAGCTGTCATTTGGAAATAATTAAATGTTAACTTTGTTAAATTTCATAGTTTTTCTAAATAATATTTAAAATTAGTGCCAAGTGATTGGTCTTTTGCTCATGTAATAAGTTAAAATTTAAAAATTCCACAAATACCATTAAAAACAGAAGAAGGTACTGTTTAGTGCTGAAGGTACCATTTAGTCATTTTTTTTTTCAAAGTAGAGGATAGTCTTTCAGTTGATCAGATCTTATTTTGTAATGAGGCTCCGTAGTCATTCAAACCTGGGATCAAAACCTGACCTGGCGCAGATTAGCTTTGCAAGCTTAGATGGTTTATTTAAACCATCTCTACTTCACTTTACTATCTTTAAAACATAATTAATAATATCTTTCTCTCAGTGTTTGAGAATCAGGGATAAAAGTGCCTAGAGTAGTGTCTAGTTTACAGTAGGCACTCTATGGAAGTTACTAGTTTTTTCTTTTCACTTTCTTATCTCATTCCACAGGGATTTCAGGTCATTTTGGAGCACATTTACAATACAAATAGTACAATGGGTTTAAAGAAATAATGGAAGAAAAGCATGGAGTTGTGTAGTTCCTAAAGTGAGGGAAAAAATTGATTCTAAGATTCTTTGCAGCAAAAGCAAAGAATAAAATTCAATTTATTACAACATATACAGTATGCATAAGATAAACGATGTGTTTTTTTCCTGAATTAATTTGTCAGAAAAGTTAAGCAACATTTTCAAACAACTGTGTTCCTTGGATGTCAGCAGTTGTAAGAAAAGAGAGGGTCCCTGGTCAAATTAGTATGAGAATGAATAGATGATAAACATTTTTTCAATGGTGGACTCCATTGTGCTTTTATGTATAAATATAGTACTGTGTTTTTCAAAAGGTGGTAAAAGATATAATATGTAGCCATTTTCCAAAACATATGATCACAAATCCCTTCTACTTAGTGTATTTTAAGGGACTATGGTGTGGATCATCCACATGAGTGATTCTTACTGAGGAGGGAAAAATGCACAGCATTCTTAGGGGTTGCTAATTTGACTTAGCATAGAACTTCCCAACAATTGGGCTGAGGTACACTGATTTGTTGTGAATGGTTATAGATTGATCCGTTTATTGAAACTCTGAATCTTTGGGGTGTTGGTGCTGGTTTTGAGACACCTAGATCCACCTCAGCAAGTTATGGGATGGGTGGTACAAAAAGAAACCTCCTCCAAGATGAGCCTTACCCCAGCATGCCTTAAAACTATTAATTTCTCTCTGTGCCTTAATATTAGAAAGGTTTGGGTATACTAGCCCCAGGGCCTTTTCAGTATTGCATGTGCAAAAGTCCTATTTCCATTCTAAAACTTCCTGAGTGTTGCTTCGCTTTCTTCTGTCCCTTAACTCCCATTATTATTGTCATTAGTTACAGGATCATGCCTTATCCATAACTCAGGGGTGTTGGGAAGACTGGTGGTTGAGAACTAATACATCCACTCATGTTCTCATCGTAATACTGCTCTGTCTTTTTACCTGGCCTAATCTTCCTCTCTTCTTTTCTGCCCAGACCTCCTTTTTTTCTACACCTTTTGATATGCTATCTGGAATTCTCTCATATCCTAGCAAACTCACATTCTTCATCTCTTTACCTACATTCTCCTAATCATAACTGAAACCTAGCTCTTTCCCAAATGTACTACTTCCCCAGCAACATTTTTACACCAAAGATTCTTATTTTCCAGTCACCCTAATACTTCACTGTTTAGAGATGGGTTTTTGTCCTCATTTCTCATTGTCACTTCTAAAGGAAGTGATTTTAAGTCCCATTTTTTGAGACTTAGGGCATTTGGCTGTTACCAACTCTTTACTGGCTACCTGGAGCTTACAAAAGGCTTGGCTCTTGGCCCACTTTCCCTCTTTATTGTAAGCTTTGCTGCAGTCCTAAGTGGCTGCAGTGTTCATGTACATGAGTCATTTAACCCTCTGTTTGCTTAGTCCTGTAGGACAGTGGTCTCCAACCTTTTTGGCACCAAGGACCAGTCTCCTGGAAGACAAATTTTCCACAGGCCGTGGGTGGGAGGTTGGGGGATGGTTTTGGGATTGGGATGAAACTCTTCCACGTCAAATCATCAGGCATTAGTTAGATTCTCATAAGGGGTGTTCAACCTAGATCCCTTGCATGCGCAGCTCACAATAGGGTTCGTGCTTCTATGAGAATCTAATGCTGCCGCTGATATGACAGGAGGTGGAGCTCCTGTCAGATAAGCAGTAATGCTTGCATGCATGCCCTCTGCTTACCTCCTCCTGTGCGGCCTGGTTCCTAACAGATCACAGACTCGTACTGGTCCCTGGCTAGGGGCTTGGGGACCCCAGCTGTGCGATTTTCTATATACAAGATATGTTATCTGCCAATAGTTTTTACCTTTTCCTTTCCATTTTGGATAAAAATTTCTTTTTATCTTTTGCATAATTGCTATGGCTACAACCTCTGTTGAGTAGAAGTGGTGAAAGCCAATAGGTGTGTCTTGTTTCTGATATTAGGGGGAAAATAAATATTTTAAACATTTTACTGTTAATGTGATGTTAGCTGTGGATTTTAAAAGAGACTTTTATCAGTGTGAAGTTCCCTTCCATTCATGGATAGTTGAGTGTTTTTATCATGAAAGGGTGTTGGATTTTGTCAATTACTTTTTCTGTGTCTATGGAGATAATCTTTTTTTTCTGCTTTCATTCTACTAATGTGGAGTAATACATTGACTGTTTTTCAGATGTTGAACCAACCTTACATTTCTTGGCAAACGTCCACTTGGTCATGGTATATAATTCTTTGGTATGTTGTGTGTTGTGTTGGTATGTTGTGTGATTCAGTTTGCTAGTATTTTGTTGAAGATTTTTTTTGTGTGTATATACATATTCTTAAGAAATATTGGTCTGTAGTTTTGTTTTGCTTTTCTTCTTGAGATATCCTTGTCTTGTTTTGATATCAGGACCATACAGATTGAATTGGGAAGTATTCCTTTCACTTCTACTTTTGGGAAGAGTTTGTGAAGGATTTTTGTGAATTCTTCTTTGAATGTTTTGTAGTATTGACCAGTGAAGTTATTTGGGCCTGGGCTTTTTTTTGTGGCAGTTTTTTTGATTGCTAATTTAATTTTTATAGATATTCTGTAGATGTCTTTTTGGTCTTGTTGGTTTATAATATTGCTTAAATCTTCTGCTTTCTTATATATCTGTAATTGTTCTGTCCATTATTGAAAGTGAGATGTTCAAGTCTCCAACTTCACTGTATCTTGTAGGGAAGGTGTGTTAGCAATAAATTCTTTGTTTTTGTTTATCTTGGAATGTCTTAATTTCTCTTTTATTTTGAAGGATAGTTTTGCCAGATGTAGACTTCTTGGTTGGCAGTGTTCCTTGTAATATTTCAGCCCCCATGCTTTCTGATGAAAAATCAGCTGTTAATGTTACTGAGTGTGTCTTCCACATGATGAGTCCCCCTGCCCCGCCCCCCCGCTTTTTTTCTGCATTAAGGATTTTCACTTTTTCTTTGGCTTTCAACAGTTAAAATTATAATGTGCCTCTCTTAGTTTATCATGTATGTAGTTTGTTGAGCCTCCTAGATATGCAGATTAATGTTTTTCATCAAATTTGGGACATGTTTGGTCATTAGTTACGTTCTTTCTGCCCCTCCCCACTTCGCTCTGGCCACTTAACTAAGGGAATGTATTAGCATCATTCCTTGCTTGTCACAAAAAATTTGAAAAAATAAATACAAATAACGTGAAAACTACTTAAATCATATTTCTCCCTGGCTAGGATTTGTTGTTGTGTTTTTTGTGGTTGTTTACTGACTTTTCTAGACAGATTCTATAAAAAGTCTGTATTTTAAAAAAATATTTGATGTCTTTGCTTGGTTTGATTAGTGGTCAGCTAATGGTTGGATGGAGATTTCATTGAATGCCTTGAACTAATAAGTCTCCCAGCCTCCACCAGGGGGCTCTGTGTGTTTGCTTAGGCACACCTGCAGCACCTGTAAGTAGTTTGCAGCTTAGGCACACCTGCAGTCCCGTAAGTAGTTTGCAGCTCTGCCTTGGCCTTCACTTCCTGCTTGTTCAGAGTTTCAAAGTCAGCCAAAGGTGGAAGATGAGGGAATTCTCTGGTATTTCCTTGGCATGTACGTACACAGCCTATACATGTATATGTTCTTCTGTATTCCCAAGACTATATTGGAGCATTTCAAAGCCTCTTGTGGACATTTCTTTCCTCAGGTTTTCCTTTTATGATTTTTGGTCAGCTTCTTGTTTGTCCCATTTCAAGATATTGCCATTTCAGGCAGCTGAGATTTTAAGCAATGCACTAGGGATAAGGGAATTACCGAACAAGCTTTGAATCAGCTCATGCCAACTCCTGAGAATGGGCTTTTTCTAGGGAGCAGCCAGAGAGATCAAATCATAGCAGTTCTTTGGGAGTGGTGCTTTTTGGAGAGTTCTAAACCCATTTTGTCCCCCAATCTCTAGTGACTGCTAGATTTCACAGCTGCCATGCTTGTTGTAATACTTTTGGTTCTCAAGCTACCACAAAGGTAAGGAGATGGGCGTGGCTATTGGATAAATTAAAATGCCACAGAGCTTGCTGTTTCTCTGAGATTCAGCAGTTTTTGTTGATTAAATGCTCCCTAGTTGTTGTAAGCATTTGGCTGATTTCTAGAGTTCTGAACAAGTTGATTTTGACAAATTTGCCAGTGTTCTTAGTACTTTAATGGAGGAATGGAGTTTTAGAAATCTCTGTTATTCTGGCAGTGTTTCTCTTCATTTGTCATGCTTTATTTTTCTTTCTTTTTTTTAACTAATAGATTTTATTTTTTAGAGCAGCTTTGGGTTTACAGAAAAATTGAGCAAAAATAGAGTTCTCATATGCTTTCTCACATTCCGTTAGATAGTTTCTCCTATGATTAACATCTTGCATGATTGTATTATAATTGATGAGTCAATATTCATATTTTATTATTTACTAAAATTCATAGTTTATATTAACGTTCACTCTGTTTTGTATATCTTATGGGCCTTGACAAATGTATAATGCCATACCATTATAGTATCATACAGAATAGTTTCACTACCCTTCAAATTCTGTGTGTTCCACTTATTCATCCCTCCTTTCTTTTCCTGAACTCCTGGTAAATACTGATCTTTTTGCTGTTTCTACAGTTTTGCCTTTTCCAGAATGCCAGAGAGCTATAATCAGAGAGTAGATAGTCTTTTCAGATTGGCTTCTTTCACTTACCAAAATACATGTAAGATTCCTCTACGTATTTTTGTGGCTTGATACCTCATTAAAAAAAAAAAATTGGCCCGGTGCAGTGGCTCATGCCTGCAGTCTCAGCACTTTGAGAGGCCAAGGCAGGATAGCTTGAGTTCAGGAGTTCAGGAACAACCTGGGCACATATTGAGTCCTCGTCTTGACAAAAAAATCAAAAAAATTAGCTGGGTGTGGTGGCACGTGTCTATAGTCCCATCTACTCGGGAGGCTGAGGTAGGGGGATCACTTAAGCCCGGGAGGTTGAGGCTGCAGTGAGCCGAAATCACCCCACTCTCCAGCCTGGACAACAGAGAGAGACCCTGTCTCAAAAAAACATTACTGAACAATAATTCGTTGTATGGCTGTACTACAGTTTGTTTATTCATTTACTTACTGAAAAACATCTTGGTTGCTTCCAAGTTTTAACAATTATTAATAAAACTGCTATAAACATTTATATACAGATTTTTGCATGGGCGTACATTTTTCACCTCATTTTGGTAAATATCAAGGAGCACTATTGCTGGGTCATATGGGAAGCATATGTTTAATTTGGTAGGAAACTGCCAAACTGTCTTCCAAAGTTGCTTTACCCTTTTGCGTTTCCACCAGCAATGAATGAGAGCTGTTGCTGCTCCATATCCTCATCAGCATTTGGTACTATGCTTTGGACATTAACCATTAGGTATGTAGTGGTATTTCAATGTTGTTTTAATTTGCAGTTCTCTAATGATAAATGATGTTGAACATTTTCTCACATGCTTATTTGCCGTCTATATATCTTCTTTGGTGATGTGTCTGTTCAGATCTTTGCTCATTTTTATTTTATTTTTTATAATTTCAACTTTTACTTTAGATTCAGTGGGTACATATGCAGGTTTGTGTCACATATACATGGATATATTGTGTGATACTGAGGTTTGGAATATAGATGATCCCTTCACCCAGGTAGTGAGCATAGTATCCAACAATTTTTCAGCCCTTGCTCCTCTTTCCCTCCCCTGTCTAGTAGTCCCCAGTGTCTGTGTTACCATTGTTATGTCTGTGAGTACAATGTTTAGCTCCCACTTATAAGTGAGAACATGTGGTGTTTGGTTTTCTCTTCCAGCGTTAATTCGCTTAGAATAATGGCCTCTAGCTATTTGCCCATTTTAAAATTGGGTTATTTATTCTCTTGTTGAGTTTTAAGAGTTCTTTTTATATTTTAGATACTAATCCTTTATCAGATATATGTTTTGCAAATAATATCTTCCAGTCTGTGGCTTATTCTCTTGATAGTACGTTTTGCAGGACAGATTTTCAAAAACTTTTAACATTTCCAACATCCATTTGTTCTTTCTTGGGTTGCACTTTTCATATTGTATCCAAAAAACTCATTGCCAAATCCAAAGTCACCTAGATTTTCTCCCTTTTCATATTATACGAATTTTATAGTTTCGCATTTTGCATTTAGGCCTTTGATTCATTTTGACTTAATTTTTGTGGATAATTTAAAGTCATTCTTTTTGTTTGTAGATGTCCAGTTCTAGTCTCATTTGTTGAAAAGACTATCTTTTATACTCTGTTTTGAATTGCCTTTGCTCCTTTGTCAGAGATCAATTGACTATGTATATATGGGTCTATTTCTGAGCTCTCTGTTGTATTCAGTTGATATGTCGGTTCTTTTGCCAATACCACACATGTCATTTTGATGACTGTAGCTTTGTATAGTAAGTCTTGAAGTTGAGTAGTGTTAGGCCTTCAACTTTCTTTTTCTTCAATATTGTTTTGGGTGTTTTGGGTCTTTTGCCTGTTCTAATAAAAAATTTAGAATCGCCTTGCCAATAGCCTCAAAATAACTTGCTGAAATTTTGATTGGGATTGTGTTAAAATGTTACCACAAACATAAAAATACGTACGTTTAACTTTTAGTATAAAGTTTTTAGTAATGGTGATGAAACACTAATGATTTTATAAAATCAAAACTGTGACTCAGGTTACATAAGAAATGAAGAAGAAAAATCTCCCCACCCCACACACGTACACACACACACGCACACACACAGATGTACAAACATCCGCACTTGCCAGTCTAACCTATGAATCACAAACTTTTAGATTAGCACGAAATCACACATCTTAGTAATCAAGAAGTTCCGTTGGGAGTGGGAAGAATAAAGTTATTTGTAAGTATATGGGTATAGCCATAGAATTTGGAGAAATTCCTTTAAAACTGCATTAAATAATTATGCAGCAATGATTTGTATGCTTGTGGGTTTAATATCAGGTTCTGCTACTGTATGTTTAAGTGGGTAAAGAAGGTTCTCTCTTCAAGATTCTTTTCTCTAGTTTGCATCATTTTTTTTGTCTTGTTGATTTTATTGGCAGCACTTAAAGAACAAGGATAGATAATATTGGAGACAGTGAGCTTTCATTTCTCATGCCTTTGAAACCACTGAACTCATTTTTGCCTTCACCCATATCTCTAATGGTTCATTTCTTCATATTTACTTGCCTGCCTGGGCTATGATCGGGCACATAAGATCTCACTTCACTAACACATGGCTACTAGCATCCTAGTGTGTTCATGCCACAGCAGCTTTGCAGTCTTCGTGTTACTTTCACTACCGGAGTTTCTGTTAGAAATTCATGAATGTTAAAATTTATACAGAAGTACAAATTTATCAACTTAATGTGGGGGATTATGGCCAGTAATTCCCCCTTCATCTCTTATTTTTTATTACCCTTCTTACACATTTGCCCCTGGATTTGTGTCTTTAGTCTTAGAGAGTGATTTTACCTCCCATTCTGAGATTTATTTTTTAATGTGGAAACTGCGTCATCTTCTCAGAATCTGAAATCTCAAATTCTGAGATTAAAATCTTCATTATCTTTCTGTCTTATGTTCCCACTCCCTCCTATCTTCATAGTCTCCTTTTATTTTCTGAAAATAATCCCTGTTATATATTTGCTTTCTGTTCCATCTTTGCCTCTTTCTGTCTCTTAGATTTCTCTGTTATATTGATTTTTTCCCCCAGAAAACTTCATGTGTTTCTCCCAGTGGGATTTTATGTCACTTTTAATTTATTGTCAGATGGTTTAGCAACAAATACATAGATGCAAAGCAAATGTATCAATATTTTAACAGTTGGTAAATATAGGTGAAGGGTATGTTGTTGTTCATTGTAGTATTCTTTTGATACTTCTATTTGAAGAAATGTTTCAAGATAAAGAGGTTGGAAACTTAATATGATAGTAAGTCATTTTTATTTAATATTTACTATATATTATGTATTAGTCCAAGCACTTTAACATATATTACCTCATTTAAGTCTTATACTAACCTAAGAAGACAAGTATTGTTATTTTGCCCATTTCATAGATTAGGAAATGAAGCATAGAGGGATTTGGTAACTTGCCCTGTGTGTTGTGTAGCTAGTAAGTGGCAGCTGAATTTGGACTCAAATGATCTGTGCAGATAATATTAAAATGAATAAGATATGGCTCTGTTTTCAAAGGGCTTACAATCCAATTAGAGTTGAAAAGTACATAGGTTTCTTTAGTTTATGCTGTGAAACAAATTAAGGATCATAAAATGATAGTTTTATCTAGTTGAGGGGATCAGGAAGGTCTTCTGAAGAAAGTAGGATTTCAGTACTAAGAGAAAATACAGGGTTAATTTTGAATCTCATGGTTGGAGGTATTTGAAATGCAACCTAAGGCATATAAACTTTGTTCAGTGAGCAGTAGAGAACATTGAGAGTTGAAGAAACTATGACCCAAAGATAATAAATATTTTCAACAGCTAGTTACTGTCAGATAGGATTTAAACCTAAATCTGAGGTGAGAGCTGGCTATTGTGGCTTTTCTAGATGTCAGTTCTTTGTTTCAGTTAGTGAACAAGACTTGTTGACTCTTCCTTAAAACATTTTAAATTTATTAGTCCCATGCATTTGGATCACATTTATGTCAATATATGTCCATATACCATACCTGATTCTCATGGTATAGCCTGCAAACCAGTCTCCTTCAGTATATTCCCTTTCTAATGCTCTCTCACTTGGCAAAATAAGAAGTACCTTTTAATTTGATTATTAACTATTCAGATTATAGTTCTAAAGCAGTGCTTTTGTCATGTGACAGCTACAGAATTTTAGAATCTCGGAGATACAAGCTTTTAAAAAAAATTCTAGTGGTTAAAATACATGTTCCTTACCCATTCAGTGCAAAATAATAATAATAATAATAATAATAAATAAATAAATAAACTAGAAAACCGAACTCAGATGCAAAGGAAAAGAGTACACAGTTCATTCCTTCATGGAGTTTATAATTTGGCCTGAATTGCAAACAAAGTATACTGTAATAAATACTATAATGGGACTCAGTACAGATCTCTATAAAAACACCTGTGGAAGTGCCAAGTCCTGCCTTAGGGGATTTAAGGAAGTGTTCTCTGAAGTAGTGTCAGCTGATTTAAGATGAAGAGGAATTATCTAGATCAAGTGTGCACAGTGGAGGGCAGAATGGAGAGAATGGCAAAGACTACTCAGAGGTTGTGGGTTTGGAGATGAGATTGTAGCATGCTTTGGGAATCTCAGGTAATTAGGTATGAATTAAGAAGTCACTCTGGGCCGGGCGCGGTGGCTCACGCCTGTAATCCCAGCACTTTGGGAGGCCGAGCTGGGCGGATCACGAGGTCAGGAGATCGAGACCATCCTGGCTAACACGGTGAAACCCCATCTCTATTAAAAATACAAAAAATTAGCCGGGCGTGGTAGTGGGCGCCTGTAGTCCCAGCTCCTTGGGAGGCTGAGGCAGAGGAATGGCGTGAACCCCCGAGGCAGAGCTTGCAGTGAGCCGAGATCACACCACTGCACTCCAGCCTGGGGGACAGAGTGAGACTCCGTCTCAAAAAAAAAAGGAAGTCACTCTGCGGGAGGAAGGTGTGGTGAGGGAAGAAGTTGAAGAATAAATAGGATTCAGGCTGTCTGTGGCATCGTAAGATCAACAGTTTGAAAATTTCTAAAAATCTTTTTCTTGGGTTAAAAGAAAGTTGGGCCTGAAGTACTTAATGAGAAGTAGTTTCAGAGAAAAATGATCTTGTAAAAATCAACCTCATACTGAATATTTGAGAATTCAGAGATTTGGGAATATTTGTTAAAAGCTAGAAAATTTGGTAGAACCCATATTTCTACGATTTCAATATGGTTGAAATTTAATGTGTTGGAATTTTTGCACACTTAATGCATTATGAATTTAACTTTAATCTTGATTTTAAAATAGCTATTATATTGGAGATAATATTTTTTCAATGTCTTATTTATTGAAATTTTGCTAGAAGTTCAAGACCAGCCTGAGCAACCCGTCTCTACTTACTGACTAGCCAACCAAATACACACACACACACACACACACACACACACACACACAGACAGCGAGTGCGATTTCACATATATTAGAAGTTCTCGGCCGGGCATGGTGGCTCACACCTGTAATCCCAGAACTTTGGAAGGCCAAGGCGGGTGGATCACCTGAGGTCAGAAGTTCAAGACCAGCCTGGCCAACATGGTGAAACCCCCTCTCTACAAAAATACAAAAATTAGTCAGGCATGATGGTGGGTGCCTGTAATCCCAGCTACTCAGGAGGTTGAGGCAGGAGAATCGCTTGAACTCCGGAGGCAGAGGTTACAATGAGCCAAGATCGTACCATTGCAGTCCAGCCTGGGTGACTGAGCAAGACTCTGTCTCAAAAAAAAAAAAAAAGTTCTCGTCACAATTTAAGAACCAACTGGAATTAAGGTAGCAATTTTTAAATTGCTATAACTATGACTTCTGGTTAAAATATTTTGCTTTTTACTCCCATGAAACACATTACTTTTATTTTTTTCCTTATTCAGCATGTATGTTATTGTATGAAACTGAAGGGAAGTGTAAAAAATTTTAGAGTAGATTTATCTAGTTACAGGGAGTGGTGATCCACCACTTGGTAATTTTTTTTTTTTTTTTCACTCATCCCATATACTTTAATGTGGTTGACATATTCTTTTTAGGGTTTTAGGGTACATGTACACAATGTGCAGGTTTGTTACATATGTATCCATGTGCCATGTTGATTTCCTGCACCCATTAACTCGTCATTTAGCATTAGGTGTATCTCCTAATGCTGTCCCTCCCCCCTCCCCCCACCCCACAACAGTCCCCGGAGTGTGATGTTCCCCTTCCTGTGTCCATGAGTTCTCATTGTTCAATTCCCACCTATGAGTGAGAACATGCGGTGTTTGGTTTTTTGTCCTTGCGATAGTTTACTGAGAATGATGTTTTCCAGTTTCATCCATGTCCCTACAAAGGACACGAACTCATCATTTTTTATGGCTGCATAGTATTCCATGGTGTATATGTGCCACATTTTCTTAATCCAGTCTATCGTTGTTGGACATTTGGGTTGGTTCCAACTCTTTGCTATTGTGAATAGTGCTGCAATAAACATACGTGTGCATGTGTCTTTATAGCAGCATGATTTATAGTCCTTTGGGTATATACCCAGTAATGGGATGGCTGGGTCAAATGGTATTTCTAGTTCGAGATCCCTGAGGAATCGCCACACTGACTTCCACAATGGTTGAACTAGTTTACAGTCCCACCAACAGTGTAAAAGTGTTCCTATTTCTCCACATCCTCTCCAGCACCTATTGTTTCCTGATTTTTTAATGATGGCCATTCTAACTGGTGTGAGATGGTATCTCACTGTGGTTTTGATTTGCATTTCTCTGATGGCCAGTGATGATGAGCATTTCTTCATGTGTTTTTTGGCTGCATAAATGTCTTCTTTTGAAAAGTGTCTGTTCATGTCCTCTGCCCACTTTTTGATGGGGTTGTTTGTTTTTTTCTTGTAAATTTGTTTGAGTTCATTGTAGATTCTGGATATTAGCCCTTTGTCAGATGAGTAGGTTGCGAAAATTTTCTCCCATTCTGTAGGTTGCCTGTTCACTCTGATGATAGTTTCTTTTGCTGTGCAGAAGCTCTTTAGTTTAATTAGATCCCATTTGTCAATTTTTGCTTTTGTTGCCATTGCTTTTGGTGTTTTAGACATGAAGTCTTTGCCCACGCCTATGTCCTGAATGGTATTGCCTAGGTTTTCTTGTAGGATTTTAATGGTTTTAGGTCTAACATATAAGTCTTTAATCCATCTTGAATTAATTTTTGTATAAGGTGTAAGGAAGGGATCCAGTTTCAGCTTTCTACATATGGCTAGCCAGTTTTCCCAGCACCATTTATTAAATAGGGAATCCTTTCCCCATTTCTTGTTTTTGTCAGGTTTGTCAAAGATCAGATAGTTGTAGCTATGCGGCGTCATTTCTGAGGGCTCTGTTCTGTTCCATTGATCTATGTCTCTGTTGTGGTACCAGTACCATGCTGTTTTGGTTACTGTAGCCTTGTAGTATAGTTTAAAGTCAGGTAGCGTGATGCCTCCAGCTTTGTTCTTTTGGCTTAGGATTGACTTGGCGATGCGGGCTCTCGCTCTGTTGCCCAGCTTGGAGTGTAGTGGCGCGATCTTGGCTCACTGCAACCTCCGCCTCCCGGGATCAAGGGATTCTCCTGCATTAGCCTCCCAAGTATCTAGGATTACAGGCACGTGCCACCACGCCTGGCTAATTTTTTGTATTTTTAGTAGGGACAAGGTTTCACCGAGAGTAGATTTTTTTTAATGCACTGTAAGATTAGGAAATATGAGGTATATATAAAACTTTTACAAAAGCTTAAGTAACCTTTATTGGAAAACATGCTTTACTAGTAATATAAAAACAAAAAATTTGTCTTAACTGCCTGTTGGGACTTTCAAGAAATGGAGTCCAAGGGTGTATACAAACTGAGAGTTAATGTTGGTAGCATCGTTATGGGGCTTAAAAAGGTGTGCAATTTAAGAAGTTAAACAAAGTTAAAAACTAATGAACAACAGTCAGTGCAGAAAAGGAGAATAAGTTTAACTTTTTCAGATAAAGTCTTTCCAGAGTATTGTTTCTATTCCGGTGCCTAAAGGTTTATTCTTCCAGTATGTAAAATACACAAAGGATGGGGGATACAGAAGATAATTGTTTTAATAAACTAGAGCTGATGCCTTTTGTGGAAACACATCAGTGACTGAGGTGAGTGCAAGTCAGAGCCATGGTGATAATGATAAGTGATTTGTAATAATCACTGCAATAATTTCATTATCTTTATTTCTTTCTGAAATTGTATTGTATATCTTTTCCCTCCACCTTCTTCCCTGCCCTTCCAGAGGCTCTCCGTATAGAGAATCTCCTTTGGGTCATTTTGAAAGCTATGGAGGGATGCCCTTTTTCCAGGCTCAGAAGATGTTTGTTGATGTACCAGAAAATACAGTGATACTGGATGAGATGACCCTTCGGCACATGGTTCAGGATTGCACTGCTGTAAAAACTCAGTTACTCAAACTGAAACGTCTCCTGCATCAGGTGAGTACATAATGAACATTCCAGCTCTGATATTTTGAATTGCAAAATGGATTGACTTTAGTTTTTTTTAAAAAATAGTTACTTGGGTTTCTCATGTCTTTTTAGATTTCTGTGGAATAATGCTTGTAAATAGTATATAGTAGAAAGTTTTGTGGAAAAAACCTATGGGATATTGCATGAGGTCTCATTACACAGTCCCTGGTATTTGTGAGTTGTGTGATATTTGATAAGCCAATCTCTGCTTCTGTTTCTTCATTTTCATAATACCTACATTATAAGGTTGTTGAGAGAATTAGAAATAATAGTTGTAAATTGGCTAATCCAATGCCTGAAACATAGGCATTCAGTATTCAGTGGCTGCTACTATGATTTGAGCTAAGTGACAAATAAGAAACAACAATTTTTGCTTTACGTAATGATAGTTACATAATTCAGTTTTTGTTTGGGATTTTCAAATTTAATCTTCTCCTGTTTTTTTTTTTCTTTTCTTTTCTTTCTTTCTTTTTTTTTTTTTTTTTTTTGAGAAAATCTAGACTCATAGCAGTGATGTCACTTGTCCAAAGTCACAGGATAACCTGATGTTGGATCCTGGCATCTGATTCAGTGGTATTTACTTTGTTTTAGCACTTACAGACAAGGTCAGATGTATAGCAGAAAATCAAGGAATAAAATACTAATTTTAAGTCATAGATACCTTTCGTTTGGTTTTAAATCTGTATTTGTACTTTGTAGAATAGCCAGCTTTAGCTTAAAACTACAGTTAAGAAAGAACAGCCTGACTTCCCTGTTGCTGTTTGCTTTCTGTCTTAGAATTCCTGGTGGCCATCAAAACAAAACACGCGGTATATGCACATGAAAGGCTAGTTGAAGTGAAATTTGGCTCCTGTGTTAGAAATGATGGTTAATGTAAATATTCTGTTAAAGTCAGGTAAATTGTTTTCTGTTACTCAGTTAGGGATCTTCTGTACTACTCCTCTCCATTCTTGTGGATATTTGACTACTGTTTCGAAAGGAAACTTTTCTGAGCTAAGGAACAAAAGAGTGGAGAATCCTTTTTGGATATGAGATTGTTCAACTTCTCTTGAGGCAGAAATAAATTATATGATTGAATTATCCAGACATTGAGCTTACAGCCTTGTTCAACTGTAACTAGAAAACAGGCATTGGTATACAGTGTTTTTCTGTTGGCTGGTCTGGGGAGATGATTTTTTGATTAGGAGTTTTAGTGTCAAAAGGAAGAGGTGGTAGGGAATGGTGGGAAATAGGTAAAATATGTCAAATATCCACTGTGAGCCAGTCATTGTACTAGCTATACCACGTACCAACTTTTGTGTTTGGGTGTTTTGCCCTGAATCATGAAGCATGACTAAATAGCAGCTAATAAGACCAGGCCACCTCTAATAATGAAAGAAGTAGCATAATTCAGGTAGTAGTAGGTGAATTGGTAACCAATGATTGGTACCATAAAAATAAAAAAGTGTTTTTTGAGGTTGTTTGTGTAAAGTTGTAAATCTCTTAATGGTTCTTTTCTGTCATTGTGGCCTCTGAAATCTTAGGTACTACACACGGGTAAAATTGACCTTATTTTTTGTTTATGTTATGGCAGCAAAATTATGAGAAGAAAATTGCAAAATCTTTTTAGGTCATCTTTAAAGTTTCCCAAATGCTGATAGAAGTTAAAAGATGACTGAGTTCAAAATTTCATGTCATTGCCTCTTTAAATTTGTTTCTAATGTGACTGAATTAAAAAAAATCAATGTGATACGTATATATAGTTTTCAAAAAAATTCATATACTATTCAAAGGCTTAATGAAAAAACAGTATGTCTGGCCCCCTCCCCACCTCAGTCAACCTGTTCTCATCTGAACAGGTTACTGTCCAAAGCTTCTCTAGAGCTGTCATGCAGGGACTTAACTTTTGCCATAATCTGGGACTGGATCCATTCTTTCGATAGCATGTCTTCTTTCTTCCTAGTTTATTCTCTCACTTTGCTGGAATATATCTTTAATTTACTTCCTAAGAGAGGATTAATGAATGGCACACTGTTTTAGTTACTTCATTACTGAAAATCTCTTTATCCTGGTCTCGCATTTGATTGATATTAATAAGTTTGGTTGGTATGAAAAAGTTTTGTTGTAATAGAAGAGAGTTTTCCCTTAGAAATTTGAGGGCATTGCTTTTCTAGGATCTTATTTAGCCATTGAATGGTCTACTACATTCTGATCCGTTGTACATTGTGTTTTGCCTGTTTTTATCTCTGGAATATTTTTAATCTTTTATTTCTGGCATTCTGCAGTTTCACAGTAATGTCCTTGGACTTGAGTTTTGTGGTAGTTGGTTGGTTGTTTTCCGCTTGATGTTTTGGCAGTTAGTAGGCTCTTTGGAGATTAATGTATTGTGAAATGTTCTTGTTATTTCTATGATTATTCTCTTTCCTTTATTTTATCTGTTATCTTTCTGGAATCTTTAGTAATCAGAAACTAGAATTTCTGAATTGAATCTCCTCACCTTTTTATTTTTTGTTATACATTTTTCTTTTTCTTTGGGTTTGGTTATGTTTCCTGGTATATTTTCTCTACTTGATATTCCAGCTGTCTATTTTTATTTAACTGTTTATCTTGGCAATCATATTTTCAATTTCCAAGAACTTTTGTGTATACTATTCCTTATTCATATCATTCAACTGTTCTTTCAGGAACTATGGTAGGTAGAGAGTTTCTGTTTGTTTTGTTTCATTTTATTGAGAATTCTTTGGTTCCCTGTATTCTTTCTCTTTTTAAATGGTCATTTTGTTCTTTATGCTTATTTTGATTTCTCTTTCTTCTGGAATATTTCTTCAAATTTATAATGATTCTTTGTTGTTTATTCAGGACTTTGTACATGGGCCAGGCTTGTCAACTGGCTGGTTTTACTTGATGGCATTGTATGGATATCAGTGGACCCTCAGCATCTACTGAGTGAAGGGTTTTTCCTTCTGAGGTGGTTGTAATTTATCCAAAGAAGAAACCTGATTTTATGCTGGGAATAAAGTAGAAGACTGGGAAAATGTTTGTTTCTTTTTTTTTTTTTTTTGAAATGAAGTCTCGCTGTCTCACAGGCTGGAGTGCAATGGCGCAATCTCGGCTCGCTGCAAACTCCGCCTCCTGGGTTCATGCCATTCTCCTGCCTCAGCTTCCCTAGTAGCTGGGACTACAGGCGCCCACTACCACGCCCGGCTAATTTTTTGTATTTTTAGTAGAGACAGGGTTTCACCGTGTTAGCCAGGATGGTCTCGATCTCATGACCTTGTGATCTGCCCACCTCAGCCTCCCAAAGTGCTGGGATTACAGGCGTGAACCACCACGCCCAGCCAAATGTTCGTTTCTTACACAGACTTTCAATTCATTCCCACATTTTTAACCTTAAGGGGTCATAAATGTATGTTTTTCTCTTTCTGGCAAAATGGGTGATAAAAGAATGAGAAGAAGACAAATTCAGAAGGTTGGACATTCAGTAGGAAAAGTAGTGAGATCTCTTTGGCTTCTTAGTGTCTTTAAAAGATGGTGGGGAAAGGTGATGGTGCTACATTAAAAGAAATGTAAAGGACCAGTAGATATGGTGTGAAATTTTGAATTGTATATTGATTTGGACAGATCAGCTATAAAGGACATTTTGGATTAGTTGGGGAAATTTGAATATGGCCTGTATATTAGATGAGATGGAAATTTACTAAAATGGAAAGGGGAGATTGTTGACTGAAAAAAGTAGGTTATAAGGCTGTGATATACATTATAATCATTTATCTATCTGTATCTACATCTGTGTATTTCTCCAGAGGGATATGCTCTAAGGTGTTACTAGTGATGATTCCTGGATGGTGAGAATGTAATTTCTTTTTTGTGTGTTTTTTAAAAAATCTGTTTTCTCATTTCTAATTCTCCATGCATTATTGTTTCTGGGGGGAAAAAAGGTTTTTTTAAAAAGTATGTGTCTTATCCAGTGATCAGTTAATTAACTGGATATGTTAAAAATGTAAGATGCTCACGCTGCCTGACTTCAAACTATACTACAAGGCTACAGTAACAGCATGGTACTGGTACCAAAACAGATATATAGACCAATGGAACAGAACAGAGGCCTCAGAAATAATGCCACACATCTACAACCATCTGATCTTTGACAAACCTGACAAAAGCAAGCAATGGGGAAAGCATTCCCTATTTAATAAATGCTGTTGGGAAAACTGGCTAGCCATATGCAGAAAACTGAAACTGGACCCATTCCTTACACCTTATACAAAAATTAATTCAAGATAGGTTAAAGACTTAATTATAAGACCTAAAACCTTAAAAACTCTAGAAGAAAACCTAGGAAATACCATTCAGGACATAGACATGGGCAAAGACTTCATGACTAAAACACCAAAAGCGATGGCAGCAAAAGCCAAAATTGACAAATGGGATCTAATTAAACTAAAGAACTTCTGCACAGCAAAAGAAACTACCATCAGAGTGAAGAGGCAACCTACAGAATGGGAGAAAATTTTTGCAATCTATCCATCTGACAAAGGTCTAATATCCAGAATATACAAGGAACTTAAACAGATTTACAAGAAAAAAAATGTACAGCCACAAAAAAGGATGAGTTCATGTCCTTTGCAGGGACATGGATGAAGCTGGAAACCATCATTCTTAGCAAGCTAATACTGGAACAGAAAACCAAACACTGCATGTTCTTACTCATAAGTGGGAGTTGAACAATGAGAACACATGGACACAGGGAGGGGAACATCACACACCAGGGCCTGTCGGGGGTAGGGGGCTGGTGGGGGGGATAGCGTTAGGAGAAATACCTAACGTAGATGACAGGTCAATGGGTGTAGCAAACCACTATGGCACATGTATACCAGTGTAACAAACCTGCACGTTCTGCACATGTATCCCAGAAGTTAAAGTATAATAATAATAAAAAAAAATGTAGGATGCTAGAGAAGAGGCAGAAGAGATAGATAGATTTAGGGCAGGTTGTCAAGGGCCTTGTGTGCCATAAAGGTAGCTGGGGCATTGTTCTGTTGGTAGTAGTAAGCCAGACAAGTGACTTGGCCAAATTGTTATTTTTTAAAAAAAATTACTTTAAGGGATATGTAGAAAATGAACAGCAGAGGGAGTGACTTAAGTCATAATATTTAAGAGGCTGTTGCACCCATTCAAATTTTAGGCTAAAGTCGTTAAATTTATTTGGACATTCTTCTAGGTTCTCCGATATACATTATCTCTAGTCTGAAAAGTAGGTGATACTGGCTTCACCCTCATAGTTGGAAAGGGTGAGGCTCAGAAAACTAATTAGTGATACAACCAGGATTTTTTTTTTTTTTTTTTACCCTAATCTGTATGACTCCAAGGCCTGTTGCACACAGTGGTGTTCTAGAAGATACCTTGAAGGACAGCAGGGAGAAGAGAGTGTGAAGGTAACATATAACACTAATTCTACCATCATTCTGTGTCCCCTTAGCCAAACCCAAGCAAAGGAATTTTTATTAAATAGTACCGTTTAAGAGTTCACTTGAAAAAAGTTCTCACTGCACACAAAATTTTAAAAATTGTAAACCATTATATTTGGCCTTTGATCTGTTTTTTATTTGTGGTTTTACTCAAATTAAGATTACTTTATAGTTTAAACATCTCTTTGTGTACCTCATTCTACTCATCACGACATCATTATGGGATAAGAATGACAACAGTAGTAATTCAATTTTAATGGTCAGAAAACTAAGACTGAAATTTAATTGTGTTTTGCAAGATCACCCAGTTGCATATTAATGTAGAGTGCATTTTAAACTCAGGGCTTTTGAATTGTTTTAGCTTAATACCTCTGTATAGTTTATTGCCTGATTTAGAAATTTTGAATAAGAATTTTGACCCTGACATGAAGAATGTGGGGACATGATGAAAAAGATAGTTTTTTGTGGTATCTTGTCTCTCTCTCTTTTTTTTTTTGAGACGGAGTCTCACTCTGTCGCCAGGCTGGAGTGCAGTGGTGCAATCTTGGCTCACTTGCAAGCTCCGCCTCCCGGGCTCACGCCATTCTTCTGCCTCAGCCTCCCGAGTAGCTGGGACTACAGGCGCCCACCACCACGCCCAGCTAATTTTTTGTATTTTTAGAAGAGACAGGGTTTCACCATGTTAGCCAGGTTGATCTCGATCTCCTGACCTCATGATCCACCCGCCTTGGCCTCCCAAAGTGCTGGGATTACAGGCGTGAGCCACCGCACCTGGCCGGTATCTTGTCTCTTTAAGTCTCTATACCCTATTTCAAAAACTTCTTATCAAAGCATAATATACATACAGAAAAGGGTATAATTAATAAGTATTTATATTAATGAATTTTCAGAAACTGAAAATACCTGTGTAGCCAGCATCTAGCAAGAAATGCAACATTACCAGAACAGAATCCTCTGCTTGCCCATTCTCATGGTGGCCAATGGATTTCTGAAAATATAGATGAGTTTGTCTGTATTTGAACTTTGAAATGAAATGAAATAATATAGGATATATTATTGTTTTATATCTGGTTTCTTTTGCTTAATATTATATTCATGAGTCATCCATTTTCTGCATCATTCTCATTGCTGTAGAGTATTCCATTGTGTTAATATAGCACAGTTTATTTCATTTGTTCTATAATAGATATTTGGACAGGTTTCCTTTTTTGTTTATTATGAACAGTTTTGCTGCTGTATTCTAGTATGTGTCTTTTGGTGAACATATGTATGCATTTTTATTGTATTTATACCTATAAGTGAGATTGCTGGGTTAATTATAAGTTAGGTAAATATTCAGCTTTAGTGGATACTACAAAGGTTTTCTAAAGTAGTTATACCCACCCACTCTTTCCCCTTCTCATTTCTTTTCATTATTTTTTGTTTGCTCTTATCATATTATCACAGTCATCATCTGTTTTGACCTTGCAATAAGAAATGAAGAATTTAAGATGGAGTAATGGAAAGGCATGATGATACCTCTTCCTAACATTTTATTTGCATTGCAAAATATTTGATTCCTATGATTTATGTTATGTCTACTTCAGGATGCTTGTTTTGGGGATAAAAATGGAGTATATAATAGTATTTTATGAACTGTCAAATGTAATACACAAATGTTTAGTTTCATTGTTCCCTCCCCTCCAACGTTGAGAATAAAACCAATAATTTTTCCCTCATATAATTCTCCAATTCACTGTGTGTGTGGGCAGTGGGTGTAGTGGCAGTGGTAGGTGATGGAATATTAGTGGCATCATCCTAAGTGGAGTTCACCAAGAGCTTAGAGGCTACTGAATGATTGCCACTTGGTAGCAAAGAACCAAAGAAAAGCCAGAGCATGCCTGTTTCCCTATCCCCATATTTTTCTTATCACTCCAGGAAAAAAATGAGTTTATGAAATATTCATAATAAGAATATATACAACATAAGGGTTCAGTTTAACTTAGAATGTGAAGGAGCTTGTACTCTTAACCACCCAGATTAAGAAATAAGACATTAATAAGCTCCCTGTATGCTCCTTCCTGATTGCAGTACCTTTCTTTTCCAGAACCTAGAGTTTTCCCTTGTTTTTCCTCTCATTTTTACCATCTGTGTTTGTATTTCCGTGAATATAAGGTTAGCCTCTTTTTGAACTTTATATAAGTGAAATTATAATGTGAGTATCCCCCTATGGCTTCTTTCATTCAACATTTTTTTAAGGTTCATTCATGTTTGGCTCTACTTCATTAATTTTCATTTCTCTATTGGTGCTCCAATCTATGAACAAAACATAATGTCTTTGTCTATTTTACTCTTGATGTCCATTTTGTTTGTTTCTGGTTTTTTTTTTTTTTTTTTGACTCTGACAAATAATATTCCTGTGAACATTTTCCTGGTACAACTGTGAGAAAGTTCCTCTGAAGTATCTAATCAGAATTGGAATTTCTGAGTCCTGAAGCATGGAAATATTTTACCCTAGAAAAACCAAACTGTTGTCCAAAGTAGTTCAGTCTTTTTTACTCCCCTCAAGTAGTAGATGTTGTTTTTCATTGTTTCACATGTATGCAAACTTGATATTATCCAACTTATGAATTTTTGTCATGTGGATAGAATATGGTGACATTTAATTACGGTTTTAATTTACATTTCCCTGACTGCTAATAAAGTTGAACCTTTTTGTATGTTTATGGAATGTTTGTTGCCCAATCATGTGTTTTGTGTGTATGAGAGAGAGATTTTTGTATATTCTAGCTGCGAGTACTTTGTTGGTTATATGTGTTGCAAATATTATCTTCCATTGTGTAGAGTGCTTTTTCACTCTCTGATATCCTTTGATGAAAAAAAAGTTCTTAGTTTTAATATAGTGAATTTATCAGACTTTTTTCTTTGTGGTTTGCACTTTTAGAAATCCTCATTTGAAAATCCTTTCTTGCTCTGAGGTCATAAAAATATTCTATTCTTTTCTAAAAAGTTAAGAATTTTGATCTTCACAATTGAATCTCAAATAACTTGGAATTGATTTTGGTGCATTTAAGGTGTGAGGTAGAGGTCCACTTTTATTTGTTTTTGTCTGTGGGCGATCAGTGGATTCAGGGCTTAAAGTGTGAAGAGTTCATTTGTTTTGTTTTGTTTTGTTTTTTTGCAACAGAGTGTTGCTCTGTCACCCAGGCTGGGCAGTGGTGCAGTGTCAGCTTACTGCAGCCTCGACCTCCTGGGCTCAACCAATCCTCCCAAGTAGCTGGGACTATAGGTATGCACCACCACACCCGGCTATTTTTGTTATCCTGCTAAGATTCTGAATCCTCATGCGTGGCTGCTCCCACTCTTCTGTGTACCCTTTTCTCATACTACTCCAGCTCTGACTCCTTGTCAGCCCATTGGGCTCTGATACCCCACACCAATCGCCATCTCCAGATGGACACCTTCTCACTCTGCTTGGCCTCTGACACCACGTCAGTTGAGTCTACACATGGATGCCCTCCTTACCCATTTTGGGTCTGAAACCTGGCATTGAACCCTTTACTCATTATCATGCCTGAGCTCTGGCAATCTGTGCCAGGCCATCCTGTGTGTGGATATCCACCTCTCTCTGCTTTGACTCTGATAGCCCATGCCAGGCTGCTGATTATGCACATACACTCTATTCTTTCCACTTAAGTTTGACTCTAATATCAAGCTATTTCCCCACCCCTCATGGATACTGTTTTCACTCCTTTTGGGATATGGCATATATTGGTAAGCTGCCTCCCTACGGAGACATGCTCTTTCAACCTACTTAGGCTCTGAAACTTCCTGTTGGGCTTTTGGGGTGGAAACCTATTTTGCTCTGTCTTACCTAATGGCTTGTTAAGAAAGGAATAGGAAGGTGAAGAGGAGAATTAAAAGTATCAACTTTATTGAGACAGAATGTGCATTCAAATAAACTGCACCCATTTTAAGTGTACAGTTTGTTTTGATGAATATATGCAATTGTGTAATTACCACCACGTTCAAGGTATAGACCATTTCTGTACCTGATAAAGTTCCTTCATTTCCCTTTGCAGTCAGTTCTTTCTCAAACCCGGCCCAGGCAACCATTATTCTGCTTTTGGTTCTAAAGTTTTATCTTTCTTAGAATTTCATCAAAATGGAACCATTTGATATGTACTCTTTTTGTTTCTGAATTTTTTTACTCGCCTTAATGGTTTTGATACTCATCTGTGTTTTGCTAGTATCAGTAGTTCATTTCTTTTTATTGCTGAATAGACTCCATTCTACATATATGTACCACAATTTGACTTTTATCAGTTTATCTATTGATAGACATTCAGGTTGTTTTTAGTTGTGGGATAATTGGGATAATGCTGAATCTCTACATTTCAATGATGAAAGTTAATAGGAATAAATGTAATTAAGAAAAATCAGGCCAGGCATGGTGGCCCATGCCTGTAATCCCAGCACTTTGGGAGGCCGAGGCAGGTGGATCATCTGGGGTCAAGAGTTCAAGACCAGCCTGGCCAAAATGGCGAAACCCCATTTCTACTAAAAATACAAAAATTAGCCAGGCATGGTGGCATGTGCCTGTAGTCCCAGCTACTTGGGAGGCTGAGGCGGGAGGATCACTGAACACGGGAGGCAGAGGTTGCAGTGAGCCGAGATCATACCAGTGCACTGCAGCCTGGGCAACAGAGTAAGAATCTCTCAAGAAAAAAATCAGAATAGACAATTCCAAGGTGGAGTTTTGGGTTCAGGCAAATTTTCCTACTTGTACAAGCTTGGAAAAGTTGCTTAAACTCTCTGTGCTGCAGTTTCCTAGAAAAGATAATAGAGATTGTAATAGCTCTTACTTCAGGACTATTGTGAAGAATGCATGAGGTAATTCCCATAAAATGCTAATGTAGGGCCGGGGGCGGTGGCTCATGCCTGTATAATCCCAGCACTTTGGGAGGCCGAGGTGGGCAGATCACCTGTGGTTGGGAGTTCAAGACCAGCCTGATCAACATGGAGAAACCCCGTCTCTACTCAAAATACAAAATTAGCTGAGCATGGTAGCGCATGCCTATAATGATCAGGAGGCTGAGACAGGAGAATTGTTTGAACCCAGGAGGCAGAGGCTGTGGTGAGCTGAGATCACACCGTTGCACTCCAACCTGGGCAACAAGAGCAAAACTCCCTCTCAAAAACAAAACAAACAAACAAAAAACACATTAAAATGCTAATATAGTATCATGCATAGTATCTTAAAATGCTAAGCATACTATGCTGATAGTATTCTAAAATGCTAAGCATAGTATGCTGATGTTTCAGCATAACCTGATACATGTAATGCAGTTCATGCATGTTGGCAGTTAATAATAACAACATGTTTCATAGTAACATAAAAGTCAAGGGTTTTTAATTGTTCACAATTTTACGTAGCAGCCCAGAAAGCTAATTTTATTTACTTCAATACCTGCATTTGTTTATTATTATTCTGTCAGTACCAAGGATCATGGTAGTAATGAAGATAAAAATAAAAAGGACACAGTTTTTAACCTGTACCCAGTACATTGTTCGAAAACTATAGGTTAAAATCGGTTAGTGGGTCTTAAAATGAATTTTCATGATGACTAGAATTTTTGGTAATGAAGTAAAACAGTATAAAACTATCAGAGGACATCACATGTAATAAGGACAAATACTTTTTCATGAAATTTGTTTTTAGTGAGAGATATATGTATATCTCCCTATATTACACACATGAATATGTGCATACACATGTAAATGAATACCTATTCATGTATATATGTACTTGGTTGTGTTATAAAATGTATTTTTATTGTGGATCAATGTCCCCACCCCCCAAAATAGAAAACTCTGTTCTAGTAGATAAACAATACTATGCTCAAGACTCTAAGGCCAATAAATCGTAGAGCTGGGACTTCAGTAGTAAATAAGGCAGCTATCACTGCATCAATAAAACATTAAATTATCTATAAATTTACTGAGAGACATTTGTGATGTTTTATTTTTAAAAACCTGCGAAACTTTGTAGAAACCATTTATGTTCTATGGGAAGACTAAATATTATAAATGCTACAGATATTAAAGTAGTAATCAAGATGGCTAGCTTATAGTCTAGAGGAATATACATGTATTAAATAATTACAAGAATGATGTGTTGCAAAGGGTAACAAATTAGGTGTTATAAAAAGATTGTGTAAGATACAATCTGAGTGTATAATAGTGTGTCGTATAAAGATTGTACAAAATACAGTTTGAGTGTATGGTGTGTATCTACAGTTTTTCTCAGTACGATTTACAGATTTAATACAATTTCAGCCAAAATCACAACAGCTTTGTTTTTGGAATTTATCAAAATGACTCCAAAATTGGAAACACCAAAGGATAAGATTTGTGTACATTGAAAAGGAGAAAGGGGAAAAAACCCTTTAGAGCAGGATATAATACACAAACAGACACATAGAGCATTGAAAGAGAACAGGAAACATAGAAATATGTGCTGAAGTATTTAGTAAAAAATAATTGGATATAGAAAGGTTTTTTTTTTTGGTTTGTTTTTGTTTTTGTTTTTTAAAGAACAGGGTGTTGCTGTGTTGCCGATGCTGGAGTGCAGTGATTATTCACAGGTGTGATCATAAAGTACTGCAACCTCAAACTTCTGGCTTCAAATGATCCTCCTACTTTGGCCTCCCAAGTAGCTGGGACTACAGGCGTGTGCCATTGCGTCCACCTGCATATAGAAAGATTTTATGCAAAAGTTACTGAGGAAAATTTATTAGTTTAGGAAAACTTAGTTTCTTATACTGTAGCAGAACACAGATGGCTTGAGGAGTTGGATATTTTTTAAAAATCAAAATCTAGAAAAATTAGTAGAAATTAGGAATATCTTTAAGTGCCAAAACAAACCTACAGGAAGGGATATCTGGGTTCAGATATGTACAGATGTAACAGATACGTAAATGTGTAGGTTCAATAAAAAATTTAAACAAAAAATTTGTAAATACTATTTGCTTAGAATATTATAAAGGTTCTATTTATATATAACAACATTCCAGTTAACTTGGATGCCAGATAGATATGTTTTTATTTCAAAGTGTCTTTGCCCTGACCATCTGTGAGGATCACTTCACCTCTAAAGCGCTTATTAAAAAATCAGATTTTATAAGTCAGTGTTTTTAAAATCCTCTCAAATGTAGCTTGAATTAGTAGATTTTAAATCCCACTGTTGAGTTTTACAGTATTACTCAAAAATTATTTGTAGTGCACATTCTGGACTATGTGATGTGATTGTTCATCTATATACCTTTGTATTTAAAAAAGAAAAAAAAAACTTAGAAAAAGAAAAGAAAGAAAACGTCTCTGTCCTCTTCCTCTGCTCCCTTTCCTAGGATGCCTCTTGTGATTGTGTTGTAGCATATCTGAATCACAAGGCAGCTTTGTTGACATCACTGATGATGCTTGTTAGTAGGGACTTGTCAGTGCTGCCAAACATTTTTGTTAGTCATTTCAAGTATCCATGTCCATTGCAGCTGCTCTGGAACTCATAGGAAGATCTCAGTTTTTGCAAACTCATGGAAGAATCACCTGGGTAAGATGGAGTTTGTTACAGGGTTTTCAGCAAGTTAACATGTGGAAGAATTATAGTATTAGAACAAAAGTTTACCATTGTGATGTGTCAAAAAAGAAGAGTGGAAGATGGTTTGCTGACAATAGTCCTCTAATGCTTTTAGAATAGCGGAAGGTTTATCCATCTTTAATAAAATGCCGATAATGTATTAGCATCCTAATTGCATTTAGAGTTCAGAAATTCTAACTAGAACCTGTAGAAACTGCTAAAACATTTCACCTAGTAAAGCAGCCCAGAATTCCTAGACAGTCAGTTAACTATGAATTACTTATTTTTTGTTCAGTTGCTATGGATTTTTTGTACTATTTTTGCTCCTATGCATTTATTAAATATGTTTATGCAAAACACTTGGAACAGTACCCAGCACTGGTGAATAAATGTTAGCTCTTTAGTATGTATAATGTGAAACATGAAAATTGAATGCATGAAGTTATTTCTTCAGTATTTTTTAGAAAGAGTATGTTTTCTATTTTATAATCCCCTCCCCCTCCAACACACACACACCAAATGTTTCCTAATTTTGGCCTGGGCACTTTCCTTTTAGTCAAGGATTAATAGAGAGTACTAACCATTGGTTAGTGTCAGAGTTATTAGGGGGTGGTTATTATTTGATTCAGTTGTTGTTATATTCCTAGTCTTTAAGGCTTTTGTGCTTTAATAGAAATAATAATTTTTTGTGTGTTTTTGATCTCCTAAAATCTGGACTGCTAGACTGTTTAATAAAAAGGAGCAGAATTCTTTGAAGCATATTAATAACTTAAACACTGGTAACTCCTAGTTGTCGTGGGCTGTCCTATGCATTTATTTCATTTTTTTTTCAGTTTTCAAAAATAATGACTTGGTATATGGGGCTTTCACTTAATTTATTTCTAATTTCTAATTTTTAAATTGATCAGAACAATATATTTCTGTGATATAAGTTCTTTGGAAGGTGTTAATATTTTCTTTGTGGGCTAGAACAGAGGTTGGAAAACTTTTCTTTAGAAGATCATATAGTAAATATTTTAGCCATTTTGGGCAAGACACAAAACTGAGGCTATTATGTAGATAAAACATTTCAAATGCGACCATTTAAAAATGTGAAAGCCTTCTTAACTGTAGTAAAAACAGGCAGCTGGCCAGATTTTGTCCTGTGAACCATAGTTTGTTAATCTCTAGCCAACAGCGTGGTCAGTTTTTACGATGGCTCTGTTCGTTTGAATAGAATATATATTTTCTGTATCTTAGGTAGCAGTATGTCTATTATATCAGGCTTGTTAATTGTACTATTTATATCTTGCTTATCCTTACTAAATTTTTGCCTTTGATGTGTGAATTTCTGAGAGTAGTGTTAATCTCCTGCTATAATTACAGATGTCTCAGTTTCTCCTTCTAATGCTGTCCTTTTTTGTTGTGGTATTTTCAGGCTATTGTATCAGGTATATACATGTTTATGATTGGTACATCTTCTTGGCAGATTGGTCCTCTGATTACTAATTAGAAGTCTTTGTTTATTAATACTTTCCTTTAATGCTACCCTGCTTCTCGTGTTACAATAATATTGCTATTTCAGCTTTTTGTGGGTGTGATTGTTGAGATTTATCTGGTGTTTCTCTCTCCTTTTTGCTTGCTTTTAGCTGTTTTTTGATCAAATCTTATCTTAGTTTTTTAGAGCTGCCATAACAGATTACCACACCGTGGAGGCATACATCAATAGAAGTTTATTCTGTCATAGTTCTGGAGGCTAGAAATCCAAAACCAAGGCGTTATCATCAGGGCTTTGCTCTGTCTGAAGGCTCTGTAAGAGAAACTTGCATTTCTTCTACCTTCTAATGGTTACCAGCAATCCTTGGCATTCCTTGGTTTGTAGATGCATCTCTCCAGTCTCTACTTCCATCTTCACATGACCTTCTCCCTTGTGTGTCTGTGCATCCAAATTTCTCCCTTATTATAAGGATATCAGCTATATTGGATTTATGACCCACCCTAATCCAGTGTGACCTCAACTTGATTACATTGTAAAGGCCTATTTTCAAGTAAGGTCATATTCACAGGTTCTGGATGGACATGACTTTCTAGGGGGGACATCATTCAAGCTAGTGCAGTTCTATTGAGATGCAATATACACAGTAAAATTCAGCCTTTTGGTGTACAGTTTTTCTGAGTGTTTAATAAGCATATTTTATTTAAAGAAATCCTCTCATGGGAAATGAAGAATACATTGCCTTTACTTAGAAGAAGGCTGTTAAGTAAGATATCAAATTTATATATGCAGCTCACCAATATTTCCTTATTGGCAACATCCGTATTTCCACAATACAGTTCCCAAAAGGACTTCTAAGTCTCAAAATTCTGTCTCCTTTGATGTGCTTCTCTCTTGATTACACCCAGGCTTTATTAATGGTTTGCTTCATATCATTATCTCCTTCTTCATATATTTTCTTTAGAATATTCATCAATCCCTCACTAGCATCTGTTTCAGTATCATAGGAGGGTTTCTCTTTTTCTTTGCACTTGATTTGGTTTGGCCGTGTCCCAACCCAAATCTTTTCTTGAATTGTAGCTCCCATAATCCCCACATGTTGTGGGATGGACCTGGTGAGAGGTAATTGAATCATGGAGGAAAGGGTTTTTCCCATGCTGTTCTCATGATAGTGAATAAGTCTCATGAGATCTGATGGTTTTATGAAGGGCAGTTCCCCTGCACATGCTCTCTTGCCTGCCACCATGTAAGACATGCCTGTGCTTCTCCGTCTGCCATGATTATGAGGCTTCCCAGCCACATGCAAATGTGAGTCCATTAAACCTCTTTTTCTTTATAAATTACCCAGTCTCAGGTGTCTTTATTAGCAGTGTAAGAACAGCAATCTTTTTCAACCTGAGCCAGGTAATCCCTCCCACCTTGTGTTTTCCACTTTCTTTCTTTTTCTCTTTTCTTCTTTTTTTTTTTTTTTGGAGAAAGAGTCTTACTCTGTCGCCCAGGTTGGGGTGCAGTGGCACAATCTCGGCTCACTGCAAACTCCACCTCCAGGGTTCAAGTGATTCTCCTGCCTCAGCCTCCCGAGTAGCTGGGATTATAGGTGCCTGCCACCACACGTGGCTAATTTTTGTACTTTTAGTAGAGACGAGGTTTTGCCATGTTGGCCAGGCTGGTCTCAAACTCCTGACCTCAGGTGATCTGCCTGCCTCGGCCTCCCAAAGTGCTGGGATTACAGGCGTGAGCCCCACCGCGCCCAGCCTTTTCCACTTTCTTTCTGCATAAAATAAGAACTGTATCAGTCTTGACCTTTTTTGAACTGCCTTCCACAGAAATGGGTTTCAGGAGATTGTTCACAGTCATGGAGTAACTCCTCCCACTTAGATTCTTTACCAAAAGATCAAATGACCTCTCTGTGAAATGCACCTGCACATTCTCAGTGGGAACTTGATGAACTCCAGTTAAGGTAATGTAGATTTTCACAGACTTTTCTGACTGATCCCATCCATAATTACTGGTTTTCACTGTATATCCCATTGTAACGGGAGCAACCACAGCATCTGGCTTTTCATTATCAAGAAGTTCTGCTTTCTTCTATGATTTCTGTTGCATCTTGTTCTGGATTTCTGTCTCAATTTTGGATTTTTTCACCTGTAAGGGCATCGCGTACTCTTTTCCTAGTAGCCATCTCCAGCAACACCTTTGCTTCTTCTAGATGTTTCTGTAGCTCTTCCAAAGCCTAGATCGGGCTGGGTCAGGCCAAAGGCCGGAGCTGCAGCCACACAGGGGAGAGAACGGGAAACGCCATGCCGAGCCTTCAAATCGAACACAGACCCCCACCTACATGAATTTAGTGTACAGTTTTATGAGCTTTAACTGACAATTGTGCAGCTATTACAATCACCTCCCAGAATTCCTTATTTTCTTTTAAAGTCAATTTCTACACCCACTGCTAGCTCCTGGCAACCACTGATATGAAAAGATTATCCTATAAATGGATATGATATAGCCTTTTGAGTATAATATATAGCCTTTGAGTCTGGCTTTTTTTTTTAACATAATGAAACTTGAAATACTCATTTATGCTGTACCGTGTATTAGGAATTTGTTTCTGTATATTGCAGAGTTAGTGTTCTATTTTAATGCTACCAGTTTGCTTATTCATTTACCAGCTGAAGGGTATTTATGTTGCTTTCTAATTTTTTTGCAGTTACAAATAAAGCTGCTGTAAACATTTGTTTACAAATTTTCACGTGAGCATGTGCTTTCATTTCTCTCGGGTAAATACTTGGGAGTAGGGTTGCTGGGTTGTATGGTAAGTGTAAACTTAACTTTTTAAGAAACTACCAAACTGTTTTCCTTGGTGACTATATCATTTTGTATTGCCACTAGCAATGTAAGAATGTAACTATTGTTCTGCATTCTTGCTGGCACTTGGTATTATCAGTGTATTTTAAAAGCCACTGAATAGGTGTTTAGTGGTATCTCATTGTTGATTTAATTTGCATTTGTGTAAAGATTAATGATATTGAGCATATTTTCATATGACTGTTTACCATTTGTATATCTTTTTTGGTGAAGTGTCTTTTTTGCCTGTTAACATAAATGTCTTTTCTTACTGATTTTTGAGAGTTCTTTATATATTTTAGATACAGCTCCTTTGTTAGGTATGTAAGTGATGAAACAAATGGGATATTTTTAAAAATGGGACTAGCTTTTTCGGCAACTATGTACAATTGTGAGTTAATAACCCTGCACCTTCACATTTGCATTATTTTTGTTACTATTGTTTTAAAATTAGCTAACACTTTAAAAAGGCTTTCTGTGAGTTATGCATTATGCTCAGTATTTTACTTGAATGATTGCAGATATTTTCTTCCAGTCCATGTCTTCTTTTATATATATATAATAATATATAATAATTATATAATATATAATATATTATATAACATATAATTAAATATATAATATATAAATATACATAAATATATAAAA
>NW_026652278.1:78376993-78526265 GCF_009828535.3 Hylobates moloch
TTTTATATATTTATGTATATTTATATATTATATATTTAATTATATGTTATATAATATATTATATATTATATAATTATTATATATTATTATATATATATAAAAGAAGACATGGACTGGAAGAAAATATCTGCAATCATTCAAGTAAAATACTGAGCATAATATACTGTATATATAATTATATATATTGTATATATAATTTATATTATATATCTGCATATATATTTATATGCAGATATATAAATATATAATATATAGTTATATATGCAGATATATAAATATATAATATATAGTTATATATATATTTATATATAATTATATATATATAAAATTTTGTTTGTTTTTGGAGACAGAGTCTTGCTCTGTTGCCCAGGCTAGAGTGCAGTGGCGTGATCTAGGCTCACTGCAACTTCCACCTCCCTGGTTCAAGTGATTCTCCTGTCTCAGCCTCTGGAGTAGCTGGGATTACAGGTGAATGCCACCACGCCCAGCTAATTTTTTGTATTTTTTTCTGTAGAGATGGGATTTTACCATGTTGGCCAGGCTGGTCTCGGAACTCCTGACCTCAGGTGATCCTCCTGCTTCGGCCTCCCAAAAGGCTCGGATTACAGGCATGAGAGCAAAAGTTCTGCTCTTGAAGTAAAATTTATCATTTTTTTACCATCATTTTTTCTATAGATCATGTTTTTGGTCTAAGAAATCTTTGCTCAACCTAAGATTGCAAAGATTTTCTATGTTTATGTGGATAAGTTTTATATGTGGATAAGTTTTATTTTCTATGTTTATGTGGGTAAGTTTTATAGTTTTAAGTTTGAAATTTAGGTGTATAATCTGTTTTAAGAGTTTTTGTATGTGGTATGAGTTATGGGCCAAGATTATTTTTATCACATGTATATGTTCAGTTGTTCTAGCACCATTGGTTGGAAAGAATATTATTTCCATAGTGTTTTGCGTTTGTAATTTTGTCAGAAATGCCTTTGACCATAAATGTGTGGGTCTGTTTCTGGACTCTTTTCTTTCCTTTGATGTATGTTTATCTTTTTGCTATTATCACATTCTCTTGATTACTGGAGCTTTATAGTAAGTCGTGAAGTAGTGTGACTCTTCCAACTTTCTCTTTTCAAAATTGACTATTTTAGTTCTTTTGCCTTTCCATGTAAATTTTAGAAGCAGCGTTTGTATTTCTACAAAAAATAATTCTGCTGGGATTTTAATAGGGAGAATGCTGAATTCCCAGTTGAATTTGGAAGAGAATTGATATCTCAACAATATTTAATGTTTCCATTCATGAACAGAGGATATCTCCATTTATTTAGTTCTCTCTGATTTCTTTCACATATACACACATATATATTCCTTCACATATACACATATATATATACACATGTATGTATATACATATATGTGAAAGAAATGAACCTATATTTAATATACAGAGTTAGTCTGTGTTTTGTTGGATTTGTACCTAAGTATTTCTCTTTTGTTACTTTGGATTTTTTTCCCTTGTCTTTTGGATTTTGCCTTATCATAAATGGTAGTTTTATTAAAATTCAGTTTTCAGCTGTTTGCCATACAACAGTTGATTTTTGTATATTGACCTTGTATGCTGTGATTTTGCTAAATTCATGTACTAGTTCTAGTAGTTTTTGTTTTTGTCTTTGTTTGAGATGTTCTCCCTCTGTTGCCCAGACTGGAATGCAGTGGCACGATCTCAGCTCATTGCAACCCCCGCTTCCTGGATTCAAGCGATTCTCCTGCCTCAGCCTCCTGAGTAGCTGGAATTACAGGCGTGTGCCACCACACCTGGTTGATTTTTGTATTTTTAGTAGAGATGGAGTTTTGCCATGTTGGCCAGGGTGTTCTTGAATTCCTGACCTCATGTGGTCTGCCTGCCTCAGCCTCCCAAATTTCTAGTACTTTTATTATAGGTACTTAAGGGACTTTCTACACCATAAATTCTGTGTCTAAATGAGGTTATTTTATTTTTTTCTTTCCTATTTGTTCGCCTTTTATTTCTTTTTCTTGCCTTATTGCACTGGATAGAAACTCCACTATGATACTGAATAGGAGTGCCTTGTTCCTGGTCTTGGGGTAGAATATTCCATCTTTCACCATTAAATATGATGTTACTGGTAGGGTGTTTTGTTTTGTTTTTAGGGGGGCGTCAGAGACAGGGTCTCCTTCTGTTACCCAGGCTGGAGTGCAGTGGCACAGTTATGGCTTGCTGCAGCCTTGACTTCCCAGGCTCAGGTGGTTCTCCCACCTCAGTCTCCCAATTAGCTGGGACTACAGGTGCATGCCACCACACCTGGCTAATTTTTTGTATTTTTGGTAGAGACAGAGTTTTACCATGCTGCCCAGACTGGTCTTGAACTCTTGGGCTCAAGTGATCTGCCCCTCTTGGCCACCCAAAGTACTGGGGTTACAGGCATGAGCCACCATGCCTGGTGGGTTTTTTGGATGAACTTTATCAGGTTGAGCAAGTTCTTTTATTCCTAGCTTTCTGAGTTTTTTAAAATCCTGATTGGATATTGAATTTTGCCAGGAAATTTATCTGTGTCTATTGAGATAATTGTGCAGACCTTTTATTTCTCAATTTGGTGAATTACGTTGCTTTCTGACTATTGAACCAGCTTTGCATTCATGGGATCAACCTCAGTTGCTCATGATGTATTTCCCTTTTTACATATTGTTGGTTTTGATTCTTCGATTTTTTATTTTTTTTTTTTGAGATGGAGTCTCACTCTGTTGCCCAGGCTGGAGTGTGGGGGTGCAATCTTGGCTCACTGCAACCTCCGCCTCCCAGGTTCAAGCAATTCTCCTGCCTCGGCCTCCTGAGTAGCTGGGACTATGGGCGTGCGCCACCATGCCCGGCTAATTTTTTTTTTTTCGTATTTTTAGTAGAAATGGGGTTTCGCCATGTTGGCCAGGCTCATCTCGAACTCCTGACCTCAGGTGGTCCCCCCGTCTTGGCCTCCCAAAGTGCTGGGATTACACATGTGAGATTTTTAAAAAGACTTCTGCATCCTTATACATGAAGAATATTGATCTGTAGTCTTCTTATACTGTCTTTGTTTTAGTATGAGGGAAATGCAATTAATGGCCTCATTAATTGATTTTATTAATTTAATTTGATTTTTCTGTAAGTGGTTGTATAGAATTGATGTTATTCTCTTAAATTTTGGAACAATTTGCCAGTAAAACATCTGGCCTCAGATTTTTTTTTTTTAGTGAGAGGCTTTAAACCATGAATTCATTTTTATTAATAGTCATATGTTTACACAGGTTATCTATTTCATCTTAGGTGAGTTTCAAGAGTTTGTTGCTTTTGAGGAATTTTGCCACTTCATGTAAGTTGTCAAATTTGTGTGTGTAGAGTCATTCATATTATTATTGCTTTATTTACTCTTAGCATTTGAGATGTCTGTAATGATATTTCTGCTTTCATTCCTGATAATGTTTTGATTTGCGCTTTCTTTTTTGCATTTTGGCAGTTTTGCTAGATGTCTAGCAATTTTCAAAGAATGTGTTTTTAGTTTCATTGATTTATTTCTGTTTTTTAATTTTCAGTTTCATTAATTTCTGCTCTTGATTATTTTCTTCTTTCTGCTTGTTGTATGTTTGTTTTGCTCCAGTTATTGATTTGACACCTTTGTTTTAATAAAAATATTTCATTCTATAATTTTCCCTTATCACTCTGCTTTAGTTGCATTCCATAAATTTTGGTATGTGGTGTCTGTTATTTTCCTTCAATTCACAATATTTTCTTGTTTTTCTTGAGACTTCTTTGATCCAAGGATGATTTAGAAGGTTGTCTACTTTTCAAGTGTATGGAGATTATCTTTCTGTTATTAGTTTCTAGTTAAATTCTCTTATATTCAGAGAGCATATGTTTGGTGTATTTTTAGTTCTTTTAAATTTGGCTTCTCAAATCTGTAGGTTTGTGTCTTTCACCAAATTTGGGGTGTGTTTATCCATTATTTCTTGAAATATTTTTTCTGCCCACCCCTATCCTTCTGTGACTTCAATGACAGGAATGTTAGCTCTTTTATTACCGTCCACATATGTTCCTGAGCAGGCTCTGTCAATTTTTTTTGACCAATCTTGTTGCTCTTTGTCATTCAGATTGGATAATTTTTGTTAATCTCTCTTTAAGTTTATTGTGTAATCTGAAATGCTAGTATTTAGCCCATCAATAGTGCATTTTAAAATTTTGGTTTTTGACTCTTTTCAGGTCTAAAATTTCCATTTGTTTCTACTTTTTATATTCTGTTTTTGTTTTGTTTTTTTCTGAGATTTTTCTCTTTGTAGTCCCTTCAAGAGTTTATTCTTTTGGAGAATTTTAGTAACAGCTCTGTTAAAATCTCTTCCAATTCTACCTTCTGTGTCATTTTGTTGTTGGCATTTTTTGATTGTCTTTTCCTTTGTGAGTTGACATTTTCTCCTTTGTTTAGATGTTGAGTTAATTTTGGATTATATATTAGATATTTGAACGTTGTATAATGAGATTCCTGATCTTCTTTAAATCTTTATTTTATTTTGTTTTTAAACAGGCAAACAATGTGGTTGAATTTAGGCTACAAGGTACAGCTAGCTGTCTTGATTGTGGTTTTAATGCCAGCTCTGTTTTCAAAGCTTTTGCCCCGCTTTCCAGATCTGTTCTGAGTATACATCTTCCAGAGGCTAGTCTGGGACCTGGGAAGTGATCTTAGGTTATTTTTCAAAGTCTTTGCTATGCTCTTTAGGATCAGATCCAAGCAAGTGCTGCTCAGGGATGAACCGATGAATTTACAACGCTTTACGGAGCTACTTTACTCAGTTCCTGGTATTTTGTGACCTCTCTGGTATTTTCTGTTTTGCTGGACTTCTCTTTTTTCCTCTATCCTAGATGCTGTTGTTTTATTTTTTCTATTCTGCTGTACACTTTCCACAAGTGCACCTGCATCTAATGCAAAGCAGTATGTGCTTGTGTTGTCTCGTATTCCTTGGGGTTCCTGCATTGCAGTTGGGAAGAACACATTTAGATATTTGGAAATAATTCAAATTTTACAGTCTGTCTCTCTTCTTAAATATACTTGTAGGTAGGACTGGCAATGCTTTTATATGTCTAGGCAGTAATAATGGAGATGAACTTTTTACTGAGATGAGTCCTGTAAAACTAAGTTTACTTTCTTTATTTCTTAATTTTTAAAAATGTGTTCTGAGAATATTGCTATTCATTAGAATGTTGCCTATGTTCTTAGATCAAGGTCTTACTGTCCATTTGACACCACCATAGAAAAGTAATTTATCTATGCTGGAAATTTGGCAAACACTTACTCTTGACTGTCAATCAGCATTACCTTTTGAACTTCCCTAAATACACATTTAGAAATTCTGGGCCCCATCCCTAGAGATTCTGTGTCAGTGGGTATACAGTACAATAAATTAAGAAGAAAATAACCTACATGCTCACCTCCCCTATTGTAGACGTTGTCCATGGTATGGGAGAACCAGAAAAGATACATCTGAGGAAGATTGCGATGTTATGTTCCTTGAAGTTTGCTGGTTCAGTCACTGGGTTTACTGAGGCAGCCAGGAATCATGAACAAATAAGCTGTTGAACCTCAGTTGTGCTGCCTTGGTCAGGGGCTCAGTCCTGATCAAGGTAGCACGTCACCCAGTTATATTCTCCACTGGTTCGTTTTTCTTGAGGCTGTCTTTCTGAACCATTGAGCATGTGGTTTCTTACTACTAAACCAATTCAGCAAAGGGTGGAACTTAATATTGTCATCTTATTTTCTTTATAATGTTTTAGAACAAAAATCTTTATTTCAACCTTTTTTTGAGGCATGATATACATCCAGTAAGTGTTTGCCAAAGTGGTTAAGGTGTACCAATCTTAAGTACACAGCTCAAGCTTTTCATATGTATGTTTAACTACAATACACTCAGGACATAGAACATTTCCAGCTTCCTGCTAGGTTCCCTAATGTTCCTTCTTAGTCAGTAACCCCCTTCCCTTTAGTCTACCATCATTCTTCTGATTTCTAACACCATAGATTAGTTTTGCCTTTTCTCAGACTTCATATAAATGGAGTTATGCGATATATATCCTCATGTAGCTAATATTTTTAATTCAGTTATTTTTGCTGCTAAGCCTTATTGAGTTATTTAATATTATTGTTTATGGCTCCTTTGTACTCAAAACATGTCTAAACCAAAGCAGATTCAGTTGACTTTTGTTTTACACTCTTCTTAGGTGAAACAGTCTTAAAATTCTTTAGGAAATTACTCATACGCTTAATGGTTCTCTATTTCAACCGCTTATATAGTATCCATTATTTACTTCCACAGATTATTCTTGCCGTAGCTCCCTTTTATCTTCTTCCACATTTCCTTCTAACAGTATATATAGGGGAAATGAAGATTTCTAAAATTTTATCTCCCATTTGTTCTTCACCATGCTAGCATTTGGTCTTCACCATGCTAGCATTTGTTCTGGGTAAATTCAGGTTGAACTGAATGTCCACAATTACTATATTAATCTAGTGTTTTTCTTCCCTTCTTTCTGACAGCATGATGGAAGTGGTTCATTGCATGATATTCAACTGTCATTGCCATCCAGTCCGGAACCAGAAGATGGTGATAAAGTATATAAGGTATGACTATGTAGTCACGCTGGATTTTTCAGAATTCTTTTTAAATACTAAAATAATGCTACAATGACAACGAAAACAATAATAAATGTATTAATACCTAAAGCATCAGGTTTGTTCTTAACTTTTGCTACTTTGTTAAGTTGAAATGGTATCTCTGTGGTGCTTTAATTTGAATTTATCAATTGGATAATGATTTGTCCTTGTATTACTACTGTTACAGGATTTAAAAAGAAAATATATTGCTCATAATGATAAATAATTGAGTTTTTAAAATATGAGTAGGAATAAAAGTTAAAATGGTTATAGGTGCTTCTCATATATAAATCCCAAAATTGAAGAAATATACTGAAAATGAGATTAATTTATCTTTTTTCATGTTTAAAAATACAGAATACAGATGTATTTTTGTGAGTGAAAGTGTTTTTTTTATAATTCTTATTATCTTTATGTCTATTTTTAGTTGAAGAAAACTCTTTTATATTGCAACTATTTAAGCACATATTTATTTCTTAAGCACACACAGAGATTCTTGGTTAATTTAATGTTTCCAAGTCAAGTTATAGTTAGCTTTTACATCCCATTTTCAGGGTACACTTATTAGTGTTTGCTAGTCATCTACAGTAACAACCTGAAAGCAATGGTGGCTTATAATAATGACATTTATATTTCACTTACATATTGGCTATAGATCAGCTGGGACTCTGCTTCGTGTGTCTTCTTCATTCTGGGATCCATACTGAGCAGGATCAGCCGCTATTGTGGGACATGTTATTGTGCCAGTGGGAAGAGAACTTTGATAGGATCACATGTGAATTCTGCTTGGATGTGGCACATATCACTTTCAAAACAATTCAAGGGGCCAGGCCTGGAATTAGTGGGGCAGAAAAGCATTATTTTCTTAAAGGTTGCAGAGTGATTTATTGGGAAAAAGATTGTATATAAAGCAATCAAAATCACAAGAGTATAGTACAGTAGTCAATCTCATTCTCTCATCTTGGCTTTTCAACTTGTTGACTACCTGTCTTTGCCCAAATTGCTTCCCAACCCTGAGCTTTCATCCTGCTGTCAGTATAATACATTAAGTCAGCAGGTTCACAGCAGGCCATCTCTTCTCAACACTCAGTTGAGAACCATTGACTTAGGTAATCTCTGATGACCTCCCAGTTTAGAAAAAAAAAATTGTGAATTTGTGACTGACATTTTAAAAGCAAAGTTCACCTCTTTCCTGAATTTGTGTGTGTGTGTGTGTGTGTGTGTGTGTGTGTGTGTGTGTGTGTGTGTGAAAAAGTTTTTTACATATAAAGAATTTTTTTTTTTTTTTTTTTTTTACACAGTCTTGCTCTGTCACCCAGGCTGGAATGCAGTGGCACAATCTCGGCTCACTGCAGCCTCGGCCTCCCGAGTTCAAGCGATTCTGCTGCCTCGATTTCCCAAGTAGCTGGGATTACAGGCATCTTCCACCATGCTCGGCTAATTTTTTGTATTTTTAGTAGAGATGGGGTTTCACCATGTTGTCCAGGCTGGTCTCGAACTCCTGACCTCAGGTAATCCACCCACCTCGGCCTCCCAAAGTGTTGGGATTGCAGGCATGAGTCATCACACCTGGACAAGAAATTATATTTTAAAGAAAAAAAATTAATTCCGACATTTTTACGCAATTGGTATCTTTACTCTTTTTCAGTGTTCCTTTCTAGTTCATCTAAATATTTAATGTTATATGATAGACATTTTTTGCTTTTTTTTTTTCTTTTTTGAGACGGAGTCTCACTCTGTTGCCCAGGCTGGAGTGCGGTGGTGCGATCTTGGCTCACTGCAAGCTCCGCCTCCCGGGTTCATGCCATTCTCCTGCCTCAGCCTCCCGAGTAGCTGGGACTACAGGTGCCCGCCACCGCGCCCAGCTAATTTTTTGTATTTTTAGTAGAGATGGGGTTTCACCGCGGTCTCGAACTCCTGACCTCATGATCCGCCCGCCTCAGCCTCCCAAAGTGCTGGGATTACAGGCGTGAGCCACTGTGTCCGGCCATATGATAGACATTTTGTTACACAGTATTTATTTCTTGTCCCTGCTCCATTTCCCTCCAGGCAGATTATTCCTAGTCTTTCTTATTTAAGCTGAGATGCAATAGGTCATACTGTTTCTTTTCTTCAGTATTCTGATCTCTTTTGCATTTTAATCAGCAAATCCCCAACTGTGTCACCTTTCATCCAAAATGGTTTAGCAGTGCAGTTTCAAATGACATAAATACTGCATCTTGTGCCATTAAAATTTTAAGATCTAAAGTCTCCATTGGACCTACCATGCCTCTAATCTAGCCTTTTATTTAATCTCAGGACAGATCCCTCTCCCATTCCCTTAATGATCTCTTCCAAATAGCCCTCTCCAAGCTCCATGCTCAGCTATACTTCTCACCCTCTGCAGGTAGCCTTATGTTTATTCATCCAGTAAATACGCTTCCTGCCTTCTAGCCTTCTTTTTTTGTTTGTTTTTTTTTTTGTTTTGAGACGGAGTCTCACTCTGTTGCCCAGGCTGGAGTGCAGTGGCGCGATCTCGGCTCACTGCAAGCTCCGCTTCCCGGGTTCACGCCATTCTCCTGCCTCAGCCTCCCGAGTGGCTGGGACTACAGGTGCCTGCCGTCACGCCCAGCTAATTTTGTGTGTGTGTGTGTGTGTGTGTGTGTGTGTGTGTATTTTTAGTAGAGATGGGGTTTCACCATGTTAGCCAGGATGGTCTCGATCTCCTGACCTCGTGATCCGTCCACCTCGGCCTCCCAAAGTGCTGGGATTACAAGCGTGAGCCACTGCTCCCGGCCTCCTTCTTGCCTTCTAACTTATCTATATTTGTCTCATTCTTACTCCTTTGTTCCAGTTACAGGGGAAAAGTGTCCACTGTGCTATGGAAGATCAGCTCTTCTGTGTTCCTAACTCTTGTCTTCTGCTGCTGCTTAAGGACCTAACTGCATCTCTTCCTCCTCTCTCATCTGTCTTGAGTGTGCCTCATCTACTTTCTTGCCATTATTCATTTGTAAATTTGTATATCTCACTTAATTTCAGTAAATCAAGTACACTTTTCCTTTACTCCCTTTAAACTCCTTTCCAGTTAGTGTGAAAACTTGGAACAATGAAAATAGCTACCATTTCAATGCTGTAGACGTTTGACATGACCTTTGTTTTAAAAGCTTTCTCCTTTGGCTTTTGTGTCACCTCTCTCTGGAATCCCTCATATCTTTCAACATTTTTTCCTGTAGGTTTCTCCTCTTCTTTACATGTTAGATTTATGTCTTTAGTCCAGTTCTCTTTGAACGTCTTACTCTCATAATTTCAAATATGGCATATATGGCTAACATGTAAAACTCCTTTCTTTCATGCTTGGTAATCCAGTTGCCCACCTGACACACTTCTATTGTATGTCCCACCCGTAAGTACCTCTAACACAGACTCTGTCTCTCTCACCTGCCACGTGTGTGTGTGTTTGTATTTGTATGTGAGATATCTTAAACATTTTATTTAATGAAAAAGTTGATAACTGTTGAGCTCAGAAACCAATACCCCAACATACAGTGCTTTGACATACTGAACTGAAGAAGCCTCGAGATCTCTTCTGGCTCCACCATGTCCCCACCTCCCCCCTACCCCCCACCCGCCCATGTAACAATATATTTAAAACTCACACATATTTCTCTTTGGACATATTTGTTGTTCTTCCGTATTCGCCATTTCTTTTGTTGGCGCAACTATGCACCATGTCACTCAAGCTAGAAATACAGTGTCACCCTTGAATGCTCCTCTGTTCTTTTCTCACATGCAGTGAATTGCCAAAAATCTCAAAATTTTGATTTCTTCTCTCCTTTGTCATCTATATTATCACTCTCTTGGGTCAGGCTCCTACTCTTATCTAGATTATTATAATATTTTCATAAGTGCCTAGCTCAGTTTTCTTGCCGCTGTTAAAATTTGTCCTCTAAACACCTGTCAAAGCCATCTCAAATGCAAATCTGTCACTCCCTAGCTAAGGCAATGCATGATAGTCATGGCTCTCTGTGATCTGGCCCTTGCATAGTTTACTAGCCAATTGCTCCTCACCATTCATCAGAACCTATGTGCAACAGTGACACTGCTTATACTTCTCCAGACGTGTTATGCTTTCCCTCACCTTTGTATTATATTGTATGACACTTAGAATCCTTTAACTAAAATTCCAAGCCTACCACACTCCTCTGTCTTCTGAAACTTGTGCTTATCCTTTGGAACTCTACTGTAGTCCCTCATTCCTGATGTGTGATGTCACTTCTTTGCCTATCTTTATGTATAAAATCAGTGTTCCCAATGCAAAGAGATGATAAATGTTTGAGATGATGGAAATGCTAATTGCCCTGATCTAATCACTATATATTATATGTATCAAAACATTACTGTGTAAACCATGAATATGTACAATGTTATCTGTCAATTAAAAGTAAAATTAAAACAATGAAACGGTTTTGGTGGGGAAAAAAAATCCTTAGAGCAGTGCCTGCCATATAGCAAGTGCTATATACATGCTGGCTATTAATGTTCTTAGCACATTGTTTGTTGATTTCATTTTTGGGTCCATTTCCTGTGTAACACTGTCAGAACCTACTGGTGGCTGCATGAATGATGGCTATATAGTGTTCCATCAAGTTGCTACATTTTATTCCGGTTGTCCTCTTACAGGACAATTGTAAACTTGTTAACTTTCAGATAACACCTTGTTATAGATTTTCTCTTCCTTAGGATCATTTCTTTCACATAGATTCCTAGGAGCAGGATAACTGAATCAGAGCACAGGTATTTTGATGGCTCTTAAACATACAGCTGTATATTTGTCCAAAAAGGTTAACTGCTATGTCTGATGATGTGCCATTTTTTCCTGCAATCTGGTTAATTACATTGGGTATTTCACCACTAACTTAATATTTATAAAACAATACTTTATTCAAGAAGTTAAATACAACATTTTACCAGTTATATGTATATTTGTGAGAACTGGCTACTTGTCTGTTGAGGCCTTAAAAATGATCTTAAATGTTTAGACAGGCTGTTAATATACTGGAGATATAAATCCTCTGTCATATTTGCATGGATTATCAGTAGCTTTTAACTAATGTTAGTTGTTAAGATGCCTTAAAATGTTATATAATTAAATATAAATCATTTCTTTTGAATAGCTATATTTGCTACATAACTTAGAAATGTGTCCTTCTAAATGTATTCTTAGAAATGTATCTTTCATGATCTGCAATCCATCTTTTTTGTCTTTATGAATTTTTATAATTCCTAAACTTAAAATTCAAGTGGAGCTTATCTTTTGTATGTAGTAAAGTCTTTTTCAATTATAGTATCCATAATAGCATTTTAAAAATCTTCCACATTGTTTGGGATGCTTATGTGATATGTTCAAGCCTTTGTAAAATGTCTATTTCTGATCTCTTTGTTAAAGAGAATATATGTTTTTGTTCCCGATGTATCTAAAGGAGATGACATTCTTTGCTTAGTTACAACACATCCTAATTATTTGCTTACTTGTTTTTCTCTCTGGAAAGATAATATTCACATCTATATTTGAATTTCCTTGCTTATATTACTTTTTCTTTTGGATAACTGAATAATGATACACAAACAACATGGGCTAACTATAGGGTAATGATTAACACTTTGGAAATGTAACTGAATTCCTGCTTAACTTGACAGTAGGTTTCCATTAGGAAATGCCATAAGTATTAGGCATTTCTTAAAGATCCAATTGACAAGGTGTTCTCTCTCTGATTCAGGAGGTACTCCTCAAAAAGTGGCTCATGGTCAGAGAATCTTCCTTGTTACCCTTCAGGCACATTTATCTTTTTTGCTGATTTGTAAACCAGCCATGAAATGCCTCTGTGCCTTTAATTATTCTATTGCCTCTCCTTCTCATGCCCTTTGTTTTCTTTCACAGGCTACTCTTATGTATACCTTGAAGTCTAGCTGAAGTTGCTTTTTTGTATGTGTTTTTTTTTTTTTTTTTTTAACTCTGTGGCCTATGTCCCAGTTTTCTTATATGTAAAAAAGGATTACAGTACCTACCTCAGGAGTGTGGGTAGAATCAAATGCTTAAATATGTGCAAGTGCTTAGTTTTTAACATCTAATAAGTTCTCAATGAATGCTAACTGTTGCTGCTACTATTGCTCATTGTCAACATGTCAGACTTCATTACTGGATGAAATCTTAGATTTTTTTTAATAGAGGATTTTCCCCCTAAATGACCAGATAGTTTATTCATTACTGTGTCTTCATCATTGATTTCATGCCTCTCATTATGGTATTTTAAATACCTCATCTAAAAATTTTTTAATATTTCAGAATGAAGATTTATTAAATGAAATAAAACAACTTAAAGAGGAAATAAAGAAAAAAGATGAAAAGATCCAACTATTAGAACTTCAGCTTGTAAGTATTGTAGTGTAATGTGTAGAGACTTTTCAAACTGGGTGAAATGTGTTTTTCATAAAACTCTGAGCCAGAAGTAGAGTTTAGCTTTATTTTTGGCTCTCAAAGTTGCACTTTTATATTATTTTTAGATTATATGCACTGTAATAAAAGTATGTGATTTAACTTTTAATCTAAATACTAAGTATTTGGTTTGGAAAATTCTTCATTGATTCAGCGACCTCAGTTTTGGGTATTTAAAATTCACCAATTTACATTCATTTTGTTGATACAAGGGTAAATGGCTTTTCTTCAGATATATTTAAAGAAACAAGTACTTGTGAGTTGTGAACAGGATATTTTCTCTCTCTGTGAGCAGAATTAGCCTGGGTATTCAGATTTAGGTAGCTCCATCACTATCAGATTGGAGGGTACTCCAAGAAAATGTTTATTTCCTATGGATGCTATTGAATGATCCATCAGAGTCATGTTTGAATCTTCATAATCTAATAATTGTACAATTTCAAATATTAGTCTCATATGAAAACAATATGTATGGTGTCTTGAATTTAATTATTACTTAGTTTGTAGATAAAACACCATGATAAAAAGAAAATAATGGCCTAGAAATCACAACAGTCAAAAGGAAATCTTTGTTGTGAGTCAAGAGCACATTTTGGTCTAACAAAGCAATTTGGTGAAATATTAATCTCACTGAAAATATAAAGGATATCATATACTGAGCTCTGAGCCACTGGGGTCAGCTCATGGAGATCCATTTCATGAATAAATAGAGCAGACAAATCAAATATTATGATTAAAGGAACAAAGAAAATTTATGAATCTGAATAAAAGTAGTGTAATATTGCAAATTGAGGTCCCGTCAAATACAAAATTAAAAAGGAAAATAATAAGGCCTAGTGTTTGTGTTCAAAGCCAAAGACAAGAACCCAATCAACTTTCAGGGAGAAGAAAAAAGACAACAAAGGAAATTATGTAAGCTTCGATTTTTACAAAAATACATTACAGAGCACAGGATATTGTGTCTTGTGCCATTCAGAAAAGAGGTTATGAACCTCATATTTTATATCCAAGCAAGTTTTTATTTATATACAAAGGTAAATTCCGACCTTTACTGTCTTGACAGACCCAGTTAATACATTTCAGATATTTGAGAGGTAAGTTGAAAAATAACTCAAGCAAAAGGAGATAAAGATTAAAATGAATAAGCGGTGAAATGGAAACTAAGTGTTATAAACTTCTGAGCCACTAGTTGGAGAAAACTTACCTCCCATTTTACCTAATGTAAATTACATATCATTCTAATGTTGGGATTTGTTTACATTTATAAATCCTTAATTTTTCTGAAATTAAAAATTATTTTTAATTTTAAAATTTTAAGTTGCTATTAATTTTGGAAAATATTCAGATTAAATAAGTTTGAGGAAGAACATAAGGAATATGCTGAAGGAAGTTAGAAGTACTGAATTTTTTATCTTCTACAAATGAATAATTCTACATTCTTAATTTTTAAAAATATACTTAGATAAATTATAATAATGTTTATGAAATGCTTTAAAGTAATTATTAGTAGGCTGGAATAAAGTATCTTGCAAAAGTTAAAAGTTAAAAAAAAAGACAAAGTAGAAAAAATAAGGAAAACTTAAAAACAGCACAAAACTAAAGTAATAGAAATTAGACCAAATATAACAAATATAATAGTAGTTGCAATAGTCTTATGTCTTGGAGAGACTTTCCTTGAGGATCTAAAGCAAAATCCAGTAACTTGCTTTGTATAAAAAAAATTTAGCTGAAGGAAAATGGCACGATAAGGCTGAACATAAAAGATTGGGGGAGGCTGGGCATGGTAGCTCACTCCTGTAATCCCAGCACTTTGGGAGGTCTAGGTGGGTGGATTGCTTGAGGTCAGGAGTTCGAGACCAGCCTGGCCAACATGGTGAAACCCTGTCTCTACTAAAAATACAAAAAAATTAGGTGGATGTGGTGGTTCACGCCTGTAGTCCCTAGCTACTTGAGATGCTGAGGCAGAACAGTCACTTGAACCCAGGAGGCAGAGGTTGCAGTGAGTCAAGATCATGCCACTGCACTTCAGCCTGGGTGACAGAGTGAGACTCTGTCTTAAAAAATAAAGTAGAAGATTGGGGGAGAGAGAATAAAATTATTCTCATCAAAAATACTAGGATCTCAATAGTAAAATTAGAAAAGTAAATTTAAGACAGATTTATGAAAAAGGTCACTTTATATAGACATATGATAAATAATGAAAGATGAATCTTTTTATGCCGTGAAGTTTTGATAAAGTATTCTTTCTTTTAACCTCAGAATGTATCTTTTAAAAAATAACAGGTCTCTTCATAGCTCAAATTATATTATTATCTCTAAGCAATTAATAATAATTCCTTAACATCTTCTAATATCTAGTCCATACTAAGATTTTCTCAGTTGTTCCAAAAACATCCTGTACCTTGATGTCCCTAAACTAAAAGTCAGTCTAGGACTATGCACAACTGGTTATATCCCTTACGTCTCTTTTAATTTAGAACTATTCTTTTTTTTTCTTTTTGTATTGATTTGTTGAAGAGACTGCACCAGTTGTCCTGAATAATATCTTACCTTGAAAATAATTTTTAGAAAGATTTAAGAAGTATTGAAGAGTATCCTAAAGAAAGAAAAGTGAAAGCATTAATCTTTATCAGTAGGTACCTTGAAATTCTCTGTACTCGATATATTAAACCTAGTAATCATATTTGTCATAAAAGAGCCTGCCACCTGTTTTTCTAGGTGGTGTGCCTAGTTTTCCTATGGATTGCTTGGGAGGCTATGGTGTATTCAGCTAGAAATTCCCTCTGTAAACACATTAGAATCTCATTAGCATGTTTACAAATTGCAGAGGAGCTGTGGCCCTGTACCAGGAGAACTTTGTGATATTTTCTTTACAGTTCATGTAAAGACTAATGTTAGTGTGGTTTTCTCAACATAAATTTAGAGGATTAGAAAAGATTCACTGCTTCTTATTGCAAGCAGTGATCTCTGTAAAGTGAATGCCTTAGTTTTAGGTGGCCAAGTATCCTTTTTATAGTAGAAAATTAGAAATCACTCAAAGATTTTAACAGTATAAAGTTTAGTTATAGAACTCGAGAAAGTCACTTGTTCAAACCAAGGGAGTTTTAACAGATACAACCCATTTGAAAACAAAGATAAGTAACAGCATTTTTCATATTATCAAATTAAAATCACCTATTTTAAATTTTTTTTTATTTTTTTACATCTCTATTCTTCTTAATATAGGAAAAAAATCAGAAGAATCATAGACTAGGAATTAAAGGACTTGTTTGTAATTTAATTAGCTAAATGGCACTGACAGTTTCCATCACCTCTCTTTAGTGCTTTCTTTATCCAAAATATGAAGGTTTTTCTAGGTGATTTCTAAGTTCCCTTTCAGTTATAGCCTTCTATGCTTTTTTTCTTTTTAAAAAATATACATTCAACTCCAACCTATGTTTGCATGCAAACCTTCCTAAAAATACATTGACAGTATAAAGTGTTGAATTCAAAATATGCTAATTTAAAATCAGATTGCAGTGCTCTGAGAATTAACTGAAAGGCATAGAAGTTTACGTATTCAAACCTTATTAAAAAATGCTAAGAATGCCTATTTATCTTTACTACAATACCATAGTTAAATAATAGTTCAGATGCATTTCTCATTGACTCTTCAGAATAATCTTGGGAAATTGCTAGTGTAGAATTTCCTTTATGGGGACACATAGACAGTGGAACTCAGGTTAAGTGGGCTAGCAGTATAGTATATTTGAAAAACCAAGACAGACCTGAGTTCAGATCCTGACTTTGAAACTTAATAGCCATGTTCTCTGAAGGGAGTTCTATAATCTCTCCTAAGCCCCTTCTGTCAGAGGATAATAAAAGTAGTACTGGGCCGGGCACGGTGGCTCATACCTATAATCCCAGCACTTTGGGAGGCTGAGGCAGGCAGATCACCTGAGGTCAGGAGTTCCAGACCAGCCTGGCCAACATGGTGAAACCCTGTCTCTACTAAAAATACAAAAATTAGCTGGGCATGGTGGCACACGCCTGTAGTCCCAGCTACTCGGGAGGCTGAGACAGGAGAATCACTTGAACCTGTGAGGCCGAGATTGCAGTGAGCCAAGATCACGTGCCACTGCACTCCAGCCTGGGCAACCGAGCAAGACTCCATCTCAAAAAAAAAAAAAAAAAAGTAGTACTGACCATATAGGGTTATGATAGTTACGTTGTGATAGAACTACATATGTAAACTACTTAATGCCTGGTCCATGGATACATGATGAATAGCAACTCTTATATATAAGCCCTAAATCACCCAGTGTAAATCAGTGCATATCTTATGATGTTTTAAGTTCCAAGTAAAAGTCCCTAACTAAAAGTGATTTTAAAAATAAAAACAGTTGTAAACTCAACAAGAAATTATATAGGTCCCATCCATTTCAGTGGTTTCTTATTGGTCATTTGGCTAATGATTGATTAGGTTCCAGATCGGCTTTTTTGGAATCCTATTGGCCGTCCATTCATGGTCACAAGATGTCTGTTGCTCTGTGTGTCACATTCTCACACAGTAATACCCAAGGATAGGTTAAGGGCCTATTATCTCCAGTGTCTGTTTTTAAAATCAACAAACCCTTTCCCAGATACCCTAGACTTTCCTGTTTGATTGGCTAGATTTGAGTTACTTGTCCCTTCCTAAGCATAGAAGAATGGGATTAATCACATTGTTTCAGACTAATTAAGATCTATCTCCTTGGGGTAAGAGATTAGGACACATTTCCCCAAATGTGGGACCAAATAGAAGGTGAGCATCTGTACAGTGTGTCAGCAATAAAGAAGGCAGATGGCGAGAAAATGATTTGGTTAGTCATTTTATATATGTTGACATGTCACTAGAAACTAGACTTTTCCAAATTTTGGAAAACTCATATATTTGCCAAATATTATTTTTCGTGTGTTAGCGTATAGACCACAGAAAATAAATCGTAGACAGTCCGCTACTTAGGATTTTTTGATTATATGATGGTACAAAAGTGATACTCATTCAGTAAGCTGCTCAACTTATGACGGAATTATGTCCTGATAAACCCATCATAGGTTGAAAATAATCCCAAATCAAAAGTGCATTTTTAGCAATATTATGAGTTTATCCAGGTGTGACCCCATTATAAATCAAAGAGCACCTGAATTTCTGGAATTGCAATAGGATGGAATAAGTAAAGTGTTTTCATTACAATAGTGTTTTTAAATTATCTTTTCTGTTCCTCATATATCCCTCTTATATGTTAAAAGTTGATCCTATTACAGTAAATTCCAAGAGATTCTAAATACTTGATTATATATTGAATCTGGGGGGTTATTTTGGAGTTAGAGTCTCACTCTGTCACCCAGGATGGAGTGCGGTGGTGCAATCTCAGCACACTGTGGCCTCGACCTCCCGAGCTCAGGTGATCCTCTCACTCAACCTCCCAGGTAGCTGGGACTGCAGGCACATGCTACCATGCCTGGCTGTTTTTGTTGTGTGTTTTTTGTAGATACAGGGTTTTGCCTTGTTGCCCAGGCTGGTCTGGAACCCCTGGGCCCAAGCAATCCACCAGCCACAGCCTCCCAAAGTACTGGGAGTATAGGTGTGAGCTACAGCACCCAGCCTATATTGAATTTTGTTTCAGTGACTGTCTGATTTCTTAGGAATGGGAAATATGTCTCTATGATAGACATTTTTGTTTTTAGATTTTATTTTGTATAAAGAAATTGGAATGATCTAATTGCAGTTAAGAAAAATTTTGAATATGGGTAAATATTATTAAAGTAGAAATGTATCATTTTAACCTGATGCAATAATCAAGAATTTTTTAGTTTCCTTTGAGAAAGTATATCTACCTGCAGTGAGGTTAACAAATAATGTGGTTATTTTCTAGCTTTTCACTAAGGGTGAATTCTCTTTTATTTTTTGAAACGGTGTCTCCCTCTGTCGCCCAGGCTGGAGTGCAGTGGCACAATCTGCGCTCACTGCAAGCTCTGCTTCCAGGTTCATGCTGTTCTCCTGCCGCAGCCTCCCGAGTAGCTGGGACTACAGGCGCCCGCCACCACATCCGGCAAATTTTTTGTATTTTTAGTAGAGACGAGGTTTCACTGTGTTAGCCACGATGGTCTGGATCTCCTGACCTTGTGATTCCACCCGCCCTGGCCTCCCAAAGTGCTGGGATTACAGGCATGCACGACCGCGCCTGGCCGGGAGAATTCTCTTTATCAATATTTTCATGATCTTTTTTGAAAGTGATGATTATTTGGGCAAGTTACTTTGTGTTATATAAATGAGTGTGCTTTGAGTGGAATCGTGTGGAGAAGTCATTTGTGAACAGAAATGGTCAGATGGATCTTGTCAAAGGGCTGACACTCTTCAAAATATTTCAGTCCAGTAAAGTCAATACATCATGAAAGAGGCTTCATCACACTGCACATGAGAACAGACATCCTGACAAGTGGACTGGTATTCAATGTCCAGCAGAGTTCCATAAAAAATGCATTTAGGAAACTGAGCTTTAGTGACTGTAGTACCATGACAGTTTAGGGAAATACTGTAAATTTTGCAGTTGTATTCTTTTTATACTGAATATCCCTATATATTCTACATCCATATACTTAACTCTTTGTATTGATATACATAAAATCATATATTGTATGTTTTATGGACAATATAAGAGATTGCCAAGGGTAATTTAGATTATTCAAAATTCTAACCTTATAGGCTGACTCTCAAACCTACTCACTGAATAAGATGAGAGACCACTGACTAGACCTTAATGTTGGCTGTGATAACATTTTTTCTTCAAAAAAGTAGCCAGAACTATTTTGCCATGTGTGACTTTTTTGTTGATTTGGTTACATACCCCCTAAAAAAGCCCTGATTACCTCCTGTCATAGCTGTTAATTTTTTTGTAGGTAATTTAGTTTTGCTTGTCTCTTAGAGGTGTTTATGTGTTTTCCTAAAGCTTCTCTTGTGTGTCTTGGTGTGTATATGCAGAATTAAACCAATGTAAAAATTTGTGTTTTTGTTTAGGCAACTCAGCATATCTGCCACCAAAAATGTAAAGAGGAAAAATGCACTTATGCTGATAAATATACCCAAACACCCTGGAGACGAATTCCTGTAAGTAACGTTTGCTCTTAGCCTCCTCTCCAGTCATTTGCTATTTTGATGTTTTATTTCACTCTTTTTACAGCAATCTCTAATAATTTTGAATCTGTCATGGCTGTTAATTTTTTTGTAGGTAATTTATTTTCGCTTGTCTCTTAGGTGTTTATGTGTTTTCCTAAAGCTTCTCTTGTGTGTCTTATGTAAGTGAATGTGCATTTAATAGCTTTTTCATTCTGCATACTATAGTTCGTTTTATTTGCGTGTCTACTCTCCTCTTATTGCATGTATTTATGAGAGTAGTTCCACATACCTTAAAGGAAATAGCAGTCCTGTATGCAGTCATCCCACTTTAGCAGCATGTGACACTTTGAAAATATATGATGTAGCATTTTCCTTTTTTGTTAAAACTTTTCAAATACGTTTATTATAATTACTCAAATGTTGAGGGTGTTAGGAAATATAAATGCACGAAGATACAGACAATAAAAGTTACGTTTTAGGCAGAACTAGGGAATGGTTTATTTTAAATAGGAAGTAACTATGTATTCCATGCTTGTTTTTCAAAAATGTTATATCTCAAAACATGTTTAGTGCTAAAAATACTCTTATCATTTAATCTGGGTTGTTCAGAACTTAGTTCAGGATGTGTGTGAGCCAGAGAATTATCATATGGACATTAGTCATTCTCCTATTGTTTGGGGCCAGGTAGTAGACATTTCTTGTTAAGAGATTGCCTAATAAGTCAGCCTTGACTCTTTTGCCTTATGTTTAGGAGTGGAATCCTAGTAACACAAAGGAACAGAGAAATATAATGGCTAATATAATCAGCAATTCAGTTTATAAAGCTTAGCCATAAGCCTTTAAAGTCTATAAAAGAGTTTTGTTTCTTTTCATCTAACAAGTATTTTTTGTGTGTGTGCTCTGTATAAGATACAATGGTAGGAATTAATTTATTCAACAAAAGTTTGATGATCCTCTTTCATCCCAGATATTTGGCTTTCAAACTAGAAGTGGGGAATTAGGGAAGGAAATACAGACAAATAAGGATTCCTCTTTTTATAAGTACTTCTTAAGAAATTGGGAATGCATTGATGTAGTTAAAGTGCTGTGTAAGTCTATAAGGTTAAAAGGATGTGGGAAAGTCTAGTTGAAAGAATCAAGGAGCTTGGTGAAGAAAATGAAGGTTGTGTTTGAATCGTAGAAAGCAAAAGATACCAACAGAAAAAGATGATGTAATATTATTTAATGTCAAAGGCGGTGGAAGCTCATCTGTTTGCAGCAGTTGTTTAATAGACCATGCCCCTTGCTTCTAGATGGAAGTTTGGGCTTTCCAGGTGTCTCTATTTACCCCATAGGGATGTTATGCCTTATAATTGTGCTACTAAGAAGATTGGTGATTCCATTAAGCATGATAAGTTCCATTTTGCCATCCTCATGGAAGTCTTTATACCACCTCTGGCTCCTTCAGCCTCACCGTTCTGGAAACTGGATGTTAGTCTTCCTCCTCATCAGACAAAAGTAACTATAAAAAAAGTAACTATAAAAGTTACTATAGGAATCATCTGGCCAAATACCTTTGTTTTGTAGATAAGGTAGCAAAAGCTAGGGAGATTAACTGGCGTAGCAAAGTTTCCATAATTAATAAGTGGCTGAGCTAGTACTATAACTTAGGACTCTTGACCGCTAGTTCTAGGTTCTTTTCCCCAAAAGCACATTGAAGAGCATTTGAAGGAGAGTGGTTTGCTGCCAACAGCAGCAGAGCAACAATTTGAATGTATTGAGATTTGTCCAAGGGGATTTTGGTATCACTTAATGGCTGCAAATAAGATCTCTGAAGTAGAGAATCAACAGGAAATAAGAGGAAGAAATATAATAGTAGAACAGGGGAAAGGAGGAAAAGCAGACATTCACTTACTCATTCAGCAGATATTTATGTGACTACTTCATGCCAGGCACTGTATTAATTTGGATGTGTAAATATAAAGAAGAATATAAAAATGTATGTGTAAATATAAAGTTCCATCCCTCAAGATGCTTGTAGAAACCCCCAGTGTGCTTAAATGATAGTAAGCTCACTCTTTTTCTGCATGTGAAGAAGCTAAGACTAAGAAGTGACTTATGCAAGTGTTTACACAGCTTGTATACAGCAGTTTTATTTTAGTTGCTTTTCTTTTGAATGGTTGCAGGAGAGTGAGGGGGCTAGAAGGAATAGAGAAGAGAAAAGGATCATAGCTCTGGGAAGGGAGGACAGAGGCTTAATCTTAGTGAGAGATCATAATAAGGACTTACTTCCCTGAGAGGAAAAAAAACAGGTGCCCAAGTTTGCACTGCATGGTAGAAGACTTAGCAGTATACTGTGATAATCCATAGAAACATACTTTTATTTTAAAAATTATTTAATTTATTTTGAGACAGGGTCTTGCTCTGTCACCCAGGCTAGAGTGCAGTGGTGCAATTATGGTCCACTATAGCCTTGACCTCCTGGGCTCAAGTGATCCTCCTGCCTCAGCCTCCCAAGTAGCTGGGACCACAGGTGTGCACTACCATGCCTGGCTAATTTTTTGATTTTTTGTAGAGACAAGAGTCTCACACTCCTGGGCTCAAGTGATCATTTTGCCTCAGCCTCCCCAAATGCTGGGATTATAGACATGAGCCACCATGCCTGACCACATACTTGTATTTTAAATTACTGAGAAAAAAGTATTTTTGGTTGAAAAGGCATAGTTTCAGTAAGAGTGTAATAAGAAAACTCCTCTACAACCAAGTTAGGTTCAATCTAATGTGAGTACAAAGAAATCTTTTGACATATTAAATTACATAAGTCATTTTCTCAATAGAAATAATAAAATTCAATACCTCTCATTAAAAGAATGAAAAAAATAGAATACTAAGAATACTTTATGAGTAACATGAGGCCAAAAAATATACGTTTAAAAGAGAAGTACTCTAAAGCGGATTTTTCTTTTCCTATTTTTATTGAGAGATAACAATATATTTATTCTATAGCAAATATAGAAAATAGAGAAGCAAAACAACTTAAGAAAAATTTTAAGTACTTAAATCATACAAACCAATGACAGTCATTGTTAACATTTAATATATGGTCTTCCAGCCTTTTTTGGTGATGTGTGTATATGTGTATGTGCCACCTGTCATATCTATTTAGATGGAATTATGTTGTATATGTGGCATTTTAACCTACATAGGTAGTGATAATGGTGGTTGCTGTTATTAGTTGGTTTGATTTTTTTGCTAAACCAAAATGAAGAAATGCATTACCTTTAATCAAGTTAAGGAATTAATTCCTTTACTGGATGGTTTTTGTAAGGTTCTTGAAATAAATTACTACAGTTTTTTTTTTCTGAAAGGTTTATACAGGCTTATACTACCACCAACTAAGTATGACCAGAAAGTGGCTTGGTGGCCATGATGTTAGGTTGTGCGATTCAAGTGTTTGATGTCATTAGGTTATTAAAAAAAAGCCCCTGATATTTCCCTCCACAAAAGAGGAAGTACAGGGGCAGGAGGGCTACCCCTTGTGCCCCACACCATCATTTCAGGTGGTACTGGGAAGCCACTCCCAATTATTTCTGTTATGACCATTCCTGTTATGTAATGTTTTCTTCTTCTTTTTTTTTTTTTTTTTATTTATTATACTTCAGGTTTTAGGGTACATGTGCACAATGTGCAGGTTTGTTACATATGTATCCATGTGCCATGTTGATTTCCTGCACCCATTAGCTCGTCATTTAGCATTAGGTATATCTCCTAATGCTGTCCCCGCCCCCCCCACCCCCCACCTGTTATGTAATGTTTTCTTACCTTACAAATTCTTTCTTCCTCCTGGCCTAAAAACCATTTTATCATGCTATTTTCTGCATATATTCAACCTCAGCTTTTGTATATTGATTTTATATATATTGATCCTCAGAATTTTAGGAGTTTTTTTCTGCTTGTAGTAAAATTGGGCTTTCATGCTACAGGTGCTTTTGGTGTTAGAGCTGTACTGATAAAGATCAAAACTGTTTGGGTTTGGTTTGGTTATTATTTGTGAGACTGAACCCAGCAAGGGAATAGTGGCTAGTCACCTGGTGGGTGCTCTTCATTTAGGGTAAGACAAAGGTTTCTACTACCATAGGGAGCTGCCTAAGCCATGCCTGTAGGCATAGTACAGGATGTTTTTAAGTACAAGTTTTTAAGAACAGTGTTTTCAGCATTGAGGACCAGAGTGTGAAGCACTTCTTACTGGAGTAAGGGGTCTATCTTCTGCTTGGGAAAGCAATAATATAGTGTTATAAACTCCTCCGAGCCTTGCATTATAAAAAGAGGGCAGCCATAGGACCGTATTCCAGAATTGAGAATGCCCTACTCTAGAGCGACACAGTCCTATACAACTTTCTGTGCTGTCCATTGTAGTAGGCTGTAGCTACATGTAACTGTTGAGCACCTGAAAATGTAACTAAGGAAGAGAATTTTAAATTTTGTTTAGTTGTAATTAATTTAAATATAAATAGTCACATGTAGCTAATTGACATCATTTTGGACAAAGCAGCCCTAGACCTAATGATATCTACTTACATGGATACGGAAAGCTACCTATAACAATAAGTAAAGGGCAAGTCAGTAAAAGCAGTTTTCAGAAGAAATGAAGAAAAATAAAAAAGATGGAGTTCAGATTTAGGTGGAGAAAAAAGAGGGAAAAGAGATAAGAATGAGCTGTAAGAGCAGAAAATGATAACCTCCAGAGGAAAGTGGGGCAATTATTTTTCCTCATCTGAGGGGCAAAATACCCAGATACAATGGTGAAATGAGTAACACGAAAAGAAGAATAACAGTATGGAAGATGCCTAATCATTCACATGAAAATAGTTTATATTACTGTGAATACTGCTGGAGGTTGTTGGTTATGCGAGAAATCAAGATCAATTTTAAACATAAAAACTTATGAAACTTTTTAAACATAGTGTACAGATCCATGTACAAGCATATTCTTAAAAATTATCATTATCTTGGACTGAATTTATTTTTATGTATTTCCAATACTGTTTTAAAAGCATTTAACATCAGTATTTAAAAATATGAATATTTTGCACATTAAGTAAATTGTAAAATCTTATGATATGTACCTTTGGTAGTCCATTTGTTTGAACACCTAAAGTTAACCAAAGAAGCCAAAATATTAGAAAAACATTTCTGGACTCATACCTTCAAATGCCTTATTACTTATCCCCTTGAATCTCTACGCAGGGAGAACAGGGTAGACCCAAAGGATCTACCTGGCCTGTCATGTAATGACCTGACCTGGATTACTCTGAAAATTGAGTATATGAATACACAGACTGTTGTATCGGTATCAGTGTGAAAAGGTGCCTACTAGATAAAATTCTGAATGGGCACAATTTGATCTAATGCTAATTTTCTCTCATATTTTTAAGAACTAACTCTGTTATATGTAGCAAAGAGGCAAGAAAAGATGATTTTATATACATTAAAAATGATCTGTTGGAATTATAGTACTGAGTCAAAGATTAATCTATGTTATGGTATATATAAAAGATATGCATATGTAATTTATGTAAGTTCAGCCATTGGAATATGGTCAGCATTGTCAACCACCCTTTTTGTGCTTAGAATTAGGTTTTTGGTTACAGCACTTTGGGAGGCTGAGGCGGGTGGATCACCAGAGGTTGGGAGTTTGAGACCAGCCTGACCAACATGGAGAAACCCCGTCTCTACTAAAAATACAAAAATTAGCCAGGTGTGGTGGTACATGCCAATAATCCCAGCTACTCGGGAGGCTGAGGCAGGAGAATTACTTGAACCTGGGAGGTGGAGGTTGTGGTGAGCTGAGATTGCACCATTGCACTCCAGCCTGGGCAGCAAGAATGAAACTCTGTCTCAAAAAAAAAAAAAAGAATTAGGTTTTTGGGCCTCAGATTTACTGAGTCAAGTATTTTCCCATCATAAATATTTATAAAATAGAAAAGGTAAAAGCAGAAAACTATCACAGTTACATCACAAAAATCACATCAAATGTTTATAATTTCCAAAGGAGACAGATTTTACCTAGTTTCTAGCAACCATGGAAATTTATCAGCAAAGAACTCCGCTCTGTTTTTTCTTGCCTGAGAGATGGGATGGAACGCTAACCAAAAGACAATGCAGGCAAAAGATTTATCTTATGAATGATGTCCCCCAAATCCATTTTCTTAGACCATATTCTTTCCTGATTTGGAAGTGGGCAAAATTACTGGTTAATTTTTATGTGGGAAAAATGTCAGTTTTTTTCTTTTCTTTTTTTTTTTTTTTTTTTTTTTTTTGAGATGGAATCTCTCTCTGTTGCCCAGGCTCGAGTCAGTGGCATGATCTTGGCTCACTGCAACATCTGCCTCCCTGTTCCAAGAGATTCTCCCACCTCAGCCTCCCAAGTAGCTGATACCACAGGTGCATCCCACCATACCCGGCTAATTTATTTATATATATATGGTTTTTTTGTTTGTTTGTTTGTTTGTTTTTGAGACGGAGTCTCGCTCTGTCGCGATCCCGGCTCATTGCAAGCTCCGCCTTCCCGGGTTCACGCCATTCTCCTGCCTCAACCTCCCGAGTAGCTGGGGCTACAGGTGCCTGCCACTACACCTGGCTAATTTTTTGTATTTTTTTTAGTAGAGACGGGGTTTCACCATGTTAGCCAGGATGGTCTCGATCTCCTGACCTCATGATCCACCTGCTTCTGCCTCCCAAAGTGCTGGGATTACAGGCGTGAGCCACCGCACCCAGCCCTAATTTCTGTATTTTTAGTAGAGATGGGGTTTTACCATATTGGCCAGGCTGGTCTTGAGCTCCTGACCTCAGGTGATCTGTCCGTCCGCCTCAGCCTCCCAAAGTGCTGGGACCACAGGCGTGAGCCACCCACCGTGCCCAGCCAAATGTCCTGATTCTAAATTTAGATGAGCCCATTTATTTCTCTGGAGAGACGTTGCATGCACGTGCCCGTGCACGTGTGTGTGTTTGTGTGTGTGTGTGTGTGTGTGTGTTCCAAAGGGAATTACTTCTTTGCTAAGGCCTTTTATTTGTATTCACTATTACTTATATTTTTAAATGCCACTAAAAGTATTTTTAGAGAAAATCACATATACATTGGTGTTTAAATAAGTAATATTTATGATCTGGTCATACAGTTATTTTTAGATTATTCAATGTTTAACTCAATATTAGACATTGGCCATGGAATACAGCATGTGTTTTGATGATCTGAATGTTGACAGGAGCCATCTGTGTTGCTGAGACATTGTGTGGCATGCAGAATTTATGACAACACAAGAATTCTTTTATGTTTGTCATTTCTTCTATTTTTTTAAACATTAGTGCTGTGACTTTCTTTCATGTATACAGGTTAAACCAATAACCAAAAAAACAGAATTGTTTCTTAAGGATATGAACAAATTAAATATGGATATTATAGTAGTTGAGTGGTTTATTGGTTATAAGCTTACAGTTATCTAACTCTGTATTTTTCAATACCAGATACTAGAACTATAGAAGGTATTTTTGAAACTTTGTTTAAAGTATCCATTGGAAGAAGCAAAGTTTGCCTGTAGTGTAATTACAAAAGAGTGATAAGAAGTTGCAAAAAATGTAGAGATCTTTTTTATTTTTCAACCAATTTTTCACATTAGTTACATTTTACGTAATTGTAGTACAATATCAAAACTAGGAAATTGACATTAGTGATGGTGTGTGTGCAGGCTTCTGTGCCATTTTATAACTTGTGTAGTAACTGTGCCATTTTATAACTTGTGTAGTAACGATCATCATATTTAAGGTATAGAACTATTGTACCACCACAGCGTTTTCCCTTGTGTGGTACCTCTTTACATTCATAACCATTCTCACTTTCTCTCACCATTCCTAGCCTCTGGCAACCACTAAATCTGTTTTACATCTTTATAATTTTATTATTTTCAGATTTTATAGAAATAGTATCTTACTATTTCTATAAAATAGAAAGTGTTGAGCTTTGGAACCTGGCTTTTTAAAACTAGCATAACACCCTGGAGATCCATTCAAGTAGTTGTGTGCATCAGTAGTTTGTTTCTTTTTATTGCTGAGTACTATTCCATGATATGGATGTACCACAGTTTAAATAAACTGTTTAAATAAATAGTAAAGATGTTGATTCTCCCAATTTATGAATATGGTATGTCTCTCCACTAATTTAAACCTTTTTGATTTCTTTAATCAGCATTTTTCAGTTTTCAGAACACAGTTCACTACATGCTTTCTTTTTTTTATTATTATACTTTAAGTTCTAGGGTACATGTGCACAACATTCAGGATTGTTACATATGTATACATGTGCCGTGTTGGTGTGCTGCACCTATTAACTCGTCATTTACATTAGGTATATCTCCTGATGCTATCCCTCCGCCCTCCCCCAACCCCACAACAGGCCCCAGTGTATGATGTTCCCCTTCCTGTGTCCAAGTGTTCTCATTGTTCATTTCCCACCTATGATTGAGAACATGCGGTGTTTGTTTTTTTGTTCTTGCGATAGTTTGCTGAGAATGATGGTTTCCAGCTTCATCCATGTCCCTACAAAGGACATGAACTCATCCTTTTTTATGGCTGCATAGTATTCCATGGTGTATATGTGCCACATTTTCTTAATCCAGTCTATCATTGATGGACATTCGGGTTGGTTCCAGATCTTTGCTATTGTGAATAGTACTGCAGTAAACATATGTGTGCATGTGCCTTTATAGCAGCATGATTTATAATCCTTTGGGTATATATCCAGTAATGGGATGGCTGGGTCAAATGGTATTTCTAGTTCTAGATCCCTGAGGAATCGCCACACTGTCTTCCACAGTGGTTGAACTAGTTTACAGTCCCACCAGCAGTGTGAAAGTGTTCCTATTTCTCCATATCCACTCCAACATCTGTTGTTTCCTGACTTTTTAATGATGGCCATTCTAACTGGTGTGAGATGGTATCTCATTGTGGTTTTGATTTGCATTTCTATGATGGCCAGTGATGATGAGCATTTTTTCATGTGTCTGTTGGCTGCATAAATGTCTTCTTTTGAGAAGTGTCTGTTCATATCCTTCACCCACTTGTTGATGGGGTTGTTTTTTTCTTGTAAATTTGTTTGAGTTCTTTGTAGATTCTGGATATTAGCCCCTTGTCAGATGAGTAGATTGCAAAAATTTTCTCCCATTCTGTAGGTTGCCTATTCACTCTGATGGTAGTTTCTTTTGCTGTGCAGAAGCTCCTTAGTTTAATTAGATCCCATTTGTCAATTTTGGATTTTGTTGCCCTTGCTTTTGGTGTTTTAGACATGAAGTCCTTGCCCATGACTATGTCCTGAATGGTATTGCCTAGGTTTTCTTCTAGGGTTTTTATGGTTTTAGGTCTAGCATGTAAGTCTTTAATCCATCTTGAATTAATTTTTGTACAAGGTGTAAGGATGGGATCCAGTTTCAGCTTTCTACATATGGCTAGCCAGTTTTCCCAGCACCATTTATTAAATAGGGAATCCTTTCCCCATTTCTTGTTTTTGTCAGGTTTGTCAAAGATCAGATGATTGTAGATGTGTGGTATTATTTCTGAGGGCTCTGTTCTGTTCCATTGGTCTATATCTCTGTTTTGGTACCAGTACCATGCTGTTTTGGTTACTGTAGCCTTGTAGTATAGTTTGAAGTCAGGTAGCACAGGTAGCATGATGCCTCCAGCTTTGTTCTTTGGCTTAGGATTGTCTTGGCAATGCGGGCTCTTTTTTGGTTCCATATGAACTTTAAAGTAGTTTTTTCCAATTCTGTGAAGAAAGTCATTGGTAGCTTGATGGGGATGGCATTGAATCTATAAATTACCTTGGGCAGTATGGTCATTTTCACGATATTTATTCTTCCTACCCATGAGCGTGGAATGTTCTTCCATTTGTTTGTATCCTCTTTGATTTCATTGAGCAGTGGTTTGTAGTTCTCCTTGAAGAGGTCCTTCACATCCCTTGTAAGTTGGATTCCTAGGTATTTTATTCTCTTTGAAGCAATCGTGAATGGGAGTTCTGTCATGATTTGGCTCTCTGTCTGTTATTGGTGTATAAGAATGCTTGTGATTTTTGCACATTGATTTTGTATCCTGAGACTTTGCTGAAGTTGCTTATCAGCTTAAGGAGATTTTGGGCTGAGACGATGGGGTTTTCCAGATATACAGTCATGTCATCTGCAAACAGGGACAATTTAACTTCCTCTTTTCCTAATTGAATACCCTTTATTTCCTTCTCCTGCCTGATTGCCCTGGCTAGAACTTCCAACACTATGTTGAATAGGAGTGGTGAGAGGGGGCATCCCTGTCTTGTGCCAGTTTTCAAAGGGACTGCTTCCAGTTTTTGCCCGTTCAGTATGATATTGGCTGTGGGTTTATCATAAATAGTTCTTATTATTTTGAGATATGTCCCATCAATACCTAATTTATTGAGAGTTTTTAGCATGAAGCGTTCTTGAATTTTGTCAAAGGCCTTTTCTGCATCTATTGAGATAATCATGTGGTTTTTGTCTTTGGTTCTGTTTATATGCTGGATTACGTTTATTGATTTGCGTATGTTGAACCAGCCTTGCGCATCCCAGGGATGAAGCCCACTTGATCATGGTGGATAATCTTTTTGATGTGCTGCTGGATTCGATTTGCCAGTATTTTATTGAGGATTTTTGCATCGATGTTCATCAGGGATATTGGTCTAAAATTCTCTTTTTTTGTTGTGTCTCTGCCAGTCTTTGGTATCAGGATGATGCTGGCCTCATAAAATGAGTTAGGGAGGGTTCCCTCTTTTTCTGTTGATTGGAATAGTTTCAGGAGGAATGGTACCAGCTCCTTCTTGTACCTCTGGTAGAATTCGGCTGTGAGTCCATCTGGTCCTGGACTTTTTTTGGTTGGTAGGCTATTAATTACTGCCTGAATTTCAGAGCCTGTTATTGGTCTATTCAGGGATTCAAATTCTTCCTGGTTTAGTCTTGGGAGGGTGTGTGTGTCGAGGAATTTATCCATTTCTTTTAGATTCTCTAGTTTATTTGCCTAGAGGTGTTTATAGTATTCTCTGATGGTAGTTTGTATTTCTGTGGGATCAGTGGTGGTATCCCCTTTATCATTTTTTATTGCATCTATTTGATTCTTATCTCTTTTCTTCTTTATTAGTCTTGCTAGCGGTCTATCAATTTTGTTGACATTTTCAAAAAACCAGCTCCTGGATTCATTGATTCTTTTGAAGGGTTTTTTGTGTCTCTGTCTCCTTCAGTTCTGCTCTGATCATAGTTAATTCTTGCCTTCTGCTAGCTTTTGAATGTGTTTGCTCTTGCTTCTGTAGTTCTTTTAATTGTGGTGTTAGGGTGTCAATTTTAGATCTTTCCTGCTTTCTCTTGTGGGCATTTAGTGCTATAAATTTCCCTCTACACACTGCTTTAAATGTGTCCCAGAGATTCTGGTATGTTGTGTCATTGTTCTCTTTGGTTTCAAAGAACATCTTTATTTCTGCCTTCATTTCGTTATGTACCCAGTAGTCATTCAGGAGCAGGTTGTTCAGTTTCCATGGTGTTGCGCAGTTTTGAGTGAGTTTCTTAATCCTGAGTTCTAGTTTGATTGCACTGTAGTCTGAGAGACAGTTTGTTACAATTTCTGTTCTTTTACATTTTCTGAGGAGTGCTTTACTTCCAACTATGTGGTCAATTTTGGAATAAGTGCGACGCGGTGCTGAGAAAAATGTATAGTCTGTTGATTTGGGGTGGAGAGTTCTGTAGATGTCTGTTAGGTCCACTTGGTGCAGAGCTGAGTTCAATTCCTGGATATCGTTGTTAACTTTCTGTCTCGTTGATCTGTCTAATGCTGACAGTGGGGTGTTAAAGTCTCTCATTATTATTGTGTGGGAGTCTAAGTCTCTTTCTAGGTCTGTAAGGACTTGCTTTATGAATCTGGGTGCTCCTGTATTGGGTGCATATATATTTAAGATAGTTAGCTCTTCTTGTTGAATTGATCCCTTTACCATTATGTAATGGCCTCCTTTGTCTCTTTTGATCTTTGTTGGTTTAAAGTCTGTTTTATCAGAGACTAGGATTGCAACCCCTGCCTTTTTTTTTGTTTTCCATTTGCTTGGTAGATCTTCCTCCATCCCTTTATTTTGAGCCTATGTGTGTCTCTGCACGTGAGATGGCTCTCCTGAATACACACTGATGAGTCTTGACTCTTTATCCAATTTGCCAGTCTGTGTCTTTTAATTGGAGCATTTGGCCCATTTACATTTAAGGTTAATATTGTTATGTGTTAATTTGATCCTGTCATTATGATGTTAGCTTGTTATTTTGCTCGTTAGTTGATGCAGTTTCTTCCTAGCATCGATGGTCTTTACAATTTGGCATGTTTTTGCAGTGGCTGGTACCGGTTGTTCCTTTCCATGTTTAGTGCTTCCTTCAGGAGCTCTTACAGGGCAGGCCTGGTGGTGACAGAATCTCTCAGCATCTGCTTGTCTGTAAAGGATTTTATTTCTCCTTCACTTATGAAGCTTAGTTTGGCTGGATATGAAATTCTGGGTTGGAAATTCTTTTCTTTAAGAATGTTGAATATTGGCCCCCACTCTCTTCTGCCTTGTAGAGTTTCTGCTGAGAGATCCGCTGTTAGTCTGACGGGTTTCCCTTTGTGGGTAACCCGACGTTTCTCTCTGGCTGCCCTTGACGTTTTTTCCTTCATTTCAACTTTGGTGAATCTGACGGTTATGTGTCTTGGAGTTGCTCTTCTCGAGGATTATCTTTGTGGCATTCTCTGTATTTCCTGAATTTGAATGTTGGCCTGCCTTGCTAGGTTGGGGAAGTTCTCCAGGATAATATCCTGCAGAGTGTTTTCCAACTTGGTTCCATTCTCCCCGTCACTTTCAGGTACACCAATCAGATGTAGATTTGGTCTTTTCATGTAGTCCCATATTTCTTGGAGGCTTTGTTCGTTTCTTTTTACTCTTTTTTCTCTAAACTTCTGTTCTCGCTTCATTTCATTCATTTGATCTTCAATCACTGATACCCTTTCTTCCAGTTGATGAAATCGGCTACTGAAGCTTGTACATTCGTCATGTAGTTCTCGTGCCATGGTTTTCAGCTCCATCAGGTCATTTAAGGACTTCTCTACACTGGTTCTAGTTAGCCATTCGTCTAATCTTTCTCAAGTTTTTTAACATCTTTGCATTGGGTTCGAACTTCCTCCTTTAGCTCGGAGGAGTTTGATCGTCTGAGGCCTTCTTCTCTCAACTTGTCAAAGTCATTCTCTGTCCTGCTTTGTTCCATTGCTGGCGAGGAGCTGCGTTCCTTTGGAGGGGGAGAGGTGCTCTGATTTTTAGAATTTTCAGCTTTTCTGCTCTGTTTTTTCCTCATCTTTGTGGTTTTATCTACCTTTGGTCTTTGATGATGGTGACCAACAGATGGGATTTTGGTGTGGATGTCCTTTCTGTTAGTTTTTCTTCTAATAGCCAGGACCCTCAGCTGCAGGTCTGTTGGAGTTTGCTGGAGGTCCACTCCAGACCCTGTTTGCCTGGATATCAGCAGCAGAGGCTGCAGAACAGCGAATATTGCAGAACAGCAAATGTTTCTGCCTGATCATTCCTCTGGAAGCTTCGTCTCAGAGGGGTACCTGGCCATGTGAGGTGTCAGTCTGCCCCTACTGGGGGGTGCCATCCAGTTAGGCTACTCGGAAGTCAGGGACCCACTTGAGGAGGCAGTCTGTCCGTTCTCAGATCTCAAACTCCGTGCTGGGAGAACCACTACTCTCTTCAAAGCTGTCAGACAGGGACATTTAAGTCTGCAGAGATTTCTGCTGCCTTTTGTTCAGTTATGCCCTGCCCCCAGGGGTGGAGTCTACAGAGGCAGGCAGGCTTCCTTGAGCTGAGGTGGGCTCCACCCAGTTGAATCTTCCCGGCCACTTTCTTTACCTACTCAAGCCTCAGCAATGGCAGGCACCCCTCCCCCCAGCCTCGCTGCCACCTTGCAGTTCGATCTCAGACTGCTGTGCTAGCAATGAGTGAGGCTCCATGGGCGTGGGACCCTCCGAGCCAGGCACGAGATATCATCTACTGGTGTGCCGTTTGCTAAGACCGTTGGAAAAGCACAGTATTAGGGTAGGAGTGACCCGATTTTCCAGGAGCTGTCTGTCACCCCTTCCCTTGGCTAGGAAAGGGAATTCCCTGACCCCTTGCGCTTCCCAGGTGAGGGGATGCCTCGCCCTGCTTCGTCTTACACTCTGTGGGCTGCACCCAATGTCCTGTCCCCACTGTCCAACGAGCCCCAGTGAGATGACCCCAGTACCTTAGTTGGAAATGCAGAAATCACCTGTCTTCTGCGTTGCTCACGCTGGGAGCTGTAGACTGGAGCTGTTCCTATTCGGCCATCTTCTTTGGTGTAATCTACATGCTTTCTTAGATTTCTTTCTGGGGTGGTTATAAGTGATACTGTTTGTTAAATTTCACTTTCCCTGTGCTGATTGCTGATACTTAGTAATAAAATTGATTTCTGGGCTGTGTGCGGTGGCTCACGCCTGTAATCCCAGCACCTTGGGAGGCTGAGGCGGGCAGATCACAAGGTCAGGAGATCGAGACCATCCTGGCTAACACAATGAAACTCTGTCTCTACTAAAAATACAAAATATTATCCAGGCATGGTGGCGGGTGCCTGTAGTCCCAGCTACTCAGGAGGCTGAGGCAGGAGAATGGCATTATCCCAGGAGGTGGAGCTTGCAGTGAGCAGAGATCGTGCCACTGCACTCCAGCCTGGGCAGCAGAACGAGACTCTGTCTCCAAAAAAAAAAAAAAAGAAAAGAAAAGAAATCAAATTGATTTCTGTGTATTGACCTTGTATTTTGTGAACTTAGTAAACTCACTTATAAGTTTGGAGAGTTTTTCTGTAGTTTGGGGTTTTCTATGTTGACCATTATGTCATCTGTAAGTAGTAACAGTGTTCTCACTTTTTGATCTGGTGTCTTTTATTTCCCTTCTTTGCATTATGTCACCAGCTTGGATTTTCATTACTGTGTTGAATAAGAATTATGAGAATGGGCATTCTTGCCTTTTTCCTAATCTAAGGGGAAAAAGCATTCAGTCTTTCACCTTTAGGTAGATGTTAGCTATCGATATTTGGGAGATGGTTTTTATCAAGTTGAAGTAGTTTCCCTCTGTTCCTAGATTGCTTAGAGTTTTTATCATGAATGTGAGTTGGATTTTGTTACTTTTGTTTCGGTAATTGCTACAAACCTGAGTTTTCTTCTTTAGCCTGTTGATTGCACTGATTGATTTTCTAATAGTAAACTAATCTCATAGGCCTGAAATAAACCCCCTTTGGTCATGGTATTTAGTTCTTTTTATATATTCCTGAATTCTAGTTAGTAGTATTTTGTTAAAGATTTTTACATCTGTATTCTGGGGGTTAATGCTTTTTATTCTTTATTTTTCTTTTGTTGTACTGTCTTTCTCTGCTCTTGTATTAAGTTAAACCTGGCCTCATAAATACTATGGAAGGTGTTTTCTCCTCATCTGCTTTATGGAAGAGATAGTGTAGAATTAATGGTTAATTGTTCTTTAAACATTTAGTAGAATTTAGCAGTAAAATTATCTGGGCCTGGAGATTTCTTTTTGGGGAGTTTTGAAGTTATAAATTCAACTTCTTTAATAGTTATTGACCTATTCAAATGACTTCTTTCATCTTGGATGAATTTTGATAGTTTGTGATTTTGAGGAATTGGCCCTTTTTCTCAGTTGTCAAATTTATGACTGTGAAGTTGTTCATAATATTCCTTTATTACCGTAATGGCTGGAGGGTCTGTAGTGATATTCCTTATTTCATTCTGATTTTGGTAATTTACCTTCTCTCTTTTTCTTTGTCAGTCTTGCTGGTGGTTTGTCAATTTTACAGATCTTTTCAAAGAACCAACATTTTGTTTTCTTGATTTTCTCTACTTTTCTATGTTCCATTTCAAGGATCTTGCTCTTTTTATAGTGAAAGTGAGTTTATTAGAGAAGTAAATAAATAAAATAATTGTTACTCCATAGACAGAGCCCTGAGGGCTGCTAGTTGGCTATTTTTAATGGTTATTTCTCAATCATATGCTAAGCAAGGGTTGGATTATTCATGAGTTTTCTGAGAAAGGAACAAGAATTTCCCAAAACTTTGGTTTTCTCTTCCTTTTAAACTGTATAGGGCAGCAGTCCCCAACCTTTTTGACATCAGGGACTGGTTTCATGGAAGACAACTTTTCCACAGACGGGGAGAGGGTTGTGGGAGCGGTGTGGATGGTTTCAGGATGATTCAAGTACATTACATTTATTGTGCACTTTATTTCTATTATGATTACATTGTAATATATAATGAAATAATTATACAACTCATCATAATGTGGAATCAGTGGGAGCCCTGAGCTTATTTTTATGCAGCTAGATGGTCCTATCTGGGGGTGATGGGAGACAGTGACACAGATTATCAGGCATTAGATTTGATATCATAAGGAGCAAGCAACCTAGATTTCTCGCATGTGCAGTTCACAATAAAGTTCCTGCTTCTGTGAGAATCTAATGCTGCTGCTGATCTTACTGATAATGCAAGCAATGGGCAGTAGCTGTAAATACAGATGAAGCTTCAACTAACTTGCCTGCTGCTCACCTCCTGCTGTGTTGCCAGGTTGCTAATAGCCCATGGATTGGTACTGGTCTGTGGCCCAGGGGCTGGGGACCCATGATGTAGGGTCCAGACATTCCGATGGCAATTGTGAACTGTCAGGTGCTGGTGGGAGTGTCTTTTGGCATGCTAATGTATTATAATTAGCATATAATGAGCAGTAAGGATGACCAGAGGTCACTTTCCATTGCCATCTTGGTTGTGGTGGGTTTTGGCCAGCTTATTTACTGCATCATGTTTTATTGGCAGGGTCTTTGTGAACTGTTATCTTAATGCCAACCTCCTCATCCAGTGACTCATCCAGTGACTGAGAATGCCTAACCTCCTGGGAATGTAGTCCAGCTGGTCTTATCTTCATTTTACTCAGCCCCTGTTCAAGATGGAATTGCTCAGATTCAAATGCTTCTATTTCTCCCTCCCCTTTACAAGGGGACCCTTAATCCTAAAGGTTGTAGAGGGACCAAGATCCATCTTCTGTAGTGTCTTTTGGCTTAATGGGGGTGATGATATTCCTTCCTAACTTGTAGGGTCTCTTGTATTCAAGGTAGAGTGAAGCGCAGTCATAAAGCAGCTGTGTGGTGAAAGCCGTTCATAACTCTGAGTCCTGACAAAAGGTGATATTTGGGAGACCAAAGTATTGTCTGTTCATGGTTCGTTATGGAATATATTACCGGAAAGGGGTCTGATCCAGATCCCAAGAGAGGGTTCTTGGATCTCACACAGGAAATCTTGGGTGAGTCCACAGAGTAAAGTGAAAATGAGTTTATTAGAGAAGTAAAGAAACAAAAGAATGGTTACACCACAGAACTGCTGATTTCTGCTATCTTTATTTTTTTTTTCTTTCTTCTTACTTTGGGTTTATTTTGGTCTTATTTTCTCTAGTTTCTTAAGACATCAGTTTAGCTTATTGATGGGATTTTTTTCTCTTTTCTGCCTCTACTTCAGCTGTTTCCTACATACTATGTATTTTTTCAGTTGTTTCCTATACATTATGTATTTTCTTTTGCATTCAGTTTGATACGGTTTTTTTTTCTCTCTCTCTTGAGACTTCCTCTCTGACTGACCCATGGATAACTTAGGGGTGTGAATGTTAGTATCCAAGTGTTTGGATGTATTCTTGTCATCTTTCTGTTACTGATTTCTAATTTGATCCCATTGTGGTCAGAGAATTACACATTCTGTATAATTTCAATTATTTTAACTTTGTTGTGGTTTGTCTTGTGGCCCAAACTATGGTCTGTCTTGGTAAATGTTCTGTGGATGCTTGAAAAGATTGCTTTTTGCTGTTGTTGGATAGAATATTCTGTAAGCATTGACTAGGTGCTGTTTGTTAGTGGTGTCCTTGAGTTTTATATCATTAGGGATTTTCTTGTCTAGTTATTTTTATCAGTTTTTGGGATGGGGTGTTGAGCTCTCCAACTGTAATTGTAGATTTGGCGATTCTCTCAGTTTTATGAGATTATGCTTCAGCTACTATACATTTCTGCAGTTTGGTATACTGTTAGGATCACTGTGTCTTCTTGGTAGATTGACCTTTTTATCATTTTGTGAGGTCTCTTTCTATATGTGGGTATTCTTTTTGCTCTAAAGTCTATTTGATAATATAAGCACATCAAATTTCTTTTGTTTTTTTTGGCATGGTATATCTTTTTCATCTTTTATTTTAAAATGTATATATTTTTATACATAACATGAATTTCCTGTAATCTGCATATAGTTAGGCCATGAATCTACCAATCTGTCTTTTAATGGGTATATTTCAGCCCTTTATATTTAATGTAATTTTTGCTGTGTAAGTCTGCCATTTTATTTTTTTCTTTTTTCTTTATTTCTGTTTTCTTTTTCTTTTCTGTGTATTAGTTTTTTAATAATTCCATTTTTATTTATATATAGTATTTTGAGTTTATGTCTTTATAATAATGTTTTAGTTGTTGCTCTAGGCATTATATTTCACATACAACACATATATATTTAACTATATATAGTCTACTACACGTAGAAACCTTATGTCCCCTTAAGTCCCTTTTCCTCCCCCATTTATAAGTTTCTTAAATATTTTCTATGCGTATTTTAAGAAGTACATAAGAAAATGTCACAGTCATGCAAGGATGGAGGCCTACACTCCCCAGCCCTCCCTTTCTTTTTTTTTTTTTTTTTTTTTTTTTTTTTTTTTTTTGAGACAGAGTCTCGCTCTGTCGCCCAGGCTGGAGTGCAGTGGGGTGATCTCGGCTCACAGCAAGCTCCACCTCCTGGGTTCAGGCCATTCTCCTGCCTCAGCCTCCCAAGTAGCTGGGACTACAGGCACCTGCCACCACGCCCAGCTAATTTTTTGTATTCTTAGTAGAGACGGGGTTTCACCATGTTAGCCAGGATGGTCTGGATCTCCTGACCTCGTGATCCACCCACCTCAGCCTCCCAAAGAGCTGGGATTACAGGCGTGAGCCACCATGGCCAGCCTTTCCAGTCCTCCCTTTCTGATGGGAATGGGGGCTGGGGCCACAGGTGTTTCTGTGGTGTTAGGTAGATTACTGGATACAAGTTTTCTGCATTGCTAGGCTACGTCTTTCCTGATCCTTTGGCTAGAGAGTGCAGGCTTTCTTAAATTTTTTTTTTTGTGTTCCTTGTCATTTCCAGGGGCTGGCTTCTCTATCACTCATTTTAGGATACATTAGGCAAAAAGAAAATCACCGTATTTTTCCTTGGGTCCCAAGCTGGTCTCACTTTTTCTCTCTACCTTTCAGAGTATTGTGTTTTATATATAGTGCCCAGGGTTTTTAGCTGTATTTGACAGCAGGAAAAGGGAGAAGTATGTCTACTCCACCTTTTCCTGAAACTGGAATTCCTTCTTCTATTAAATGCTGATCAGAGTATGTTATTTCTACTCTCTATAAGTAAATTGACAAGAAGCTAAGTAGTTGACACAAAGGAAAGTAAGAGTGCTATTATTCTCGGGGTGGTTATATTTAGTAGAAGAATTTTTAAGATACTCAAATCAAAGTAATGAAAAGAGGAAGAAAGATTCCACCAATGGCTGTGGGTGTTAATAAACAAGTATGATCATAATTAATTTAGGCAGGATCAGGAAAAGCTTTTAGGAAATGGGTTTGAAAGAGCCTAAGGGGGCTGGATAGGATTTTGACAGTTAGGTAGAGAAGTGGAAGACGTATTGTAGGTGGCAGAAATAAAATGAGTAACATTCTTTGTCTTTCTGGGCATAAGCTCAGATGGCATACAACTGTTTGATAGGCTAATAGATGGGTGCCCCTTGGCAGTGGCAGGCAGCGCTGTTTATGTATTTATTTCACATGGTTGTCTTTCCCTTCTTATACTCAGAGCTATGCCAGAGATTATGATTTGTTGGTCTTGGGGAAATGAAGACAGATATCATTGTTTTTGTTTTTAAAATTTCTTAGGTGGTTATAGTATGTGGCCCAGGATTGACAGATGCTACAGCTGCATCTCTAGATAAACACAGTAAATTAATTTAATTTTGTTTAAACCAGTAAATAGTTACTTAGTGTCTGCTATATGCTGGGGGAGTTTTAGGCTATAGAAGGTGGGACATCTAATATCTTTTAAAACTCCTGCCAAGTTATAGGTACTGTGACAGATACTTTCACCTAAATTATTTCAGGAATTAATGATCTAGCAGGAGAGACAATTTAATACAAAGTTGATTGTTTTAAATGCCATATAGAGTTACAAAATTAAAAATAGAGTTATAAAATTACTGGAGTGGAGATGGGGACAGATACAAGTAACTAAATTATAGGAACTAAAAGAGGGTTCTTCGAGACGAACCAGTCCAACCTCTGCATCTGACGAATGAGGAAACTGAGGCTCAAAAATCAGTAATTTTCTCAAGGTTACAAGGCTTGGGAAAGATCCAAGGAAAAAAAGTTTCCCTGATTCCAAGGTCAATGCTGTTTCCACAGACCTGCAAAGGTAAACATACCTCTTTGATGAAGGAATCTATGACTGTTTTCTTAAACATGTCTATGAAGTTCCCATCTGAAAGTTTCTTTACTTAGTAGTACAGTGGGTAGAAGCTTGGTTCTGCAAAACGCATAGGGAGGATTTGGTTGAGAATTTGTTTAGTATAAATATAGCCTTTGAACCAAAACATTTCACAAACAGCAGAACAGCAGGTAGTATCTATGGAGAGCATCTGGGGTCATCACCTTATTCAATGTTTTCTAAGCTGTTTTTGCCAAATTAGCAAAAGAAAAAAGTATAATAATTTCAAAAGATAAGATTTTTATTTACTAGAATATCCTAAAGATTGTTAATTTAGTTTTTGTGACTGTTTTTTTCCCTTCATCAACATAGAAAATGGATCTTTTATGTTTGTTTTATATTGAACAATGTGGGATCACCCTTAAATTTAAAGAAGTATTTGATTATACCTGAGTCAAAGAATGTTGATACGGAAAGTGAGAAAAATTTTTTTCATTTCAAACCGTTCATAAGATCTATAAACACTGATAAACTATTATCAGTAATTTTTAATACAATATTATTTTTAAATCAGATTAATTGGTCTGAAAAAATATACATAATTTCTTTTGCAGATTTAACTGGGTGTGATGATGATTTATAGGCTGATTTTCCTTGATGATATTTTAAGAGTGTTTCAGTAGTTTTTTTTGTGCATATGTTTCAGTCAGTGAGGAGGTTAGGGACATAAGACCCAGTATGGTTCCCTTTGTATAACATTGAACAGTTACTTTCTTGAAAAAACTTTTTTCTGTAAAGTGAGGAGATTGAAGTAAATGACATTTCAAGAGTATCGTAGTTCTGATAATCTGTGATTGAAATAAGTAAAGCTAAAAAGCCCCAAGTTATTGAAATTAAAAAGCATGTCCACGTAACCGGTGGCCTACATGTCACATTACAACATCCTGAATCTTTTTTAATGCTGTGTTGGTTTTGCTAACTTTAGCTAATGTTCTTTGTTTTTACCTGCTAATCCTCTGAAAACCTGTGATTTAAGAAGAAATTTTATTTTTTTTTTTGAGACGGAGTCTTGCTCTGTCGCCCAGGCTGGAATGCAGTGGCGCAATCTCGGCTCACTGCAACCTCCACCTCCCAGGTTCAAGCAATTCTCCTGCCTTAGCCTCCCAAGTAACTGGGATTACAGGTGGCTGCCACTACACCTGGTAATTATTTGTATTTTTAGTAGAGACGGGGTTTCACCATTTTGGCTGGGCTGGTCTTCAACTCCTGACCTCGTGATCCACCCACCTTGTCCTCCCAAAGTGCTGGGATTACATGCGTGAGCCCACTGCACCCAGCCGAAATAAAAATTTTTAGATGATAATTTTTTTGTATTGCCTGATTCACAAATTGGTGCATTTTCTGTGTGTTTAACACCTAAAGTCTATCTCCCCCTTTAAATTCCTTCCTTTTCTGCAAAAGACTGGAATCTGCTACTTTAACAAGAGATATATGATGATAAATGTAACGTATACCAGAAAGAATATCTTATTTCTTCTACACTGTACTACAAATATTAGAGGAAAATAATTTTTTAAAAAGATATTAAAAATAACTAGGTTTGGATTATGATGTATTTTTAGTAATTTGAGCTGCCTGTATTTTAAAAAAATGAAATCTGTCTTCTCGTTAACAATATTGCTCTGTGTTATTTTAAAAGTAAAACAAAGTATGACTTGGTTTCTCTATTTTTTGGTTCCCTTTTTTATTATACCTCCCTACCCCATCTCTCTCTGCACAGGGTGGGTATTCTGCTCCCTCCTTCTCTCCTTGGCAGGGCTCCTTCCAGGGGATCCCACGGACTGTTCCACCGCACCGCAGACAGAGTGAGTCTGTGTCTCTCACTCCTATCCTGCTCTGGCTTCCCCTTCATGGTATTTCCCTTCTGCATGACCTGTTCTTCCCCAGCACCTCCTTTTCTATCCTGAGTGCTCTGCAGGCATCTGCTAAAGCAGCACTCTCTGTGGTCTCCTCTCTTAACACTTCCTTTTACTGCATGTAAACAGACCTCTACTTAGAGCCTTATGGAAGCTGTCTGAGGTTAATTTCATTCTAATACTGTTTAAACCTATTGCCAGTGACCCTAGACCTACTGACATGCATCTGTCTTTAATGCATTTTCAAAACCTTGAAATGTGTGAATAAAAATTGTAGTGTTATCTAATTGTTTTAAAAAGTGTACATGCGATCTACAATAGTATGATGGACAGATGCATAATGTGTAGGGAGCAGGCTTACTAGACCATTGCACATTTCTTTAAATAATATTTCCTAATTAAGGGCTTGGATTGCATTTCACTGTCATCTAAAATAAAGATATTTCTAATTGTTTTTTCTAAAAGTGATTTAAAACAACTGTTTTTGTAATTTATCAGCTTTACAGCACAGAAGAAATGGCTTTTGAATATGCATGGTTTACTAACATTTCTAATGATTTAGTTACTGTTTGACCTGAAAATTTTTGTTTATGTTAAATCTCTTTTCCAAAACAGTGTGGGTTATTTTGTTTTATGTACTTAAGTATGCCTGGTAAGTTGGTTATATTTTATCTTTTTTGAAAAGTCACCCATAAAAAGCTATTATTAATGAAAACGAAATATAAATACAGTCAATCAGAGATATTTTTATGCCTTCTCCAAGGATTTATCCTGATTTGTGATTCATTCAGTTTTTTCATTATCCATTTCCATGTGAAGTATCAAAGGTGTCAAAGGAGGAAATTTTAAGTAATTAGGAATGTGATTTATTTAAAGAAAATTTTATTTCTTGAATTAGCCAAAATTATGAGGTATCGACATGAATTCCAGAGAAGGCATGAAGTTTATTTTTTGGCTGCTACACCTCTCCTTCCCTTCTGTACTTTTTGTTTTAAAGAAAAATCGTTTCTGTAGGCTTTTATATGATGTTCTTTAGTAGCAAGTTCATTTGTTTACTGGAAGCAATGAGAAAAAGAGTTTTTTTGTCCTCCTTCTTTTCTATCTCCCACCACCTTGGTAACTCCTCCTTTTCACTTCTCTCGTCTTCAAGTAAGTTGCTTTCTTTTCTCTATTTAAATAATCCCAGCACAAAAAGAATCATACTAAAATGCTGGTCAAGTCATCTGAAATTTCAAAGGGCAGATACAACAAATTATAATATGTTCTTAGGCTTGTGGCCAGTAACCAGCAAGGTTTGAGATTTCCCCTCAGATTAGCACACCCACCTGTGTACTTACTCAAGCCCCCTTTTAGCCTGTATCCTTTTTGTCACCATGTTCCTCCCCCTTTCTCCTTCCGCTCAGCTAGCCATAATATGGAATTGAAGTTTGGGGTTAATTATTCTGTATTACAAATAGAGTTTCAGCTTTACTTTTAAAAACATGTTTATCAGAAATACCCATTTCATTGGTTTATTTGTATAGCATGAGAATTTTCTTGTCTTTTCCTTGAGTCAGTGGCTGTCCATTTTCAAGTGCTGCTGCTTCTTCCTTCTTGGGTTCAGAGCTTTCCTCTTTGTTTCCAACTGTGAAGCAGCACTATCCTACAATTCCTACAATACTAGTAAGATCTGTTTTTTTTTTTTTTTTAACCTTTCTAGATCAAACCTTCTTTCTCTGCATCTTCAGATTAACAAAAAGAAAGTTTTGGTTCTCCAGAGTTTGGATGTATTAGTCATCTAGGAAAAAAAAAAAATATGTATATATATATATAGAAATCTTTTCCTGAGTGGGTTCTCACGGCCTGTGCATCTAAAAGCACTGGCCCTAGGATTGGATCTTTGAGACTTGTAGGACCCTGTTTGTGCGAAGTAATGACCAGAGGGCCTGTTCACAGCCTTTTAGTAACTATTAATGAGCTTGAAAGGTTTCTTTAGAGGGGAAATATGCTCTAAACTACTACTCTATTTTGAATTCACCCTGAGAACAGCTAAAGCAGTTTACTAATAAAGGGTTTTTTTTTTTAGTTATAAAATATAGAAAAGAAAGGTATGAAATTATTAGAATAAATCTAGTGGTTTTCCAGAGGGTTTTGAAACAGATCTCTTCTTTTCCTATACTAAACTTATAGTCAGTTGATACTTGTCTCCACATTTAGTCAATATGTGGGTCCTAGTACTCATGTTTGGAGAGGTTAATTGTGCTTAAGAAGATAGTTGAGAGATTTCTCCAATATAACGTTTCATTAAAAAGTTCTTTGATGACTTCTTTCTTTTTTTTTTTTTTTTTGAGACAGAGTCTTGCTCTGTTGCCCAGGCTGGAGTGCAGTGGCCAGATCTCAGCTCACTGCAAGCTCCGCCTCCCAGGTTCACACCATTCTCCTGCCTCAGCCTCCCAAGTAGCTGGGACTACAGGCGCCTGCCACCACGCTCAGCTAATTTTCTGTATTTTTAGTAGAGACGAGGTTTCACCGTGTTAGCCAGGGTGGTTTCAACCTTCTGACCTTGTGATCTACCCGGCTGGGCCTCCCAAAGTGCTGGGATTACAGGCATGAGCCACCGCGCTCAGCCTTTTTGATGACTTCTTGAATATCAACTTGAGGGAACTGCCTTTATCTTCTAAATGGGGAGGCCAGGTAAAGCTTGGCTGTGAGTCTTCAGTAACAGCAATCTGTTGTTTTTTAAGTTACAGAAGTATAGTTGACCTTCTAGTATGAAGATAGTCTGTTCTAAATATGCAGAGTGAGATAATTAATGTTTACAGGGAGTATTTAGCCCTCATCACTCTAGAAAGCTGTAGTGGCCAGCAGTGTTCAAACTGCGTTTAAGAATATAGGAAAATAGGCGAGGCATGGTGGCTCATGCCTGTAATCCCAGCACTTTGTGGGGCTGAGGCAGGCGGATCACAAGGTCAGGAGATCGAGACCATCCTGGTTAACACGATAAAACAGCATCTCTACTAAAAATATGAAAAATTAGCTGGGTGTGGTGGCGGGTACCTGTAGTCCCAGCTACTGGGGAGACTGAGGCAGGAGAATGGTGTGAACCCAGGAGGCAGAGCTTGCCGTGAGCCAGATCACACCACTGCACTCCGGCCTGAGCAACAGAGTGAGACTCTGTCTCAAAAAAAAGAATATAGGAAAATAGAGATAAATGGAAGGTTCTGGCCTTTATTATTTTTCTTAGGAAATTTTGACTTACATTTCTTAAGTATATTACTAGTCTCTACTTCATGATACTTTTTTATTTCAAATTAAATTTTCTCTAGGTTAGCAGAGAATATCTATGTTTAGGTCTTTCCTGCTGTTAGTAGGGATTTGAGCTTTTGTACAAATTCACTTAACTGGCATTGGTGTAGTCTTTCTACTCTAATTTCCAACTTTGTAAAATTGGGAATAATAAATAACCTACCTCAGAGTAGGAAAATTTAATAAAAATAATTGTTTTTGGCAAGTGGAAAGCCTTCCTGGTAATTCCAAATAGCATTTCTTGCCAGATCATGTACTTACAGGAATACTTGACTTTTCAAAAAGTATGTTTTGAAATAATACCTATTTCTTATTTTGTCTAACTAAGCTTTTAAAACTTGCTCTTTAGTACCTTGCTTGATAAATTTAGAAATCCCATTTATTTTTACCTTCCATGTGCAGTGACTTAATGCGAAGGGAAAAAGTTATTTTAAAACAACAAAAATTGCATAAATGCATCTATATTTGTCGTAATAGCCTGACAGTTTCTTGATGTAGTGTTGTGTCCACCATAATTATATTACGAATGACAAATTTATATTGTCTTATATCTTCTTTCTCTTACAAATTTCAGGGGGTGTTTCACAAACATTTTTGACATGCAGTGATTATAAATTTATTTTACATGACAGCCCCGTATGTATTTACTGAGAGAAAGTCTGTGTTTACAACACCCTGATTCACTGTGTATGTATATTTAAAATTCTGATAAAAGATTCATGGGACAATACTTTCTCTTAAAATATTTGATCCTCTCATATTTTTTCTCTCTATTCTGTTTTTTTAAATGTTGCTAGCAACCTGCAGTTAAAAAAACATTGGTCTATTTTGCCCATATAAATATGAGCATGTAGGTTTTAAATATAAGGCTAAGAAGTGTAGATAATTTAATGTGCATAGATTTTGTGTGTATAAGGCCGGGCACGGTGGCTCACGTCTGTAATCCCAGCACTTTGGGAGGCCGAGGCGGGCGGATCACAAGGTCAGGAGATCGAGACCATCCTGGCTAACACAGTGAAACCCCATCTCTACTAAAAATACAAAAAATTAGCCGGGCGAGGTGGCGGGTGCCTGTAGTCCCAGCTACTCGGGAGGCTGAGGCAGGAGAATGGCGTGAACCCCGGGGGGCGGAGCCTGTAGTGAGCCGAGATCGCGCCATTGCACTCCAGCCTGGGCGACAGCGAGACTCTGTCTCAAAAAAAAAAAAAAAAAGATTTTGTGTGTATAATCAAAGTAAAGCTTTTTTTTTTTTTTTTTTTTTTTTTGCTGAAATACTGTTTTTAAGTGGTGCCTCCTAAGAACTGTCTATGGCAGGAAAACATGTTTATTGTTGGATATTAATAGAGTGGCTTAAATGGCTGATGAGCCCTTTGTAAGAGCCAGCTTTTCCTCAGTTTAGCCAAAATGTTGATCTTACTGAATGCCCACCTTTGCCATTTGCCTGCTTATTCTCGACTGCACTGTCTCACTTTAGTAATTCACTATCCTTATTCTTTTAGTCCTTTTGGCTGGAGAATTGTTCTCTTGAAATTCATACAGTTGGATAATCTTTCTAAGAGCTACTTAAAAATTACACTTTCACAAATATTCCTATAGGAAACTGTTATGTATATTTTAAAAAATTTAGCCATACATTTTAAGAAAGGGGAAAAGACTAATATTAATTGAATACTTACTATGTTTTTTTAATGTCTTAAGTACTTTTCTGGGCATTTCATTTAAATTATTTGATTCTCACAACAACTCAGAGTCAGAGCAATTATTCCAATTTTATAATAAGGAAGATGCAGATAAATCATAAATAAATCAATAAATGATGTAGTAATTTGCTCAGGGTAAGTGAACAAACCATAATTAAATTCTGTTCTACTTCCAGAGTCTGAACCTTAAATATTTTTTGTAAATACAATGACTCTTCCTTCAAAATGTACATTTGTCCTATTTATAATAGTAATGTAGTGACTCATTATGGAGGAATTAGAAGAAACATTTTGGTATATTTCCTTTCAGTCTTTTAAATACTGTGTTATAAGGTTGAATTTATGTATTTTCAGTCGTTCTGCTTTTTTCACATAGTATTATTTTATATATATACACACATTTTTATATGGTAAATATTTCTTGAAATTGACATTTTAATGGCCACTTGATAATGCATTATGTGGATATATTCTAAATTAATTTTTTTCTAGTGGGCATTAATGATGTTTCTAGTTACAGAGAGGAATATTGGTAAGCAGTCTATCTTTGTGTATAAATCAGTGTCAGTGTCTCTCCTTTCTTAGATAGATTTCCTGGAAGGATATCATTTAATTAAAGGGTATACACTTTCTAAGGCCACTTGATGTGTCAAATATGTATTTGACAATTGTTGAATTGTCAAACATACTCATAATGTATAAATTAACAAGGCTCAATCTGATTGACTCTAATGTGTGACTATAATCAATTTTATACATAAGAATAGCTTCAGCTTCCTTAGAAATTAGCTCTGGGAGTGACTTTTCATAAAAATAAAATATTTTGGAATGAAATGCAAACTAGAGTAACTCAGTAAAAAAACTTTACTAATTCAATTTTGTGTATGCTCATTTTTAATTTAAATATGGTTAACATCGAATATGGTATTTTGTACCTTTTTGCAGCCAATTTCAAGGACTATCTAGTATAGTCATTGGTTAATTGACTAGAAATGTGCATCTAACTCATGGTCCAATAGGCCTTCCACAAACATAGGCATGGGTTAGTTTCTCGGAATTATGAGAAATGCAGCGTTAGTGGTTTCTGTATAAAGCCTTTTATTACAATCTGCTTTGCAGCTTGTGGGATTTATTTTTTTTAGCCAGTCTTTTTTCCTGTAACATAATGCTTACAATATTCTTGTACTCTGGATAAATATACTGTGTCTACTGATCACATCAATGGAACTGTGCTATTACGATGCCATTTAGGGTTTTTTTCCTGAACTACTCTACATCATCTGAGAGGTAGATGTTAATGGATTCTGTGTCTTTGAGATATAGACCCACGAAATTAATCATCTAAGAGTGATTGTGCCTCTGTAGTAAATGCTTACTTAAGTCCCTCTTAATCATTTTCATACTTAAAAAAAAAAACCAAACCCGTAAACTGGTCATCAACTTAGAAAAGCCATTTAACTCTTTATTTCAGAAATTATTTTTAAACAATTTATATTATCAATCTGCTATCCTCTAAATTTTCTGAGGTCTAGAGGCACCATTTTGAGATACAGAGGAATAAGAGCATTCCTGTTTCCCAAAAAGCACTGGAAGCTGTGATTGGCTTCATGTGATCTCTAAAGCAAAAGTCTTTAAGTCTAGTTGTAATACAGTATTAGGGATACAAGTTAAGTCTTTCTGTACTGATGTGCAGAGCTTCACTTATAATTTGCATCATATTCAGGTTAAGATCAGATTATACCTTTAGTGGCCTTCAATGGCAATAATTAACCTGGCCGGGCGTGGTGGCTCACGCCTGTGATCCCAGCACTTTGAGAGGCCAAGGTGGCTGGATCACAAGGTCAGGAGTTCGAGACCAGTCTGGCCAACATAGTGAAACCCTGTCTCTACTAAAAATACAAAAAATTAGCCGGGCATGGTGGCAGGCGCCTGTAATCCCAGCTACTTGGGAGGCTGAGGCAAGGAGAATCGCTTGATCCTGGGAGGTGGAGGTTGCAGTGAGCCAAGATTGCACTACTGCACTCCAGCCCGGGCGATAGTGCAAGACTCCATCTCAAAAATAAATAAATAAATCTAACACATACTTAATCTTATTTAATCTTATAATATGCGGAAGCCTCTGAAATTACTTAAAAATTAATTTCTACCTCCTTCATAAGAGGTTACTTGGGACTAAAACTTTTTAGGTATTTGGAGTATGAATATTAAATTTTATCAGAATTACTTTCAATATTTTGTTTGGTAAGAGTCTTCAAGTGATTCCTCTTAAGTGTGAGAAGTTTTACACATGCCTTTCTGAGGTTATGAGTATTTGTACTAACTCGCAAATTACTTTAGTAAGAAAATATAAATTTATTTAATGTTTTTGTTATGTACAAATATATTAAATGAAATAATGAATAATGCCTAGGGAAACACAACAATAGCAAAGCAAATACTTGTGGCTGCCACCCAGTCATGGCAATCCTTGGTGTTGTGTGTGGTCTCTGATGCCATTGTCCTGTCTTTTTCTTGTCTCTGCTCTCCCATTATGCCATTGGCAAGGAGTTGAGAAGTTAGTCCATTACTTCTCTGACAAAGCGTGGTACAGTACAATTTCGGATTTTTTCCTACCACCTTCCTCATAATCACTTTTTTGGTTTTTTTTTCCAGTTTGCATGATGCATGTCAGAGCCTGCATGAAAGTACAGGCATGTTACAGATGGCTCTATTTCCACCTTCCTTTTTATGGTTAAAATGTATTTAATAATAACAATTAACTTGTATGTACCCAGGAATTAGCTAAATTCTATGTCTGTTATGCAGTAGCATTATTACACTTTAGAACATTTCCTGCTTTCTATTTGGTACACTTTGACATATTTTTACTCCATCAGGAATTGACATTTTAGCTGCCATCTTTTGCTAATAACCCTAGAACAAGAATGCTTATGAAAACTGGCATGAGTGCTTTTCTGTATGCTAATGCTGTAGATCTTTGAAGTGTCATAAAACAGTAAAGGTGAACTGTTTTGCTCATTGGTGGGTACTACTTTGCCTTTTTTCATGTTCATTATGTTTCCCCCAATGGGTCACTGTGGAATCACCTCTTTATAGAAATACTGCTCCACACTGTGGCTTGAGTTTAGTATCTGAAAGTTATCCTGGGTAGGTTAGATCATCTAGGAAGGAAATAATAGGACATTATCCAGGAAAGTTAGTTCCTTAATATTGGTATTATATCTGCCTGTAGTGTATTAAAATAATCATCTGGTTATATTGTATATTCTGAAAGCCTGTGAACTCATCAGAACTAACCAAATTGCACAGAATATTACATTTTAATGCTGTATTTTAAGAAATTCTCTGATGGTTCAAATTCTGGCTTTGCCACTTGCCAAAATGTTTGAATTTGAACACGTTAACATTTTGTAACCCCAGTTTACTCATTTATAGAAAGAAAAGAACAATGTTTCACCTAGGGGTCTCGTGATAACTAGAGATCATGCATGCAGACTCAAGAGTTTGAATCTGTACCCTTGGAAAGAAGGGAACACTGTTCTCTAAGAGCCCAGAGTATAACATTTCTCAGGTATTTATGTGTCAGGCATTGTACTGTTACTGGTTATTATTTGCAACAATTCCATGAAGTATGTATACTGGTATTACCCTCATTTTGTAAATTATGAAATTCCATTTCAGGGTAGTGGGATTATTTTTACCCAATATCTCGCCTCAGTGATAGATCTATAAGTGATAGATCCAGGATTCAAATTCAGATCAGCCTGATTCTAAAAGCTAAGTGACTCAATATTGTGTTGTACTACCTCCTTTGTAGAGCCATTGGAAAGTTCTCTCTAAACTTGCATGTCTTTGCTCTGGTTCTTATCTCCAGGAAGGCAGTTAAAGATCCTTGACTTCTGTGTCATATCAAATATGCTTGATGTGGATTCAAAACATAGATAGTGTTGACATTATTGAACTATGTATTTGAAGCCTAGAAACCTCATATTCTAGTTTATTATTATATTCCTAAAGAACTTGCTTTTGTGTCGAAGACCCAGTTACAAAATAGCTATGGCCTGAACTCATCATTCTTATATGCTTTAATAATCATAGATGAAATTTATTGAGCACATACTATGTGCTAGGAAGTCCTATGCTAAATGTTTTACATATGTAATCATATTTAATTATTAGAATTTTCTAGTAGCTGAATGCTTGTTAAGACACTTTTCCCAACCTATTTCTAGTCTTCAGATAAAAAACATTTGGTGGCTAAGCTTTTAAAAGGTCATTATGAGAGCTACTTGTGTATAACATGCAGTCAGTATTTCCTACTATCCTTCTAAACATGAATCATTAGGCTAATCACAGACTTATTTGGAGGGAACAATGGGTTTTTCCTATTAGATTATTTTTCATCAGTGTTTATTTTTTGAAACTAGTTTTTATTTAATCATTAATGCTTCATCATTGACCTAAATCACTTTGGTAATTCTTGGCCAAATAAGTAATTCTTGAATATACCACTAATATTTATTTATTCACAATCATTTATCTAGCAAATATATATTTAATCCCTACTTTGTGCCAAATACTAGAAATACCAACCATAATGAAAAGTGAATAAAGCATGGTACATGCCTGAAAGGAGCTCCAAGTCTTTGGTTATCTTTGTAAAGCAGCTTAAAATAGACATTTACGATTATCATTAAAGATGTCTACCAAGCCTTTGCACAACCCCCCTGTAGTGCCTATTTCTGACATTATTGAACTTGACACATGGAACTCTTTAATCTGAGAATTATCAGAATGGTGTGCTGAAGTTTACATATCTAACTAAAGTAAGACTTGAAGTTGCTGAGTTCAGTTAGAGGCACTTAGCCCTATAAGGCTGGGGATAGGTCCTCATTTTGATGCTTCAGTAACCAACCCCTCCACAAGTTTCAGGATTAAAGTTTTACTCATTTGTGACTATAGGGAGTAGTTAAGATATGAGATCTTTCCTGAAGTCCCCCCAGTAGTGGGGGGATTCCTTTTGCCCTCTAGGTTTTGTGGGCTTCGGAGGCTATGAAATCCATGGATTAGTGGACAGCCTTCCCAAAGGCCTTTTTTGGATACAAGCCAATACCTCATCTTGCCTGTCCCACCTTCAAGTCTTTTTCAGTCCTCTCCAGATTTTATGCCAAATAGCTTGCGATATGGTTTTTCTGACAATTTCGTCCCCACTGGTTACATTCCTCACTGGTTCCACTGGAGTGATCATTCTAAAACACACACATTAGATATTCTGATTCCTCTTCTTAAAATTCATCCACATCTCATCATCTACAGCACAAAGTCATAGCTACTAGGAGCTGGCCCTTAGCTATGCTTTTGCACTATCCTTTGAAATTCAGTCTAAAATTTCAAGTGACCAGAACATGGCATGTTCTTTTTTTGCCTCTGTGTTTGGCATGTACTAGCTCATTACACATCTTGTTTACTTGATAAACTCCTATTCACCCTGTTAAAACTCAGGGCAGATTGTTCGTGGTTCTGGAATGCCTCCTGCGACCTCTCCAGGCAGGCATGTTTTGTTTTTGTTCCCATATGTTGTTATGCTTAAGACATGATCTCATCATTCCTTTACCTTATTGTCTCCCTCACTAAGCTCCTCAAGCACAGGAACAAAGTTATGCTCAGCCCCAGATTTTCTCACTCCTAGTACAGTACATGATACATAATAAACATTTTAAAAGTGTATAGTTTTTGATATTTATTCCTATTTGTCTTAGCCGTGAGGATATGGGATCTTTTTGTATTTACATTCTAAAAATGTCTGAGGGCATCCTTTTAATGACCATAGAAGCTGCAGTGGATGTGGGCAAGATGAATTAACATCTGGTATTTATATGAACACAGTTGAATGTTTAGAATTTGGGGAAATTGTAGCAACAAGCCATCAGAACACATCTCTGCCTTGCTTGCTAGAGGTTAAGAGGTAGCTTGTTGTTCAACTTGCTAGCAGGGGTAATTAGCGGCAATCCAGTCCTTAGTGGGTAACCAGTTCCATGTAGTCCTCCACATATCAGGAGCAAGTTGTTTCCTTGTTCCTCACATGATAGGTGTTTCTTATTCCTCGTGAAAGAGACTTTTTGTTTTTACAGTAGTGGAATTGATTTTCCAAATATAGTTACCAAATAAATAATAAAGCAAGACATCGATTTGGGGATAGAGAAATTATATCATGCCACCAAAATTAATTTTTAATAAAAATATAAAATTTTATTTAGCATATGGAAACCACTGATTCAGTTAATGTAATTCACTAGTAGTATAGATGTCAAACTTGTAGTTTAGACATTTCTTTATAGAAATGTTAAATTCCTCTCAGTTGACTCCACATTTTGTTATTCTTTAAAAACTGGATGTTTTCTAATTCATTAATATTTGATATGAAGCTTTATTGCATTTAATACAAGTAGCTTGTCTTTCTGACTCTGCTGTATTTCTGTTTATTTCTCTGATAAGCAGTGGTCAGTTGGGTACTGTGAGTAATCAAAACAGTACAAGTGGTGAGTACAAAACAGTACAAATTTATAGTTCACAATGGCCCTTTCCTGGGCATTTCTGGAGGTTGGTTGTCTTAATAATCAGTTTATTACCTGTCTTAATTGGAAAATCATATTTTTATGCTTTTCACTGATAGCACATGTTTATACCTTTTTTTTTTATTGGCAATAGACATATTGCAATAAAGTCCATTTTTAAATTGTCACTGATATTTTTGGAAGTCTTAAATTGCTTTAAGAGTTTTAACTTGGAACTAGAATATCTTAACCATGTTTGAGGGTGAAAAGGAAAAACAAATCCCCATTCAACCAACCAATTGATGGTGCCTCCTTCCTGATTACTTTTTATTCCCTTTGGTAGATTTTGGTTTGTTTAATATGGTCCTGCTCTATTTTTTCACTAATCTTTCAAGGTTTTTGATCACTTTGGCACAGTCATTTTTATCTAGGGAACCCCAGGGACAATCTGTTGATTTAATTATGTGGTGATTTTAGTATCTTCTGTTTTGCAGGACAGTTCATTCATTTTTGTGTTGATGTGCTGTGAAAATAACCAGTGACTTTAAAGTCTGGGATATTTAGCTTGAGGCAGCAATTGAGCTGACTTGTTTATTTCAAACATTCTGCAATATGATTTGATGTGACATATTTCTGTACAGATTAATTTTGAGTAGTCACTGTCTTAATTTTTTTTTTTTAATGGCAAGTCAGCCGTATGCCATCATAGCCAACCATCCTCCATGAGTTGATGAGCCTTGCTCTCAGTCACTCCCAGTCCAGCCATAATCTAATCCCTGGCAGCCATTGTCCAGTGCTGGTCAGGGAGGTGGAAGAACTGAAAAAACACAAATGATGCAGTATAAATAGATCTGCCCCTTCTATTGGGGAAATTAGAGCTACTATGTAGATTTATTTGTGGATTAGCATAGCAAAAAAACTTATTAGTGAGAAATGGCCCTTCGAATTTCACATTGTAAAGCCCTTTGCCAAAGTCTTTGACATTTTAGCCCACATTATTTAAAGAGTGTGTGTGTGTGTGTGTGTGTGTGTGTGTGAGAGAGAGAGAGAGAGAGAGAGAGGAGAGAGATTATGCATTTGTAGCAAATACCTCTGTATCAGGACAGGCCCAGTTGGCCCTGCCCCATATGTTTTAACTATTTGGGCCATTGAAAGATAGCTTTAAGATTTGTATTTTTTACTGGATACCCCCAAATTGTGGAAATTGCATAGTTCCTCTGATGTTTTTTGAAACATAACTACACAATGAGCTTCAGGGAAGGACATGTGAGGCACGTAGACCGTAAGAACCTTGTCATAGGCTTCTGTTCTTTAGTTGCAGTTGAGACAACTTCACATTTGTTTTACTCTGAGCCATCATTCAAAAGGCTGATTAATCTAAATTTAAGTAAATGAATGTTTACTTTTGGTTAGGGTAGATCTGTTTTTCACATATCAGCCATAATAGGAGTGAGACAGAACAAATAAACTTTGAAACATTTTATTTGGAAACTTTTCAACAAGAATATTAAAAATAGGTTAGCATTAGCTAAATGTCTTGACCTATATTTGTTAAATAAGTAGAATTTCACATAAACTGAGAATATAGTGATTTGCTCTAAATCTTGTTTATCTGCTGGTGCTTTTCATTCTTGACAGAAGGACAACACTTGTTAACGTGGTGTACAACTTTTTTTTTTTTTTAACTTTAATGTAAGTAGTATTCCAAAGGTTACAGTTAACACCTGAATGCTTTGTGGAGGTTAAACCAAAAGCTATAGAATCATTCTGTCAAGCTCTAAGGTTTAAAATACCTAATGAATCCATTATGGCAGGAATTTTTTCTATAATAAATTAGTACTTTAATGTTTTCTTTTTCTCATTTAATTTTGAATCTTGTTCAGTGTTTACTGCCTGTATCATTTTTTGTTTGCATTATCACTCTTGTATGTGTCTAATTTGCTTGAATATTGCAGTTCATTTTTTAATTAAAAGAAACTCCACATATTTTCCATATTAAAGCCATAATAAGTACCAACACAGCCTAATTGGTATTTATATTAAATCTGGGTGGAATTTCTAAGAACTTGTTGCTAATGTTGTTTTTAATTTTAACAGCCTCAAGTACTACAGCCTTCCAGCAGCCTTCCCAGACCCACAGACCACACCCAGGGAAAACTAATAAAGCCACAACACATCGAGGCCCGCAGTGAATGCGCAATCCAAGACATGCATCAGGGCATTGCACATCCGGAAGAAAGCTTTACACACATCTTGCAACAAGAAAGCAACTATGGTTTGGAAGAGCAGCCTTTTTCATCAGGCCCACAATTAACAATGGATGTGGCTAAAAGTACACCTTCTGAAGCAAACTTAAACATTACTGTAAATGCTCAAGAGCCTTATCATTTGGCAAACAATCAAATTAGTGACATGCAGTTTATACCCACTTCTCTTCAGACACCTCCCGAGTCAAGTACAGTAGACCAGGCTAAGAGAGTTGGAAGAAATCAGTCTCCGCCAGTGGGTTATATGTCTCAGCCCAAGTCCTTGCAGCTTTTAAAGCCATCCATATTGAGTTCTTTGGTACCGCCTCCAGTTTCTGAATCATCTCCAAGTAGGACTCCCACTTGTAAAAAGTCACCAATAATCACAACATGTAATTCAGCAAAACTTCAGCCAACATCTAGTCAAACAAATCTTGCAAATAATCAGAATTTGAAAGCATCTAAGCTCCGCCCCCCCTCAGGCTCTTTCAAACAAAAACAAACAAACAACCCCCAACTAGAGCCTCAAAGCTTCCAGGCCAAGACAAACATCCCAAGGCCACTAACACAACGAAAAGAGATCATGCAGAATCCAAATGGCAATTTGCATTCTGGGGATTGTTTGGCCTCTAATCGATATTCTCGTCTTCCTAAACCAAAGATACATTAAGTACATAGCCATCACCTGCCAATTTGTTTCTTAAAAACAATCTCTTCTGTAATAGCTTTATGTGCAGCTTGCAGCTTGCTACCGTGGTGGAGGTTCCATTGAAAGCCTGCAGATCTTAAATTAAAATGTAGAAGCTTCTACTAGTTTGGCTCCTTCATTTTATATCCTGGTTGAAGTACATGCCATTTGAGCATAATTATCTCAGGTAAACACGAAAGTTTGCTTACCCATTTCAGAGGCCTGCCAAAGGCCCAAATCATGTTATCCATCCCTCTTCAGAAAATTCATAATATTTTACTGAGCAGGCAAGAAGTGTGCTTTGCTGGTTTAGTCTTGTTAAGGTCTGTATTTATTGTGGTTGTCAGAACCTCACCACTTTTCACTTGTCTCTTCTGTGAATATGGCTACTATTTTAACTAAAGATATGGTGATAATGGAGGATGGTAGTCTGTAAGCAGAGTTCTGGCCAGTGTTTTGTATATTTAAAAGGTCTATGCAAAGCTTTGTGATGAATAAAGGAGATTAGGCTTTTAATGGAAAGTCTATGTAAGTTTTATTTTTCCTTGCCAGGGTCAGTCAGCTAATGTTACTGTTGATTCATTTCCCAAATTCCCCAGGCTGAAAATGTTTCTTATTACATATAAATCAGTTATATATTCCTTTACATCTTGTTTTACAAACACATGTGCATGTACACACACATATACACATACATACCATTTATGTTTGTATTTGTTACTGGGTAAATTTTGGAGAGCTTGAGATACACCTTGAAACCTGTACCTAAAGATGTATTCATTTGTAACATATGTTGGTGCTAGAGTTTTGCTGGTAATTCAGTTTTGAACCCTTAGGCTTATGGATCCATGATAGCCATTTTAAGGTTCCACAGCATTATGTCTTTAATTGTAATATTTATATTTATTGATTTTCTGCTGATATCTGAAGACTGAAATAATGAACTTGAAACATTTGCACAAAACTTTGATGGGGTATAAATATACCATATATAGGGATTGTAAACTATTTTCTATAGCAAAACAAGTTAAAATATTTTGAGAAAAAGAACAAATTTAAATAAGACTATCTTGAGAAAGCTGGAGTTCATAATATTCTCCCCCTCCCCCACCTCCAGTCTCCTAGGTTTCCCTTTTCTGTGGTTTTTGCTTTTTTCTGTTTGTTTTTTGAGGCAGAGTCTTGCTCCATTGCCCAGGCTGAAGTGCAGTAGCACAGTCTCGGCTCACTGCAACCTCTGCCTCCCGGGTTCAAGCGATTCTCCTTCCTCAGCCTCCTGAGTAGCTGGGACTACAGGCATGTGCCACCATGCCTGGCTAATTTTTTTGTATTTTTAGTAGAGATGAGGTTTCACCTTGTTGGTCAGGCTGGTCTCGAACTCCTGACCTCAGATGATCCACCCACCTCGTCTATGGTGTATTTTTGAAAGACAATTTTTTAAAGGTAGATTTGGGAAAAAATTAGAATTGAAGATGGGAAATTTTGTTTTATTAAAAAGGTGCTAGAAGGTATTTCAAAGACAATATTCTTATTTTAATACACTGTAGAAGGTAGGTGTGGAACCTCCATGCTACCATGTGCACGAACCTAATTATGCTTTGGGCCACTTGTCAGTTCAGTAAATCTGCCTTCCTCTTCTCCCAAATCGTGTCATCTTTAGATTGTTCACCTGCAGCTGCTTTAAATTAATTAATATCTTTCAGATAGATAACCTTATAAGGAGAATGTTTGTTTTGAGCAGCTGACCAAAAATGTATCAAACAGGATTATGGCCAGAAAGTCACTCAAATTTCTAGAGGTTCCTTTAAAAGATGTATGTTGATGAAATTGCCCCTTTATGAGAAAAACAACAGCAAGTCTTTTAGTAGAAATTTGAAAGAAGTGTTTGCTACCATTTTGACCCATTATTCCCTTACCTATCAGATGAATTTGCCATTCACTGGATAGAAACCATTCTTGGATTTGGTAAGAGGTGAGCAAGACAAACCTTGTATCATACTCTTATGTACCAGCACTTCTGATGGAGAAGCAGAGAAGTTCAGAACGTTCTTCACATAGTCCAGATACTGTTAGAGTCAGGCAAATCAGCAAAGCACTTATTTGTTTATGGAGATGACCCATGATGGCTGCAGTTGTAAGTGGGCATACCTGTTCTATCATTTTGAAGGAGAAAGAAAAGCGTTCTCACGTGTTGCAAATATGTGAATCATACTATATTCCCCTAAAGTAAAACCAGTGACTTAGTGGTTTTTGGTTTATTTAGAAGTTGGTTTATGGCTTATTTAGAAGTTGGTTTAGACGCTTATGAAACATTATTTACGAGTTGGCCTTATCCTTAAGGGAAAAGTTCTAAATTTTTAAATTTATTTTTAATTCCCTAGTCTGAGGGAAATGTCTTTATTGTCCATTACATAAAAATGTTGACTCCAGTAATTTATTTTTCTCCATTTTTTCCTCCATGTATTTACTCCATTTTTCTCTATTTTTTTCTTCCCTGATGGATTTGCAGGAATGTTAACCAATTAGCTCAACTTTTCTCTACCTTTGTTGAGTCTTAATCTTTTAGAAGATAGGCTCATCGTATATTTATGAAGCATAATATATTAAAAGAAAACAAATCTAGGATGCTTGCATGACATAAAGTATTTGCCTGCAGTTTTCATTAAACACTGCAAGAATATCATGCTTGTCTGCTTCTTAGTAAATGTTAAGTCTGAAATGGAAGTGAGGATGTAACTCTACTGAATAATCAAAGATCATCTTAGATTTGGCTTGATCTGTGTTTATTGCTTCTATTAATGTAAATCAACTCTGTGCCAAATCCTCCTCCACAGGAACACAAACCATTTATTGTCTTAGTTCTAGTGGTATCAATGAAGATAGTTACAGTATATGAATTCTAAGTCCTGAGGAAGAAATTTTATGGGGTTTGTTAAGTTTCACATTTGTGTGAGAGGAAATTAGTAGAGTATTCAGACTTCGATATTTGGCTGTTAATGGGATGCATATCAAATTTTTAAAAGAAAGCTTGGCCTAAGGAGTTTATTGGTACAGGTGCAGATGATTTTAAGGCATTAAAGGATTAATAGAGTTGTGTCATTTAGACTGTTTCTAATAACTGAGACCATCTAACATTTTTCTTTTGGAGTCTCATTTTTATTTGTGCAATATTTTCAGGCATATAGGCTACTGTTCATTGTATTTATATATATATATATATATATATTAGAGTTTACTAAGTACTTTAACAAGTAAAAATCTGAATATGAAAGAAAATATCAGATTTGCACTTTAAATGAGCTTAATTGCTTGAAGTTGTGCCTGAAATATCGAAATGCCTCCTATTGGGTGTGGCTTTGTTGAAATAAATTTGTAATTGTTGCTGTTTGAAGATATCAGTACAGCTGTTCACAGAAATGTATTCCCAGCATGTCACTTTTCCCATTAAAGCACTAAGTTTTCTTTGAATGTTCCATTGTCCTGATAAGTATTCTACTTTTTTCTCAGTACATCAAAGAGAGCGTGATCCCCCTACAGCTGTCACTTCCAAATGTTTCTGTAGCATAAATGGTGTTACAGACACTGGGGTGCACTCTTGGTTTCTGAGCAGAGTTGTCATACTGGTTTCCTGGTCTCTAGGGCACTGGGGATGTACTTTGAAATCACCAAACAGGCTTGCAATTAAGATCAGTAAGGCTGCAGCAGCATTTCAATTTACTTTCCATCTTACACAGTAGTTTTTGTGTTTTTAAATTCGTTTGGGTGGTTATGTTTGCATGCTTAAGCACACATTTGAAAATTAATTACAGCTGTACTACCCAATGTTTTTCCTTGGGGATAATGGCCTTGTTCCTTTTTAAATTCTGATGCTTGAATTCTATTTTCTAATGATCTTTCACATCCCCCTTTAGGTTTTTGCTGCAGCAATTTGAGAGAGTACTTTTGATTAAATAATTCTGATGGTGGGCACCAATCTACAACTATGTCATTAACTGAAGATACATGTTTTAATCTTGTTGGGAATAAGCTTACCCACTTTCTCCTTGGTAAAGCATTTACTTAACAAAATAATACCCGAGAATGTAAGGTCTCTAAGTCATTACTAACAAAGAGCAAAAATAATATCTGCAGTATTGTTTTTCCCATTGATTTTAAAAGTCAGTTTAGAGTACAAACTGTATATTAGAATTTGCCTGTAAAATGAATTCTAAAAAACAGATGTAAAGTCTCTCCTGAAAATGTTGGCATAGTAAATAAAAATAAAGTTCATAATTATAAAAGTTCTCTTGTCTTTCTCAACATTGACTCCCATAGTTTACTTTTTCTTTGATATCTTTTTTCCCACAAAGATCTAAGATACTGTTCATTTGCTTATGTTTTTCCCAACTCTGATACTTTATTTTACATGCTGCCTTCACACACACCTTCACACCCCAAGCCCTGATTGAGTAGGAGTTGATCAGTATTTTGTTGTTGTGTCTTCACAAATTCTGTAAGTGATCTGGTACTTTCGTTTCCATTGTAATAAAATATCTGCTTTATCTTAGAATATTGGGATAATGGTTAATGGATATTTCAAGAAACATTAGCACCTTGGATTTAGAATGCTGTACAAGGAAGAAAACACTTGTAATTTTAATTATTTTGTCTTAATTGTTTTTAAGCAGTATACAAAATAGCTTGAGGCAAGAAAGGTGTTTAGTGAAATTTTACATAATTTTTAGGAACAAAAGGAATAAGGAATATATATTTTTTCAGTTTTACAGTTTAGTCAGATGCGATAGTCATGTAGTAAGAGACAAAAAAGTTGATGCAGTGATATGTTATTAATCCAAAATGTTTACATGAATTCTGGGAAAGGAGGAAATTGGATTAATATTACGTTTGATAATAGCATTTATTACCTCTTAAGACACCTGTATGAACTTTAAGGCCATCTGAGTTCTTAATTTTGCAGAATTTTGCTCCTTAGGTCAGCTAAATCGGGGTTCTTGTGTCAGGACCGGGAAAATGTAGACACGCGGACACATTGAAGTGTGTGGGGAATGGAATTCATTGGGCAAAAAGGAAAAAAAAAACTCAGCAAAGCGAGGGGGGAATCCTGCTAACAGGCCCCCACCTCACAGATTAGTTCCAGGCCACCACACATGTGAGCTGAAGAGCTCAGGCTCTTCCCTCCTGCCCAAGGCTGGAACTTCCCGTGGCTCCACCCAGTTCTTCCAGTGCACAGGCTGGTTGGAGATTCTCTGGGGACCCTCCCGCTTATCGGCCTTCTGCATCTATCATTAACAAGTACTTTCTTATACTAAAAGTTTTCCCTTTTAATTTTGTCATTAAGTGTAGTCATTTCAGTTTCTTCATTTATAATCAAACGCTGTTGATTGCGCGTTTTCCATTGTGAAAATATTTTATCCCTACAGAAAAGACAAGCCTGAGTTAAAGAATTGACTTCTTCCTCTGTTAACTTGGTTTAAGTAAGTTTGATGGGATGTCTTACCTGTGTCACTTGCTGTGCTGGCTGCAGGGTGTACAAAGGTAACGATGATACAGGTTCTGCCTCATGGAGCTTAGGAACCCTAGGGGATTTTTAACATCATCCAATCCATTGCAGCACTGAGCCCTTCCCTTGCATTCCCTGTTTATTATCTTCCTTTGAACCTACCAGTCTCCTTTGACGTTTCCTCTTCAGTTTCATTTCATTCTGGCCTTTAACTCCCTTGCACTATTCTCCTCTTGGATTCTATATTACGTTTATTCTTGTTTGGTTGCATGCCTTCATTTCCCTAGAAAACCTGGCCTTTTATTATTTTATCCAAGAACGAACTTCCTCTTTAGCCACTATTAAATACTCTGCTTTCTACCTTAGGTTCTTAGAATTTTATTTTAAGACTTCTCAACTATCCTAAGGCCACTGTCCCTTTTAGAACCTCAACCCATACAATGTTGCTTTCTGAAGTCTACCTTTAACATTCAAATTCATGTCCAGTCTTTTCCTTCCATCCCATTCTCTTGGATAGATCAAATATAATATGGTCTACTTGATGTTTTTGGTTTCTATTAAATTTTAATTTTTATGGATATATAATTTTACATATTTATGAAATACCTGTTATTTCGATACAAGCATACACTATAATCTGTGTAATTGGGATATCCATTACCTCAAACATTTATTATTTCTTTGTGCTAGGAATATTTCAATTCTACTCTTCTGGTTATTTTGAAATATACAATAAATTATTGTTAACTATAGTCACTGTACTGTGCTACTGAACACTAGGTCTTATTCCTTCTAACTGTATTTTTGTACCCATTAACCATCCCCTCTTTATCCCACCTCCCCACCACCCTTTCCAGCCTTTCGTAACCACTATTCTACTCTCTACCTCTGTTAGATCATTTCTTTTTTATCTTCCACATGAGTGAGAATGTGCAACATTTGTCTTCCTGTGTGTGGCTTGTTTCACATAATATAATGACCTCCAGTTTCATTCATGTTGTTGCTGGTTTCCTACCATTTCTTGCCATGGAGTCTCTAAGGAGGAATTTAGGTCATCCAGAGAAGCCTTTTCCTCACTGATGAATTCTCCCACCCATACACACAGCCCTCAAATTAGCATCTTTTCTGTGCAAAAATCAGAGAGGAAGAAACAGTTCCTCACAGGCACTTCTCTGGTTTCTCAACCTGAAAAATGGTATTGCTATTTTCCAGATTTCAACCCACTCCTTAATCGTGACATGAATTCATTCAGACACCCATTTTGAGTATGAATAATCCTTCTTTGGTAATATTTTAAGTGATTACAGAACAAATGCTTTCTGCAGCAAAAGTATACCTGAAATGTCAGTCTACTAAAGTGAAAGGTAACTATTCCCCACAAGAAACATGGTCGAAATGCTTGTTTTGTGCACAGCCCTCGTTTCGGTCTCATGGCAGGAGGTGGATGAGACGGAGACCCTGCAACTGAAGAGATCAAATTGCGACATGACAAGAGGGATCCCAAACAAAGCACTGTAAAAGAGCTAGTGGGCAGGAAGGAGACGTTTGGGACCACAGGTGAACTCGCTTCCAAAACCATTCATGCCGGGCGCGGTGGCTCACGCTTGTAATCCCAGCACTTTGGGAGGCCGAGGCGGGCGGATCACGAGGTCAGGAGATCGAGACCACGGTGAAACCCCGTCTCTACTAAAAAATACAAAAAATTAGCCGGGCGTGGTGGCGGGCGTCTGTAGTCCCAGCTACTCGGAGAGGCTGAGGCAGGAGAATGGCTTGAACCCGGGAGGCGGAGCTTGCAGTGAGCCGAGATTGCGCCACTGCACTCCAGCCTGGGCGACAGAGCGAGACTCCGTCTCAAAAAAAAAAAAAAAAAAACCATTCATCCTTGACAAATGTGCATGTGTGTTAGGATTTGTTTTTAATTACAGCTAAATAAAAATTAGGCCACTATCACATAACCTGTAGTAGTAACGATACATTCCATGAACCTGAGACCTTTTTAAGCACGTATCAGTTCAAAATACTTCTGAATTATCAGGAATTTAAAAAATTTTCACAAGTTTTAGCTGAGGTTTTGCATTTGTAGTAGGTCAAATGCAAATGTGAATTGCAATGAAAAACAAAAGTAATAGGACCTGTGATGGATTGTTAATGCAGATAGTTTCTTAAATTGTGTTCCAGAGTTTTGCTGAGATGCAAACACAGATGCTCTAAACTCCCTGCTGCCAGGGGCCGCCTCCACCAGGTTCAAAGATTCAGGACTAGACAGAGCTCACAGGAGGTGTTTGGGAAAGGGTTTGGGCCAGACCTGGGCTCTCAGAACCCTGGTCCTTGGTCTGACTACTCTCATTCTAAGAAGAATTTCAACTAAGGGAAGGGAAGCAGAGCACACAGTGCTTTCCTGCCTTTCAGAGCTCCTAAAGAATTCAAGGGGGAAGCAAAGGAGACCATGGACTTAGAACTGTTTGTGAATATTACAAGAAGCATTACTAAAGTCACAGAACAAACCACAGAAGTACAAAGGGCCAGTATAACAGAACAAATTAATGATTTTTGCTATTAGTCAAAGAGATGCAAAACAATGGTGTGCTACTTACATACCTTTATATGCAAAGAACTGTTTAAAAGAGTGGAACATTGGAAAAAAAATGTCTGACAGTAGGAGAATGATTACATTATTTATATGACAAGATGATGCCACAGTCAGCTAATGCTCTTGGAGAATATTTACTCAAAATATGTATAATAATATTTATTCAAAATATTCGTATTACAACTGAGGACAAAAGCAAATTTACAAACCCATGAATGTAGTACAATATCAATACATATATGCTTATAAATACCTATATAAAAGAATAACTTCTTAATGGTGGCTGAATTATTGGCCATTTTATTTTTTATCTTTTTATACATTTTCTGTTTTTTAAAAATGGTGAGACTATGCTCTTATAATCAAAAAGTGCATGTGTATGTCTGTGTGTTTAATAACAGGGTCATTTCTGTTGCCCAGGCAACATTTGTAAAGCACCTGGCATATAGGCATCCAATAATTAATCTCCCTTGCCACAGATTTAATGAGTGGTCTTTGTCATCATGGGATGATGTTTCAGAAAATTTTAAGTCACTTATGCAAAGACATAGCAAATGGCCTATTTCCCTGACCTTAAAACTAGTAAGACTGCATTATTGTTTTACTCCTTCTTTTGTTCTGGTAATTGGGGTTGGGAACACATTACCTTATGAATCAGGATCCATCCACTGTCAGTGACAAAATCTATTTCTCCCAAACTTGAATAGTTTGTTCCCTTAGCATGGAAGCTTGGAGAGATTCATCCTTACTTATGTCAACCCTTCTCTGTGTTCTTTGTGTAGTATTTTCTTATTAGTCATCAGTTCCATCTACACCATCCCAAATAGGAGTGCCCTAAACAAAATCTTTATAGATTGACAAGTCCATTCCAGCGTCCTGCTGCATGAGGGCTGTTTGCTGTGGGATGTCAACTCTTAGTATATTAACTGGACCTTAGTGCATAGTCTGACGGAATGCAAATTGCATTGGACGTATTTTTATAGCATGGCTCGATGGTGCTGGAAACCAGAAAAGACAGATCCCAGGGCTTTGCCCCACACACTAGTTACAGGATTGAGGATTCCTCTGGTTTGTTCAGCCACTGCTCTGCTGCCTCCTGCCTCCCAGGCTGGGATGAGCTAAAGAACAGGCCATCTAATTCTGCTCACTGGTTTCAAGCCACGGAAGGAGACACTAACCTTTAATTATAACATTTACTTAATGGTTTCCTTAAAGCTAAGCTAATGCTACTCTGGTTTGGGGTGAGTGGGGAAAGCCTACTAGAGTCCAGTTGCCCAGCTCTCAGCAGCACAAGGCCTGGTCAGAGCTTCCTTCCTTAAGGAACAAACACACAAGACTGCATGAAAGAAATAGGACAGGAAAAGGAATCCTAAAGCAAGCAACTGTGTTAAAATCCAAGCAGGTATTGACTTCTTTTGTACAAAGAAGTAAAATTTTTCCCACAACAACTATTTTTCTCTTTTTATCAATATTTAATTTTCTGTAACCACACTTCACCACCACTTTTCTAATAACTTTTAACTACAAACAAAGTTATGTGACCATTTTTCCCTGCCTGAGAAAATGGGATTTTTTTCCTTTCTTCTGAATACTGCCCTCCCCGCACCCCCTCCCAACCCCCCACCCTGTGACAAGCTCAGAACATCGAAGGCAAGTGTTTTATGCACCGTGTACATTCACTGTCTGACTCTCTGCCAGGTTGGAGGGGAGAGCAGAAATTCGTGCTAGCCAGGTCAGGTTCTGTGCACAGGGATTTGGGCTGCGGGAGAAGCTGCTCTTTATCCTCTTCTGCCTTAGGGCAGGCAAGATGGGAACACTCTTCTTAGCATCTTTTAATCCATGTTGTCTGTGCTCTGTCACTCCTGCTTCTGTGTATTCCCAATAGTCAAAAGAATTTTGCCCAGTTTCCCTCAGTCCTTTGCATTACACGTTATAAATTACATTTGAAGATGCATCTTTGCATAAGGCATCAGGCCCTGTAAGCCATCCCATCCCCATCCCCACTCAACACTCACTGGTGAGAAGATAAGCCATTTTTTAAATGTTTATTTTATTTTTTTGAGATGGAGTCTCACTCTGTCACCCAGGCTTGAGTGCAGTGGTGCAATCTTGGCTCACTGCAACCTCCACCTCCCGGGTTCAAGCGATTCTCCTGCCTCAGCCTCCTGAGTAGCTGGGATTACAGGCGCCCGCCACCACTCCTGGCTAATTATTTTTTTTTGTAGAGACTGGGGTTTTACCATGTTGGCCAGGCCGATTTTGTACTCCTGACCTCAGGTGATCCACCCACTTTGGCCTCCCAAAATGCTGACATTACAGCATGAGCCACTGTGCTTGCCAAACCATTTTTTTTTTAAAGTAGGTTAGTTTTCAAAAGCTGTGTGGTCTCATTTTACTGTTTTTTGTTTGTTTGCTTGTTTGTTTGAAGAGTCATTACTTTTTGAAGCACATTTTACATATATAATTTATTCCAAGTATACAATTAAGAGATTTTTTATAATAAAAAAATTAGCTGAGCATGGGGTGACATGCACCTGTGGTCTCAGCTACTTGAGAGCCTGAGGTGGGAGGATCACTTGAGCCCAGGAGGTCAAGGCTACAGTGAGCCATGATTACACCACTGCACTCCAGCCTGGGTGACAAAGTGAGACCCTGTCTCAAAAAAAAAAAAAAAAAAGATTTTTTAGTAAGTTTACCAGGTGTGCAACTTTTGCCATTTAGAATATTAGAATATTTCCATTACCCCAACTGTTAATCTCTGCCCCCTCTTGATTAAGCCAAACATCATCTACTTTTTGTCTCTATTTATTTGCTTTTTCTGGACCTTTCACATAAATAAAATCATATCAGATGTATTCTCTTGTGTCTGCTTTCTTCCACTTAGCATAACAATTTTGAAGTTCACCAAAAATCATAGCATGAATCACATCATTTTTTATTGTTGAATAATATTCCATTATATGAGCATACCTTATTTTGTCTATTCATTCACCAGTTTGTAGACATTTACATTGTTTCTAATTTTTGGCAATTATGAATACTACTGCTAGCAACATTTATGTGTAAGTCTTTGGACATATTGAGAGAGGAGGAAGGAAGAAACCCGTCAGGCAGGCAATTAAGGGGAGTCCTGGGTTGAGTTCTTTCAGACAAAAGAACAGCCTGCAGGCACAGATAAGAGACCTTGCACCGTGGGGCTTGCCTGAGACATGCCCACAGCCTCACAGATAAGAGCAGCTACACAGGAGATTTGTCTAGACATGCCTGCAATGGAAAATTCTATCCCCTGACACATGCACAGTAAGGGGAACAAAACAATGTGGAGTAACTCAAGCTAAGGACCCACATGCACACTAGGAGTGTTACCAGGGGGTCCTTGCACTCAGAGCTCTCAAGATGGTGGCAGGCCACTTCCAAGATGGTGGCAAGCCTCTTGTTCTCTGACCTGGGGTTCCTGGCCTCACAGATTCCAAGGAATGGAATCTTGGGCCATGCGGTGAGTGTTATAGCTCTGTTAGAAGCCATGGGTCGTGGAAGAGAACTGTGGAACCCAGCGACTAGGGTTCAGCTCGATTAGGATGAACCCAGGCACTTAGCCGTGGAGGAACAATGGCAAGCCTTTAGCCTGATTGGGAGTAGCAATGGGTGCCTCACTGGATCAGGAGCACAGAGGACACCCTGCCAGATCCGGAGGGGTGGAAGTCAGCAGCGGGCATGCGGCCGCGGCAAACAGCAGTGGTGGATGGCAAGCAAAAGCTCAGCTCGAGCCGTAACAAACTCAGACCAAAACAGTGTGCAGTTGCAAGATTTAAGAGTGAAAACAGAGCTCCCATACAAAGGGAGGGGACCCAAATGGGGTAGCTGTTGCCAGCTCAAATGCCTGGGTTTATATCCCGATCATTGTCCCTCCCGCTGTGCTCTGAGGCGATAGATGATTGGCTATTTCTTTACCTTCTGTTTTTGCCTAATTAGCATTTTAGTGAGCTCTCTTTACTACATGATTGGTCAAGTGTGAGTTAAGTTGCAAGCCCCTTCTTTAAAGGTGGATGCGGTCACGTTCCCAGCTGGGCTTAGGGATTCTTAGTTGGCCTAGGAAATCCAGCTAGTCCTGTCTCTCAGTACCCCCTCTCAACAAGAAAACCCAAGTGCTGTTGGGGAGGTTGGCCGGTGACCACTCTAACTGCTTCCTGCTGAATTGGGGCATAGTAGGAGTTGTGCAGTTGAGATTTCCTTGGGAGGGGTGCCTTTGATGTCATTAACATTGGAGCATGGGCTAGCAGGCCAGTCCAGGGGTCTGCAGTAGATCTTAGTTATGGACTGCATCTGGGGTTCCATTTGAAGAACCATTTATAGTTTTACAGCTTCCATTCTAGAAGAGACAAACTTAACAAGGAGGTTAAAGATACAGGGAGTGAAATGTATGGCCTGAAGTGCAGGGGATTATTTCTTTGGCACGCTTCACAGGCCCTGACTATCTACTTGATAGTTTTGAAAAGGCCTGGTCCAGTAAATAATGATTTGGCCCTCTGATGGGTGCTATCAACGCCTAAGTGAAAGGTTTGGTGAAGGATTTTAAGTAATTTCCATTGGTTAGCTACAGGCAAAAGTATTTTTTCCTTCTTCGGTGGCTAGCCATCCTAAGGGGAGGAAACTATGTCCTTGTGAGAGGCTCCTCATTCTATTTCTTCTGCTGGGTACTGGGGCTTGGTTTCCCAGAGGGGATTACCCCATACTAGTGGTCCTTCTATAAGCATTTCTAAGGGAGGGTCCCGCCTTGAGGCTCCTTTGGCTTCAATATCCGCTTGGTGGTTCTCTTCTATTTCCCTATCCTTTCCAATGACCCTGGTAGTGTAAGACTGCCACCACTTTAGGTTTCTGTACAGCCAATAACAATCTCCTAATGGCTTCCTGATGTTTGATAGGTGTTCCCTTGGAAGTTAGGAATTCCCTTTCTCTCCATATTGCTGCGTGGGCATGGAGGACTAGGTAAGCATACTTAAAGTCTGTATATATATTTACCCTTTTTCCTTCTCCTAATTCTAGTGTATAATGGCCCCTGCTTTTGCTAGGATGTCTCTCCCTAACAAAGGAGTGGGGCTTTCAGGCATAATTAGAAAGGCATGTGAAAAGAGTAAAGTTCCACAGTCACAACTTAGTGGCTGGGAGAAGTATCTAGTGACTGCCTGTCCTAGGACCCCTTGGATAGTGATGGATCTGGAGGACAGTTGTCTGGGACAGGAGAGAAAGACTAAGAAGGCCACGCCAGTGTCCAGGAGACAGTTAACCTCCTGGCTCTTAATGGTCAAGCATACCCCAGGGCTCTGTGAGGGTGATGGCATGGGCTGGCACTTGCCCCCGGCACCGTCAGTCCTGCTACTGGATCATCTGGTTAGTGGCTTCTGACTCAGAGGACCTTGTCCCCTGGGGCAGTGGGCCTTCCAGTGATTCCTTTGACATAAGGGGCATGGATGAAGGGGCGGCTTACTTCTATTCAGACAATCTTTTTTAGTGTCCTTGTAGACCGCACTGGAAGCAAGCCCTATTAGGCATTCGATTTGCCCAGGCTTTCCATGTTCCAGGGCCTCCCAAGTCTGCTTGCCTCAGGGCCATGACTAAAGTGGTGGCCTTTTTCTTACCTCGTTTGTCCAGTTCCACCTGTTTCTCCTGATCTGTATTATAAAAAACCGAGGTTGCCAAGTTCAATAGAGTTTCTAAGCTTTGCTCGGGGCCTAAGGTAGACTTTTGAAGTTTTTTTTTAATGTCTGCAGCTGACTGAGTGATAAATTTATCCTTTAAGATTAGTTTGCCTTCAATAGAGTCAGGTGACAAAGACGTATGCTTCCTCAATGCCTCCCTTAGTCTCTCCAGAAAGGCAGTAGGATTTTCTTCCTTTCCCTGTGTTATAGTGGACATCATTGAATAATTTATAGGCTGCTTCTTAGTTTTCTTTAGTCCTTCTAGCACGCAAGTTAGTAAATGTCTGCAGCACCAATCTCCATGTTCTGATTCTGCGTCCCAGTGAGGGTCTACACTGGGAACTGCCTGCTGGCCTGTGGGGAATTGTTCTCTTTCCTCTATTGTCATCCTATCATTGACCTAACTGAAATACCAGAGGTCACCAAACTCTCAGGCTGCAGTTATGGCGGCACTTCTCTCATTTGGGCTTAGTGTCTGATCTAGCAGTTAACATTATAGCTCTCCATGTCAGATTAAAGGATTGTCCTAACCCTTATAAAACATCAATATCACCATCAGGGTTATCTGAGAATTTACCTAGGTCTATTTTATTTATTTATTTATTTTTTTTTTTTTTTTTGAGACGGAGTCTCACTCTGTCGCCCAGGCTGGAGTGCAGTGGCGCAATCTCAGCTCACTGCAAGCTCCGCCTCCCGGGTTCACGCCATTCTCCTGCCTCAGCCTCTCCTAGTAGCTGGGACTACAGGCGCCCGCCATCACACCCGTCTAAGTTTTTGTATTTTTAGTAGAGACGGGGTTTCACCATGGTCTCAATCTCCTGACCTCGTGATCCGCCCGCCTCAGCCTCCCAAAGTGCTGGAATTACAAGCATGAGCCACCGCACCTGGCCTTACCTAGGTCTATTTTAATTTGCTTCAAGTCTAACAGGGAAAAAGGTACATACACTGTGACCGGGCCGAATTCTCCAGAATACATCTTAGGGTCGTTTTTGCCTTGGGGGGGAAAATTTCCTATCTGAAAAAAAAAAACAACATAGGGACGCCAGCACCCCTAGTCGTTTCCCGATGAGCATTAGTCCTAGAGCATCCTCTATGGTCCTAATGCTTATTCCTTTCCAGGGTGCATAATCACCCATGGACCTCTGCTTATCGGATTAGTTATGCTCACCAATGCAGCAGTCCTGCATCCTTTTTCCCACCTTTCTTGACCACAAAGAAAGGGGTGTGGGCTGCTGGATTCTAGTGGTCTTTTACCAGCGTGCCCAACATTGCCTTTGTGCTCAGGGGTGAGTCCTAGAGCTGGGCTGTGTTCCTGAGTATTTCATAACAACCCAGTTGCCCCATCAGGATGCATTCCCATAAACAACAGTTCTTGTGCAAATTCGTTTCAGAGAGGGTGTAGGTAACATTTTGAGTCAGGATTACGATAGAGTTTTTTGATTCTGTAAGTACTTTAAGGCTTGGCTGAGTGCAAACGGCTCTAGCATTTGAGGAGACCAATTATTAGGCAATTCTTCTAACTTTGCTTCCACAAGAGTCTCCCTATCAATTACTGAATACCCATTGTGTTTTTTTTTTTCTCAATCACCTGGGAGGAACCATCTATCCTTGTCCCGAAGGGAGTTCCTCCTAGGTCTGGTCAGACCTTTGTATAGTAATTAATATTTAAATCTCCTGTTAGGAAACCTGCTGGGTCAAGGGAATTTTCAGTGGTTAATGTTAAATCACCTTTTTCTAACAGAATAGCCCCATACTTTAAGATTTGAGTTAGTAAGCTACCTTTTTGCTTTTTTGACTTGGGATAATTCTGAACTGGTGAGGTGTGCTCACAATGAGGTTTCCTCTAAAAGTTATTTTTCTACTTTCTTCTGTTAGCAAAGTGGTTGCTGCTACAGATTGAATGCATTTGGGTCATCTGCGGGTTACTGAGTTAAGGATTTTTGATAGGAAGGCTATGGGTTTGTCAGTGGTCTCAGTGTTTTCAGGCTGTGCCCTTGTTTTCACTGACAATAAGGTAGTATTGGAGTGTTATAGGGTCATGGAGAAGACCTTCAATTATCAATTATAAGTTTTAAATTTACCCTGGCTTTTAAAGGAATAGGGCACACTTTTTTCTTTACTACTTCTTTCTCTTTCTTTCTCTCTTTGACTCACTCTTTGTCTCTCTCTCTTTCTCTCCCCTCTGTCTCTCTCTCTCTTTCTCTCTCTTTTCTCCTAACCCTTTACAAACATGGGGCCCTGGCAAGGGTGATGGGGAACGGGTCCCATATAACTGCCCATGTCGAGAGCTGTATGCCTAAATTGGGAGGGACACCGGGGACAAGACTCTCTGGGTCCATAGCCTAGGGGCCTATGGATGCAGAGTAGAGCTTCCTTAGATTCCTTTGGAAATACAACTTGCTAGAGGAAATGAAAGTCTGAACCATTAGTACCTAGGAGGCAGGGATTGGAGGAAGCAGATTCAGAGGTAAGGAGAATTTTGGGGCTACACTTTCAAGAAATTCGTGGTTGGGACCCAGGAGGTATGGGTCAGAAGGAAAGGTAGAGGCAAGGATGCAGAGTAGAGCTTCCTTAGATCCCTTTGGAAATACAACTTGCTAGAGGAAATGAAAGTCTGAACCATTAGTACCTAGGAGGCAGGGATTGGAGGAAGTAGATTCAGAAGTAAGGAGAATTTTGGGGCTACACTTTCAAGAAAGTCATGGTTGGGACCCAGGAGGTATGGGTCAGAAGGAAAGGTAGGGGCACACACATGGGTGACTGTTGAATAGAGACTTCTGGCTGTGCCATGAAGTTAACTCAACCAGTTAATGCTGGGAGTTTGGAACGACAGCTTTCTGCATCTAGTCGGCCCTTGGCTTCCCCAGGAAAATTGAAACTGGAAGCTGGTTCTAGGCAGACCAACACTCCCAACCCAGAAGGGTTAGGGGTTGTTAGAAAGTCCTTCCCCAGACAGCCTCACACCTGAGTCTTAAGTCCCACGGCCATGCTAATTGTTTTTAACTGGTGACGGGTGCCTGGTATTTTCCTCCAGTTCTAAGGAAGGATAGTACGGAATAGCAAGCGAAAGTGGTCCAATATTACTCACCGCTTTGGAGGTCCTTACATGGTTGTCAAAACATTACTGGGGGGGTCCTTGCTCCCAGAGCTCCCAAGATGGTGGCAGGCTACTTCCAAGATGGCAGCAAGCCTCTTATTCTCTGACCTGGGGTTCTTGGCCTCACAGATTCCAAGGAATGGAATCTTGGGCCATGCGGTGAATGTTATAGCTCTATTAGAAGCCGTGGGTCGTGGAAGAGAACCGTGGAATCCAGCAACTAGTGTTCAGCTCGATTAGGACAAACCCCGGCACTTAGCCATGCAGGAACAATGGCAAGTCTTTAGCCCGATCGGGAGCAGCAATGGGCACGTCACTGGATCAGGAGCACAGTGGACACCCTGCCAGATCCGGAGGGGTGGAAGTCAGTGGCAGGTCTGCAATGGCAGCAAATGGCAGTTGTGGATGGCAAGCGAAAGCTTAGCTCAAGCCATAACAAACATGGACCAAAACAGTGTGCAGTTGCAAGATTTAATAGAGTGAAAACAGAGCTCCCATACAAAGGGAGGGGACCCAAAGGGGGTAGCCATTGCTGGCTCGAAGGCCTGGTTTATATCCCAATCATTGTCCCTACCCCTGTGCTCTCAGGTGATAGATGATTGGCTATTTCTTTACCTTCTGTTTTTGCCTAATTAGCATTTTAGTGAGCTCTCTTTACTACCTGATTGGTCGAGTGTGAGCTAAGTTGCAAGCCCCTTGTTTAAAGGTGGATGTGGTCACCTTCCCAGCTAGGCTTAGGGATTCTTAATCGGCCTAGGAAACCCAGGTAGTCCTGTCTCTCAGAAGGATGGGGTGGAGCTACCAGAATTTCATGCCTTATGCAAATGAGACATGCAGCTCTCATTGGTTTCTTTTAAAAGCCTCTGTATTCAGAGGCTTGTGAGGACAAGCAACCCTTTTGCTTGTGAGACAGCAACCCTTTTTTAGGATCCCTCTCTGTGGCAGAGAGCTTTCTCTCTTTCTTTCCCTTATTAAACTTCTGCTCTAACCTCACCCTTGGCATGTATGTGTCCTTGATTTCCTCGGCTGTGAGACAAAGAACTTCAGGTGGCACCCCAGAAAACGAGGCCATTTCAATATATTTTCGTTTCTCTTGGGTAGATACCTAAGAGTGGAATTTGCTGGATCATATGAAAAATTTATGTATAACTTGTTAAGAAACTGCCAAACTGTTTTTCAAGTTGGCTTCACCATTTTATGTCCCTAGTAGCGACGTATAAGTGTTCCCATTTCTCCACATTCTTGACACTTGTTACTGTATATTTTATTATAGCCATTGTGCTGCATGTGAAATGGTGTCTCGTTGTGCTTTTGCTTTGTGTTTTCCTAATGACAAATACAATGAGCATCTTTTCATGTGCTTTGCTTATTAGCCATTCATATACCTTCTTTGGTGAAACATCCATTTAAATCTTTGTCCATGGTTTTTGATGGGCTTGCTTATCAAGTATGAGCATTCTTTGTATATTCTAGATACAAGTCACTATCAGAAATGTGTTGTGCAGATATTTTCTCAGTCTGTTGTTTGTCTATGTCTTTTAGGGCATAAGAGTTTTTTGATTTTGATGAAGTCAAATTTATCAATTTTTTTCTTTTGTTTTTTGCTTTTGGTGTTATATCTAAGAAATTTTTGCCTTGCCCAAGGCCTTGAGGGTTTTCTCCTATGTCATCTTCTAAAAGTCATATTGTTTTAGCTCTTACGTGTAAGTCTGTGATCCATTTTGAGTTAATTTTTGTGTATGGCATGAGGTGGGGGTTAAAGCTCATCTTCTTGCATGTGGATACCAAATTGTCTCACCACCATTGGTTAATAGGGCTATCCTTTATCCAAGGAGCTCTCTTGGCACTTTTGTTGAAAGTAAATTGACTACAAATAAAAGAATTTATTTTCTGGATGGTCAGCTCTATTCTGTGGATCCATACATCTGTTCTCATGCCAGACCACACTGTCTTCATAATTGTATTATAGCTTTACAGTGTTTTGAAGTTAGGAAATTAAAGTCCTCCAAATTTGCTCTTCTTTTTCAAAATTTATTTGGCTATTCATGGTCTTTCATAATTCCATATAAATTTTAGGATCATATTGTTAAGTTCTGCAAAAATGCATGCTGGAATTTTGATAGGAATTGCATGGAATCTATTCAGTTTGGGAAGAATAGTCGTCTTGTCAACACTGAATTTTCCAATCCATGAACATGAAATGTCTCTAAAATTATTTAGATTTTTAAAATTTCCCTCAGCAATGTTTTATAATTTTCAGTGTAAAAATCTTATACTTCTTTTGTTAAATTTATTCCTAAGTATTTTATTTTTTGTTGCTGTTGTGCAAGGAATTGTATCCTTAATATCTTTTTCAGATTGTTCATTGTTTATACATAGAAGTGCAATTGATTTTTGTATATTGATCCTGTATCCTGAGACTTACTGTGCTTATGATATGGTTTGGCTGTGTCCCCACCCAAATCTCATCTTGAATTTTAGCTCCCATAATTCCCATGTGTTGTGGGAGGGACCCAATGGGAGATAATTGAATAGTGGGAGCAGGTCTTTCCTGTGCTGTTTTCATGGTAGTGAATAAGTCTCACGTGATCTATGGTTTTATAAAAGGGAGTTTCCCTGATCATTCTCTCTCTTGTCTGCCACCATGTAAGATGTGCCTTTCACCTTCTGACATGATTGTGAGGCTTCCTCAGTCATGTGGAACTGTGAGTCCATTAATATAAATTACCGAGTTTTGTGTATGTCTCGATCAGCAGCATGAAAACGGACTAATACAGTAAATTGGTACTGAGAGTGGGATGCTGCCATAAAGATATCTGAAAATGTGGAAGCGACTTTGGAACTGAGTAACAGGCAGAATTTGGAACAGTTTGGAGGGCTCAGAAGAAGACAGGAAAATGTGGGAAAGTTTGGAACTTCCTAGAGACTTGGAGGGCTCAGAAGACAGGAAGATGTGGGGAAGTTTGGAACTTCCTAGAAACTTGTTGAATGGCTTTGACCAAATTGCTTATGGTGATATGGACAATAAGGTCCAGGCTGAGGTGGTCTCAGATGGAGATGAGGAACTTGTTGGGAACTGGAGTAAAGGTCGCTCTTGCTATGCAAAGAGATTGGCAGCATTTTGCCCCTGCCCTAGAGATCTGTGGAACTTTGAATTTGAGAGAGATGATTTAGGGTATCTGGTGGAAGAAATTTCTTTCTTTCTTTTTTTTTTTTTTTTTTTGAGACGGAGTTTCACTCCTCTTGCCCAGGCTGGAGTGCAATGGCGCAATCTCGGCTCACCGCAACCTCCGCTTCTTGGGTACAAGCGATTCTCCTGCCTCAGCCTCCCGAGTAGCTGGGATTACAGGCATGCATCACCACGCCTGGCTAATTTTGTATTTTTGGTAGAGATGGGGTGTCTCCATGGTGGTCAGGCTGGTCTCGAACTCCCAACCTCAGGTGATCCGCCTGCCTCAGCCTCCCAAAGTGCTGGGATTACAGGCATGAGCCACCATGCCCAGCCATGGTGGAAGAAATTATGAAGCAGGAAAGTGTTCAAGAGGAAACAGAGCACAAACATCTGGAAAGTTTGCAGCCTGATGATGTGATAAAAAGAAAAACCCATTTTCTGGGGAGAAATTCAAGCCGGCAGCAGAAATTTGGATAAGTAACAAGGAGTCCAATGTTAATCACCAAGAAAATGGGGAAAATGTCTCCAAGGCATGTCAGAGAACTTCAAGGCAACCCCTCCTATCACAGGCCAGAGACGTAGGAGGGTTTCCTGGGCTGGGTCCAGAGCCCCTGTGCTGTGTACAACTCAGGGACTTGGTGCCCTGCATCCCAGTTGCTCCAGCTGTGGCTAAAAGGTGCCAAGGTACAGCTCAGGCCATGACTCCAAATGGTGCAAGCCCCAAGCCTTGGCAGCTGCCACGTGGTGTTGAGCCTGCAGGTGCACAGAAGTCAAGAATTGAGGTTTGTGAACTTCTGCATAGATTTCAGAGGATGTATGGAAACACCTGGATCTCCAGGCGAAAGTTTGCTGCAGGGGTGGGGCCCTCATGGAGAACCTCTGCAAGGGCAGTGCAGAAGGCAAATGTGGGGTCGAGCTCTCACGCAGAGTCCCTACTGGGGCACCACCTAGTGGAGCTGTAAGAAGAGGGCCACCGTCCTCCAGACCCCAGAACGGTAGATCCACCACCAACTTGCACCATGCAACTGGTAAAGCCTCAGACACTCAATGCCAGTCTGTGAAAGCAGCCAGGAGAGGTGCTGTATCCAGCAAAGCCTCAGGGGCGGAGCTGCCCAAGGCCATGGGAGCCCACCTCTTGTGTCAGCATGACCTGAATGTGAGACATGGAGTCAAGGAGATCATTTTGGAACTTTAAGATTTAATGACTTCCCTACTGGGTTTTGGACTTGCATGGGGCCTGTGGCCCCTTTGTTTTGGCCAATTTCTCCCATTTGGAGTGGGTTTATTTGCCCAGTGCCTGTAACCCCATTGTATCTAGGAAGTATCTAACTTGCTTTTGATTTTACAGGCTTATAAGGTGGAAGGGACTTGCCTTGTCTCAAATGAGACTTTGCTGAAAGAAGACTTTGGGGGACTGTTGGGAAGGCATGATATATTTTGAAATGTGAGGTCATGAGATTTGGGAGGGGCTACAGGTGGAATAATATGGTTAGGCTGTATCCTCACCCAAATCTCAGTTTGAATTGTAGCTCCCGTAATTCCCACGTGTTATGGGAAGGACCCAGTGGGAGGTAATTGAATCATGGGAGTGGGTCTTTCCTGTGCTGTTCTCGTGGTAGTAAATAAGTCTCACCAGATCTGATGGTTTTAAAAAGGGGAGTTCCCCTGCTCATTGTCTCTCTTGCCTGCCTCCACATAAGAAATGCCTTTCGGCCGGGCGCAGTGGCTCACGCCTGTAATCTCAGCACTTTGGGAGGTTGAGGCGGGTGGATCATGAGGTCAGGAGATCGAGACCATCCTGGCTAACATGGTGAAACCCCGTCTCTACTAAAAAATACAAAAAATCAGCCGGGCATGGTGGCAGGGGCCTGTAGTCCCAGCTACTCGGGAGGCTGAGGCAGGAGAATGGCATGAACCCGGGAGGCGGAGCTTGCAATCAGCCGAGATCGCGCCACTGCACTCCAGCCTGGGCGACAGAGCCAGACTCCGTCTCCAAAAAGAAAAAAAAAAAAAAAAAAGAAATGCCTTTCATCTTCCACCATGATCGTTAAGCCACCCCAGCCACATGAAACTGTGAGTCCATTAAACTTCTTTTCCTTTGTAAATTACCCAGTCTTTGGTATATCTCTATCAGCAGCATTAAAGCAGACTAATAGATCTTTGTATTAGTTCTGATCGTGCTTTTATGGGTTCCATGGGATTTTCTGCACACAGGAGCTTATCACCTACAGTAGACAGTTACTTTTCCTTTCCCAATGTGGATGCCTTTGTTCCCCACCTTGTACTTGCCTGATTGCACAGCCCCCTGTTCTCTCAAGGCTGATGCTGCTGAAGCTGGAACCCCCAAGAGAGATTGACTCCCTGTGGCCATAGACCTGTGCTGTGACCTTTGGTGGCCCAGGAGGATAGCAGCAATGAGCCACAGCTGCCTTCCGACTTTGGGGGGGTGGGAAGGCAAAGCCTGTGCTCACTGTCAGAAGTCCATCACAGGCCCATTTGGCCAGGGGGCATGGCCCCAGGTCTCTGGACCCTCTAATTTGGGACCCCTAGTTCTGAGAGCCCCACTGAAGATTTTGCGTCTGATTCCTACCTTATTCCTCCAAACACACTGTGTAGCAAGAGATGACTGTCTGAGCGCCACATGGTGACCCCAAATTGTTTTAATAAAGTTAGTCTTACATTATTCCTTATCAGTGAGTGAAGCAGTGGGAATCTTAGGAATATAGCACAGAGGGTTTGGGAAGCTGAGTACGCCAGACTGTAGGGCCCGTGGTGTTCAGATATATCCTCCCCAAACTGAGGCAGGGCCTCATGTCTAATATTGATTTTTTAACACAGGAAGAGATTTAGAGAGGGAGGTTGAGGGGGAATCACTTCTCATGGAACCAAGGAGCTTCAGGGAAGGTTAAGCTGCCTTCAGAGGGTTAATTAGAATATCTGAGGGAGTGGAGTTTAAAGAAACAATATTCAATACTATAATTTTAATTTTGTTTTCCAAATCTGAGTTTCTTTTGCTGTAATATAAACTTGAAAATTAAATTCAACAAAATCATTTTTGTTCTTGGAAACAGAAAATATAGCGAGTCTCAAAGGAAACAACATGGAGTTTGGGGGTTTCTATGGTCCTACAGGTGGAGACTGCGCTGGAGAAAACCCAGCGTTATACCCCCACGTGGGTGTGGAATGCAGAAGCCGTCACATAATAATACATGATGTTTATTGAGTGTTCTCTCACACTCAACAATAATAGTTAATGTTTGTTGAGTGCTTTATAAATGCAACCATTATAAATGAAGGACCACTCTTGTTTAGTGTTGATGGAGGGTGCAGTGGAAAAACTAAAACACAGTCCAGGAGCCAAAAGTTCACAATAGTGTTAACTCTTTACTTGCTTTGTCAAAAATGGTGACGGGATCCAAATACACTGCACAATGACATTCGTAAAGAGATTTGTTCACCTCTCCAGCCCACTTCCCGCAAGCCTTCCCCACAGCACAAGCTGCTCCGAGACATCTTTCTTCCCAGTGCACCTACCACATGCCTCCCTCCCAACTCAGTTTCTGACCCCAAAGAGCAGCAGGGCCAGGAGTCAGTTCTCCCACCTTGGCACAAAGAAGAGCCCACGCGGAGGCCTCATTTCCAACATCTCATAGACCAACAGGCACATGAGTGTCACACTGGGGTCTAAAAGCGTGAGTCCATGTGCTGTGCTGGGTGCTTTATGTGTTGATGATGATAATGATGGTAGCTACTAACCCTTGATGTTCTGTGTGGCCAGGCATTGTTCTAAGCGCTTTATACCCTGCCCTCAAATTCTTGCAACATTCCTAAGAAGCAGGCACTAGCCTCACTATTTTACAGAGGAGAAGCTAAGGCTTGAAGTTAGATACCTTGCCTGCACTTAAAGCTATTAAATGGCGAAATAGAATTTGAAACCAGGTCATCTGCATCAGAATCCATGCACTTAATCACAAGGCTACTACTACATCTCCAGCTATATTTCATCTCAGTTCATTTTCACAATAGCATTTCCTTTTTCACATGATAAAACAGAGGCTCAGAGTGTTGAAGGTCAATGGCCCAAAGTCACAGAGCTATTAAAGGAGTGGAATAGGCCGGAGTGGTGGTGGGGAGGGCCGGCGGGAGGATGAAGGCGGTAGTCTATTGTACAATGCTGCCATCTAGTGGTAAAATCTGAAACCTTCCTTCTACATACCCCGCCCATTTCTCAAAATGATTTTCAGTTGCTTAAAGTTTCAGAAGATGGAAACCCTGTCAAATCCTCAAAGTATTAAAATAAAAGTGAAAGGAAAACAACTATATCATAATGGAGGAATAGCTGAGGCAATAGTTTTTAACTGAGAGCGGACTTGGCTCTGAGTTTCCCGGCAGCCAAGGCTAAGAAGGAAACGTGTGTTCCATTGCTTATTGCACAATAAAAAGTCGATTAATCCATCACAAGACCAGGCTTGGACTTCATTTTTAATTCAACAACAATGGCACTAAAGATGTTGTAGGTGCCCTCCTGTGGACATTCATTTACCTGGAAAAGCCAACCAAGGGTCCCAATGGAACAAGTATGCCTGTTTATATAGGGGCCTTTCCCCAAGCAGTCATTCCTGGGATGAGTATGCCCCATGAAGGCTGCAGCAAATGCTATCCACTAGGTCTTTCGGGCCCAGGCACCACCCACATTTATGGTAGTTTTGGTTCAGTTATGTTTCGAAGGCAGCGCTGAGGGCCTGGCCCCTTGGTTTGGACTTTGGGTGGTGGCAGTGACGGTGCTCTGTTGTTCCATGAGCTGCAGAGATGTACTCTAGACCTGCGCTGTCCAATAAGGCAGTCACAGGTCACATGTGGCTCCTGAGCACTTGAATTGCAGCTGGTCTGAACTGAGATGCCCTGGAAATATAAAATCCACAGCAGATTTCAGATAAAAAAGGTAAAATATCTCATTAATAATTGTTATACTTATTACATCTTGAAATAAATTATTTCATGCTGGATTAATAAAAAATAAGTTATTAAAATTAATTTTACTGATTTCACATTATAAAATGTGACTTTTTAAAAATTTAAAATTGCATAAGTGGCTGGCACTGTATTTCTTTCTAGTCTAGAGATAGAAGAAATACTCTAGAGAGAGTATTTCTCTTTCTTCCTGGCTCCAGAGAGAGGTGGACTAGGCACTCTGGTCACCATGGGTAATGCCCCAAAACCCTAAGAACCTTTTGTGTTATTGTGGGAGAACAGTTGTCTTTGTCTTCTAGATGCAGGCTAGCTTAGAATTGAAGAATTTGGCTAAAGTGTTCAGTGGCCCCAAACAACTTTACTCTGCCAGTTGGGACACGTTCTCTCTGTGTCAGCAGGCCAGGGACTGGGGTGGGGGTGTTGTCAACAATGGGAAAGAGCGGCAGGGGGACGCAAGTTTGTTTTCAGAAGTAGGATGAACCACCCGGGCACCTGAAGTGGGTGTCTCTTTTGAAAAGGACTCTTTGGTCTCCAGCTCTACAGTGCTCCTTCCATCACTGGGGTCCAGGTCTGGGCCCCAGGATTTGGACTTCACTCGCGAAGGCCAGCTCTCATTTGCTGATGTATCAGTTATAGCTTTCAGAAGCCAATTTGCAAATTTCCTTTCAGATCTTAAAAAGGCTGGAAAGCAGAGAGATGAGGGCATAAAGCTTTGTAAATTATCAAAATCCCAAGCGCACACATCTTCAAGCACACAGGAACCACAAGTCCCCAATCATTATTGTGGTTCTGCTTTTTCGCCTATGTCATGTGTTACAATATTATGAGTCAATTTCCCAGAAGTTTTAGCTGCTTTTCTCTGGCTGCACCAATTATATCAATAACAAACTCACAATCACATCAAACGACTGTCAACATATCCCAGTGCACCATGCTCCATGTAATGACTAAATAAAGCAAAATTCCTTTATGGATTCTTTGGAATATAACTGATCACAAGTTTGAGAATCTTGGGCTAAATACAAAAGATGGCATCAAGCTCCCAGGCAGCTGGCCAAAATGTGAAGGCAACCTGCCTGGATAAACTTCTTCAAAGTTTCCAGTTTACTCTTAGCACATCTAAGGTCACTATATGAGTCCGTTTTCATGCTGCTGATAGAGATATCTGAGACTGGGCAATTTACAAAAGAAAGAGATTTAATGAACTTACAGTTCCACATGGCTGGGGAGGCCTCACAATCACGGCAGGAGGTGAAAGGCAGGTCTCACATGATGGCAGACAATAGAAGAGAGCTTGTGCAGAGAGACTCTGTTTTTAAAACCATCAGCTCTCGTGAGACTTATTCACTATCACAAGAACAGCACGGGAAAGACCTGCCCCCATGATTCAATTACCTCCCACCAGGTCTCTCCCACAATAACTGAGAATTCAAGATGAAATTTGGGTGGTGACACGGCCAAACCACATCAGTCACACCCCAATTCTTGAATGAAACTGGGTAGGACCAGTGCCCACTTAAATGATCAGAAGGGTGTGTGTGCCTCCCACACTGTAACTCCCCCTTAAATGTGAGTTCTCAACGTCAGAGGTGCATAGGGCTGGGGAGCCAGAAGTATGTGAGGTCTCTTTCTGGGCTTCAAGCAGGGAAGGAACCCAGAAGCCCCCTGCTGAGCAGAAGACTCACTGTGGGGTTTGCCCTTTGGTAAGTCTGAATTTTGGTGGTCGAATTCAAAAGCCTCCTGTAGCGTGCAAAGGACACAGCTTCAGAGCCTTCCAGGGTGGCTGGCTCATGGTGGGCACGCCCCACCTCCTGTGGAATGAATGGATTCCACAGGACTTAGTTGTCTGTTACTGTCTTGTTTCCTGTTACCCTGGGCTATGTCTCTTAGGCCGCCTCCTCCTTCAGGAGGAGCCTCGCACAGGGCTCAGGCTAGAGCTCCCAAGGGAGAGCAAAGCCGTGGGGTGACTAGGTGCTCAGTGAGTCCGCAGGGGAAAGGGAAACTTGGGGAACAGGATGCAGGGCTGTGCTACCCGGCAGCCCTCCTTTCAAAGGGGATGCATCTCTGGCCATCATAAAAGATTCAGTTCTGTCAAGGGCCTTCCAACATGCAGAGCGTGAGTGAGGCCTGTCGAGGGGCCCCCGGGGCCTCCCTCCCTTCGCCTCCTGCCTCCAGATGATGTTTCCTTCCCTGGGGTCTTGGCAGCTGGTCCTGAGCTCCCGGCGGCGCGTTTCCCGGACCTGCGTTCCCAGGCATGGCCACATGAGTGCGCGCGACTCCCGCTCCGCACCCGCCTCACCGGGGCCGGGTCACGATAGCTCCGCGGCCCGTTAGGGTCGCTGGATCCCAGGGCCGGGTCCCCCGACCCTGCCTGATCATCTGAGGGGCAACTTCGCTGCGCTTGGAGATCCCCTTGACGACTTTGTCTGCCAGGACGCCCCAGCGGGGCCAGATGAACGTCCTGGCCTGCGGCTGCACCCTATGGTGAGGGATGGAAACGACGCCCTCCTCCAGGGCTGCAGAGGCGATGAAAATTCCCGCGACCTGGCGACACCAAGTCCTTCTCAAGCGCAGGGGAGAGGGAGGGTGCGGGGGTCCTGGGGGGCTCCCTCGGAATGAGGGGTGGGGCTCCCGAGAGCGCCCCCAGCCAGGGCCAGAAGCGTGGGCGCGCCGCGTTCCCGGTGCTTCCGTGCAACACGTTTCTGTCTCTCCCGTTTTCCAGAGGAAAAAGTTGCCGTGGGAAGCAAGGATTCTCGAGCCTCAGTTCTGTCCACGTGGTGCAGGGCCCCTGTCCAAAGAGGGCCTGGCCCAGCCCTGCCCAGGTTCAGCCAGGTGACCGGGGCTGCAGGCAGATCCAGATGACTACAAAGTGCTCTCCCCTCCATTCTCCAGGCCTCTCCTGCGGGGACCCAGCTGGAAGGCCTATGGGCTCCCACCCCTCAGGGCAAAGGCTGGACTTAAGGGCCAGGCTTTCCAGGTGTCATTTCCTCTCCGAACCTCTGGGTGTCACTCACCTCGAATTTCCTGTCTTCAGCTGGGCATTGGCCGACAGAGCCCAGAATCTCTGCTGTCCCTGCTCAGGTAGAAGGGCTTGGCCTCCTTCCCACAGGCCGTAGTCCCCAAACACTGCTCAGCACCCCCAGGCAGGCTGCACATCTGGATGGGCATAGGGGGAATAGGATCCCACACTCACCCTCACCATGGCCTCAGGCTGTGCAGAGCATGCTTCCAGGTCCTTGGGTTTGGGCAGATGACTTTGGCTAATGGAATACTGGCAGTCATAGAGTTAGCAGAGGCTTTGCAATGTGTTTGAGAGATTGGCTTTGCATTCCCGCACTCCACTGATTGAACCTAAATGAGAAGCATTTCCTCCTGGTAGCTGCTGCCCTTTCATCCTGGATCCCATAATAAGCACACATAGAGCAGGCCTGAGTCCAATCTGCAGTGGGGAGCTGAGCCCTGCAGTCCCACTGCCGGAAGCAGAGCCACCCTGCTGAGCCCAGCCTTGACAAGCATCCAGGGGTCTTCAGTGGGCCACGCTTACAAGCATGGGAATTAGTGCTTATTGTCATATGCCACTGAGAGCTTGTGGAGGTTGTCCAGCAAAGCTGACTGACCAATGTCCTTTTCTCGGTCAGGCCTGAATGGCTTATAGCCCAATTCCATGATACAAATGATATCATTGGGACAACGATGTTTTGAAAATTGTGCAAGCCACTGAGCTCTCTGTCTTCCTAAGACCTTGTGTGGTGTGTATGGTGTATATACTTGTGTGTGTGTGGTGTACGTGTGTAGGCAGGGGAGGACACTATCTTCAGTCAGAGTTCAGACAAATGCCCTGCACGACCAGGACAAGGTGAGGGGCCAGGCTGCTACCCAGCGTCACCCTGGGATGGAATTCCGCAAAGACTTGGTAGAGGGGCCCAACTTGATATAACAACGTTCTTATTAATTGTCTCCAAATCTCGTAGCCTCCGCTTATGGAACAATTGACACCGCAAAGATAGATTCTGATTTTCTTTCCTTTTCTCTGTTGGATGGGGCTACAGCAGCTGTCTTGTCTCATTCAAAGCCATGGAAGACGCCACTGCCAGTTACATTGGTGTTTCCAAGCATCATAGCTTTCCTTCCCTGTAGCTCAAGTACAACAGCATGTTCTTAAGGATCCTGATTTGCCTCGAGTTTACACACCTGTTAAGTGGTTTCCTTTCCAAGAGCCATAAAACATAGTGAATGGTGACCTGGGGGCCCAGCACAGGTATTCTAAAGCAATTAGCCACCAGCCAGGAAAAGCCATTATACGAACAGTGGGCTGAGTTGTGATGGACAGGTCGCATTCCATGAGGATTCCCAATAGAGCTCTGGAAAAGGAGCGAACAGACTCCTTGGCAAGCCTCCGCCTCTACTTTTACCCATTAGCAGCCCTCCGCAGGTGACGGGGCATTACAGCTGGGCTTTGGCTGCTGCGTGCCTCTGCCTTCCTTGCTGCAAAGCTGAACTCAATGGTTGGCTGGGGGGGATTTCTGGCCAGGCGTGGACCCCTCCCCCTCTCCACTCCTCCCCAGCCTTTAATGCTCTGGGGCATTGCTTTGTGCAAAGACAAATAATACCAGGGAGTTGTTAGGAAATATACCCCTCACAGACTCCCTAGGACTCACTGCAGCTGACATCTGAGCTGCTTCTCTTCTAAAATGTTGCTCCTAAAGCTCAAAAACAGGAGCAGATTTCAGCAGCCGCTCCAGTTTCTCTTGGCGTGATGAAATAATGAGGGAGAATTGCCCCGTGACATCTGATACAGAACGTTCCTGTTTCCAGTTTACCCACATAACAAGATGGTTTCATTTATAATGAGATAAGCAGAGAGCGGTGCTCGGGAAGGCCTGGTGTCATTATGGAGCTATTTCTATGTTAATGGCGATGAGAAGAGAATGCAGAAATGGCTGTCACATATTGACAAGGGTGATGTTAAATACGCCTGCTGCGATGCAGCCACCGTGGAAGGCCCCATTCAATACGTGGGCTGAACAAACGGTGGGTGACTTGTATGCTTTGTGGAGAAGGGGGTGTTTGTGCCCCTCTCCGAACCCTCCTTGCCTTGCTCCCACAATCTTTGAAGCCGTCTCTCTCACCTTCTCTCATCAGGCATTTGACCCTCTGCCTACGGGCCAGCCTCCCAGGGTTATCCAAGGCGGGTCTTTGAGATACATACAAAGCTCAGGTCATCAGCCTGGGAGGAGGCCGACCATGCTTTAAGGGGCCCAAAGTTGAAGATAGGGAAACTGACTCTAAGCTGGACAAGGGATAAAGTCATGAGATTAACTGAAGTAGGTGATGGAGAACCAGATCCAAACTTGCTTAAGCGGGAGGAGTTCAGGTGTGGCTGATTTAGGTTTGACAGAAGCCGTACGGATGCCGTTTCTTTCCATCCTTCTTTGTGCTCCTGTCTCCTCCATGTCAGATCTGGTCTCAGGCTCCTACCCCTGGCAGGACAGTCAAATCCTGTTAGGCTCTAGGGGAAGAGGGAGAGTCCCTTTCTAGGAAACTCAGTAAAGGTGTCACTCCCTACCTGTGACCTAGATTGGACCATGTGTTCATCTGTAAAACTGCATCAGTTGAGAAGCAATACTCTGACTGGCCAGGCCTGGGCCATGGATTCTACCTGAGTCACGTGGTCTGCAGGCGATGGTCTTTCGTAAGCCATTGCCAGAAGTCCAGTGAATCATACTTAGCTTCTTTTGGGCTCACACTTTTTGTTTGTTTGTTTTTCCTTCTTGAATCATGGTTGTCTGAGAAGCGAGGAACAGAGAAACTACGCATATCGCTCCTCTCCCTGTCCCATAGGAAGAGGGCTTTAGTGTGGCCCAGAGCCTTCCTGGTTAGGCCTCTACCCTCCCACCCCAGCTGCCTCTCCGACCCAACCCGGTCCCCCAAACAGCATGCTTTTCCATCCTTGTGCTTTTACATGAGCATCTGCCCAAGGGGCCCAGAATTTCCTTCTCTAACCAAAAGACTCCTATGGATCCCTCAGGACCCAAATTGTCTCACCCCTTCTGTGATGCTTTCCCCGAGTTCTTCCAGGCATTTGTCTACGGTCTGACTCCCTGTAAAACTTTTTATCACATTGTTATCTCATGACCCTAGGAGGCTGGGAGCTCCTGGAAGACTGTGTTTTAAAGTATTCTTTATTTTTTTTTAGAGATAGGATCTCACTCTGTCACCCAGGCTGGAGTGCAGTGGCGCGATCGTGGCTTACTGCAGCCTTGACCTCTTGGGCTCAAGTGATCCTCCTGCCTCAGCCTCTTGAGTAGCTAGGACTATAGGGGTGTGCTACCACACCCAGCTACTTTAAAACAAATTATTTTTGGCCGGGCACAGTGGCTCATGTCTGTAATCTCAGCAGTTTGGGAGGCCAAGGCGGGCGGATCACCTGATGTCAGGAGTTCAAGACCAGCCTGGCCAATATGGTGAAACCTTGGCTCTAATAAAAAATACAAAAAAATTAGCCGGGCATGGTGGTGGGCACCTGTAGTCCTAGCTACTCAGGAGTCTAAAGCAGATAATCGCTTGAACCCAGGAGGTGGAGGTTACAGTGAACCAAGATCATGCCACTGCACTCCAGCCTGGGTGACAGAGTGAGACTCTGTCTCAAAAAAAAAAAAAAAGGATTTTTGTAGAGGTGTGGTCATGCTATGTTTCCCAGGCTGGTCTCAAACTCCTGGCCTCAAGCAATCCTCCCACCCTGGCCTCTCAAAGTGTTGGGATTACAGGGATGAGCCACTGTGCCCAGCCAAAATATTCTTTTCAGTTTTTTTTATTATGAAACATTTTCTTTTTTTTCATGTGTTTTTTGGCTGCATAAATGTCTTCTTTTGAGAAGCGTCTGTTTATATCCTTTGCCCACTTTTTGATGGGGTTGTTTGTTTTTTTCTTGTAAATTTGTTTGAGTTCATTGTAGATTCTGGATATTAGCCCTTTGTCAGATGAGTAGGTTGCGAAAATTTTCTCCCATTCTGTAGGTTGCCTGTTCACTCTGATGGTAGTTTCTTTTGCTGTGCAGAAGCTCTTTAGTTTAATTAGATCCCATTTGTCAATTTTGGCTTTTGTTGCCATTGCTTTTGGTGTTTTAGACATGAAGTCCTTGCCCATGACTATGTCCTGAATGGTATTGCCTAGGTTTTCTTCTAGGGTTTTTATGGTTTTAGGTCTAACATGTAAGTCTTTAATCCATCTTGAATTAATTTTTGTATAAAGTGTAAGGAAGGGATCCAGTTTCAGCTTTCTACATATGGCTAGCCAGTTTTCCCAGCACCATTTATTAAATAGGGAATCCTTTCCCCATTGCCTGTTTTTGTCAGGTTTGTCAAAGATCAGATGGTTGTAGATATGCGGCATTATTTCTGAGGGCTCTGTTCTGTTCCATTGTTCTATATCTCTGTTCTGGTACCAGTACCGTGCTGTTTTGGTTACCGTAGCCTCAAAAAAAAATTTTCAAACATTAAAAAAAAAAAATTTAAATATGTGTTCACCACCCAGATCTAATAGATGATAACAGCTTGCCACATTTGTTTTACCTTTGTCTCTCTCTTTGAAGAAATAAAATATTAAAACAATACGACTAAAGCCCCAATACTCCCATTCCCTTCCCCTCTACTCCCAGGCTTCTGAAGTTGAGTTAAATCTCTATTCAGTTTCACACTCTTGAGAATTATTCATGTTAATTTGTAAATATGTTTTGTTCATTTGTACCACAGTAGAGTGCTTTTGATTGTAAGAATAAACCATGGTTACTTATCCTTTTCTCTCCTGGGGAGTACATTTGTTTCTGACTTTTCAACATTGTAAACCTTCTGCGGTGAATGTTCTTGCCTGTATCTCCTGTTGCCAAAGCAAGAATCTATCAGCAGGTACACTAGTGGTGGAATTGTTGGCTTTACGTAGGGTGTGTGCATCCTCAGCTTTAAAAACATTGTCAAGGCCAGGTGCCTTCCCAAGTGCCTTCCCAGCTACTTGAGATTAGAGCCCGGGGGATTTCTGGAGCCCAGGAGGTTGAGACTGCAGTGAGCCATGATTGCACCACTGCATTTCAGCCTGGGCAACATAGTGAGACCCTGTCTGAAAATCAACAACAAAACATGAATAAACATTACTTGAGTTTTCTCCAAGTTCAATCTGATTATAAAATGAAGTCATATTTTGGTTCATTTGTATTTTTGCCCAATGACTGATGGGGCCAAGCCTTTTTTCATATGCTTGTTGGTCATTCAAGTTTTCTCTTCCGCAAATTGCTTGTTTTCCTAATTAACGGGTTGTTGGTCTCTCCGTGCCCTGGAGCCAACTCCTTTGTTTGTTATACACAACCTTGTCTTATCCATCAGTACATCCCTGCATCTTTCTCATTGCCAGACATGGGGCCAGCCGCTGATAAATTTTTACTGGAAAAGGGATAAATGAAGAAGACAAGCCCTCTGGAACCTGCGAAGCTGTTCTGACTGTCCCCTGGGGGTGACCTGCATGAGCACAGGCCTGTTTAGGAGATGGATCTGCCTGGGAACTAGGCACTAGGTCTGAGCAGATAGAGAGCAGTGACAGCCAGACAGGGCAGGGAGATGGTCAATAGGGAGGGGGCTGCTGAGTCCAGTGGACCCTTTCTGGGCTCCACCCTCTAAGCCTTGCTGACTTTGTTGCCAACAGTTCGTCAAGAGGCCACCCTGAGATCTCTGGAAGGCAGTAAGAAATCTGGTCACTTCCACAAAATGCCAGGATCCCAATCCCCTTCCCAAGGTGAGCCCATTAGCCATAATCCTCAGGACTCAGTTAGACATTTAATTTCCAGTTTCTCCAAATCCTGCTCCTGTTCTGAGTCGTTAAACAGGCTCCCAGGCTGTCTCCATTTGAACATGCACTTGGCCAAGGCAGCCCTGGGTGCTCTGCAGGGAACATACGCTAACAGCTCCCCATCAAGCACTGCCTGGGAGAAGTGTGGAGCCCAATCCAGGCCTCATCACGTCCTTAATTTCCAAGCACCACTTGCAGCCACACTGTGGGGAGAATTCAACTCTTAACTGCCTGTGAATGATTCTTTAAATAAATACAGTTTACAAAAAGCTTTGAGAGGACAGGAATCATAGCTGACATTGCCCAGTGTCCCAGCACCTACAATGTACCTGGCACTTAGGAGGCCTCAGTAGTGATTTATTTATTTATTTATTTTGGAGACGGAGTCTTGCTCTGTTGCCCAGGCTGGAGTGTAATGGCATGCTCTCGGCTCACTGCACCCTCCACCTCCTGAGTTCAAGCAATTCTCCTGCCTCAGCCTCCCGAGTAGCTGGGACTACAGGTGCCTGCCACCACGCCTGGCTAATTTTTGCATTTTTAGTAGAGATGAGGTTTCACCATGTTGGCCAGGCTGGTCTTGAACTCCTGACTTCAGGTGATCCACCTGCCTTGGCCTCCCGAAGTGCTGGGATTACAGGCGTGAGCCACCGTGCCCGGCCTCAATAGTGATTTATCTAAGAAACGGATGAAGGGACCAGAACAATTGACATTATCAAGGTGGCAATTCTCTTTGAGTTTATCTAGAAATAGCATTCATTCAAGTAAAATATTGTGAGATAAATATCATCTTTTTTTAAACATTTAATCTAATCATTTAAAACATTTATCTAAAATAATGAACATAGAAGAACAGCCACTGAAATCTTGATATGAAAAATTTCCAGATATTAAACCTTGCTTCAGATATTAAAACCTAATATAAAGGGACAATAATTGAAAGAATATGGTACTGGTATAGAAGTGGATATATCAGTGGACAATATTAAATTGCTGAAATATACCCAAGTAATGCAATAATTTAGTTCACAGTAAACACGGTGTTTCAAAAGGGTAGAAAATGATTATCCAGCCTCAAAGCGGGGAGTCTCTGAGCTCGGAGCTCTGAAGGGCCTTAGCAGTTTGGCGCCTTATAATTGCAAGACCCTATCTTATCAAGAGGTGACAGCTGTTGGGTGAGATGGGGGGAGTTTGCAAAGCTAGCAGTCTCTAAATGGATAAAAAATTGCTTGTTTGAGCTATTTTAAAAATAATTGGATGTGTAAAAATTTTAGCTGGGTGCTGGCAGGCTTTTGAGCTAACAGATCTCAGCCTGCAGTGCAGAAATAAGCAATCCATGGGCTAATGTACAGAGGCCATCTTTGGCTCATTTATAAAACAAGTCCCTGTTGGCAACTTCAGCAGCTACAGCTGGTGGGATCACCTCCCCGCTCTCCAGAGGAGCTGTGTACAAAGGGACTCCATGATGCTTCCCAGTGAGAGTCCAAGGTGAGCAAGCAACTTCCCTTTCTGTGCGTTTTCTTACCCTCCTTTTTCCCATCAGCCTCTCATGATGGTCATGACAACAGGCAACATCTGAGCATTTTTTTTGCCAGGCACTCTGTCAGACACTTTCATGGAAACCATCATCAAATACACAAAGGAAATTTATGAGGTAGCAAATTTATGTATCACCCCCATTCTACAAATGAGGAAAGTGGGCAGAGAGAGATAGAGCAACTTGACCTAGGTTTCACAGAGAGTACAGAGCAGAGCTGGGTTCTGACCCTGCAGGCTAACTCTCCCCCAGTGCCCAGTGCAGGTGGGCTTCCTCACCTGCACACCTCCGCTTCCCTCCGTCCCTCACCCCTAGTTTGTTCTCCTCCTTTTGGTACAAGTGTGTTTCCTGTAGCCCTCTGCAAGGCCTCGTTCTGGTTCTAGTCCTTCCTTCCATATCAGTCAGGGTCCCCCTGGGAGACAGAACCACAGCAGTTATTTGAGCAGAGAGTATTTAATATAAAGAATTGTTTACTAGGGATAAAGTTGTGAACTCCATAACTGAAAGGACATAAAAAAGACTCTAAACTATCACTGACGTGGTGACTGCAGGAAGCAGCACTCACACCTAGGGCTGGAGGAATAAGGGAAGAGAATGGAATTATTAAAACTCAAGCTTGGGCAAAGCCCCTGGAACTGGAACTCAGATTGAGTAGGGCGTGATGGCCGGTGCTTGGGTTTCTGCAATGGGTGGGAGGGTAGATGGGATGAAAAAAGCTGCAGAATGAATCCAGCTGCTGCTACAGGAAGGAACTGCCTTTGCTGGGGCAAAGAGGCATTGCTAGGGTGATGCTCATAGGAGTAGAAGCCAACAGGAAGGAGCAAGTTCTGCTCCATCCTCCAGCTCCCCAGTCTCCCTGAAGCGCCCCCTACTGGTAAAGTTCAACAGGGAGCAGCTGGCAAAGCAGAAATGTGGTTTGCAGCGTCCCTGAGCTGAGATAGAAGGGTGGGTTTGGAGCTGAGAGACAATTACTTAATAAGTAGTACACCTTTCTGTGGCCAAAGTCGAAGCCTTGTCTCTTAGACTTCAGGATATGCGCTTCAACCATTTCCTCTCTGCTAAGCTTTTGGGGAGCTCTGCTTCCAATTCCCACGTAGTTATTGTTCCTCTTCCATGGGGTACAGATGGCAGAGTGCCAGGGTCCTTCTCCAAACAGAACTGAGAAATGTACATACCTATTATGTCCTCTGAATGCAGGGCCTGAGACTCAGCCATGTACACATCCCCACCCTGGGTACCTTGGAGTCCATATTCTGCTAACTGTAAGTCCCAGGCATTTAGCAAGCCCTTTCCCAGAGACACTTGGGCTGGCAGAGAGGGAGGACAGCTGAAGCCATGCTTCTGTCCCTTCCCTCCCCAGCCTGTCCAGCTCATTCCTGTCATACATGTTTGCCTGAGCTTGGCACTGACACCTCGTGGAGTTTGACCTTTCTAGAAATGAATAATTTGATTTCTCAGGAAAGTAGTGAATATAAGGTAAGCTTTAGCAATATCAAAGCAGCACATCGATTAAATATCTGCCTGAGAATTCTCTCTGGGTTTCTATATTCCAAAAGGCTTACAATAAAATTAACTCCAAAGTTACTGAACTGGGAAATGTACAATTACTGTCTTGTTGATGCAATAAAATAGAAAGGACTGTTTAGGCATTTAATTGGCACCCAACAACATACGATGGTATGTTAATTAGACATCAATTATGACAGAATGCTAATTGACATGTGATAAGCATTCTAACTGATAACCAATGTTTGCTCTGCCAAATTAAATGCCTCAGTGGGCTGTGTCTGACAGTTGGGAGGGGATTTATTAAACGGCTGCAAGTGCCTGGTATCCTCCAGATGGCTGGGGCTCTTTCTAGAACATTCTGCTACTCCTTGGGAAATACTTCCAGGGTCAAGTGATTGACTTCTCCTCGTTGCTTCTGGGAAAAGAAGTCACCCTTCTCAGGGAGCCTGGCCTCGCTTACCTTCAATGCCTGATACCTTCATCTTCCCATCACCTGTCTTCTCTTCTCAGTCTGTGCAGCCCCACATTTCAGCCCACTTTCTGCAGCCTTTACAGTCAAGCCTATTTGAATGCTAAACCTGGCTCCACCATTTTCTAGCTGTGGGCCCTGACTCTGGGCTTCGGTTTCCCCTTTCTGCAACAGGAATCTTGACTAAGTTTTAGGACTAATCGGAAGAAAGCCGTGACCTCAATTTTTAGCACAGAGCTGGAGCTCAGTACCTTTGATTTTCTGTTCTCTCCCCTCATTTTCCCTTCTCGTCTCCTATTCCTACTCCTGGGTTATGGCTTTGTTTCACACTGTTGGACTGTGACCCTGACGCCACAGTTCTCAGCCCTCCATCTGAGCTGAGACCAAGCTTTGAGTACCATCAGAGAACAAGTGTGTCTTGAGCTTCAGATTTAAGTGCTGGTTCCACCATGCATTAGCTGTGTGACATTGAGTCAGTTGCTTCACTTCTCTGTTCTTTGGTTTTCTCATCTGTGTTGTGGGGATGGTAACAGTACTTACCTTCAGGTTGATGCAAGCACTTAGGGTGGTGCTTGTGCATGGAAAGTGCTCAGCATATATCAGCTTGCAAACATCGTAAGCATTAGACCAGCTGTCTAGGGTGACGCCACTGAATTCTCAGTCAGGTTCCCCGCCCCCCCCCCCCCCCCCCCCCACCCCCCCACCAACCAACTCTTGAGTAGATTCAGGCTTCCACAGTCTCTTGTTTCTAGGTGGCAATGCAACAAGTGGCCTCATTCCCTCTCCTTTGCTTCCTGGATGTCTGGATCATTTCAGACAGACTCTGGCTGCTGTAATGTGGCCACTGCATGTTTTCTTAAAAGATCACACACGTGTGTGTGTGTGTGCACACTTGCTGGTACACACAGTGGTTAGGAGTTAGTGAGTCCTAATTCCTTTAGAGTACAAGAAATATGTGACTCTTTCTTTCTTTGCTACCAGTTAATATTCTATTCTTTTACCTGGGAACTTAGATTGACTATGGATCTAGGTCAATTCAATGAAAACTAATTTATTGAATGGCTAATTTGCGAAAAGCCAACTCTCCAAGAGTTAATTTGCTGAAAATCCATTTGCTGAATCATCAAATTACTGAATGGCCAATTCCCTGAACACTGTCCAACCCTTAACCATATGTAGGCTGGGTGGCCGCAGACAGTTTGCTGTCAGAGCAAGAAACACATGTAGAAGTAGACTCAGAAGCTAAGCAAAGAGTAAGGCAAATGTCCCTAACAGTAAAGAAGATAGGAAGCTGAATCTACAAGAAAGTCCAGCTGTTCACAGTTAAATGATGTCCACTTAAGAAGTGCTCTGCCTTTGAACCGTGAAATAGACAAGGATTTCAAGCCTGGGCAGGCTGCTGTGTGGTTAAATACCTGTAAGAAAGTGACACTGAAACTAAAACAAAAATCAATTTTCAATAATTTGGTAGCTCAATTGTTTACAAATTGGCCGTAGCAAACGGATTTTCAGTGAATCTGTCTATTTCCTTCCCTACCACAGCCTAGCCCTCAGGTGTGCTAATACTGAGGTAAGAAAAGCCCATTTAGAGAGGGCGGCCATCTGCCCATAGAGAACAGGGGCAGAAGGTGGCATCTGGTCTGACATCTACATCTCAGCCAGGGCTGGGGCAGGGAAACCTGGGGGTGGGAAGTGGGGCCCAATAGCCTGAGCCTCTAGGTGGTGGTCAGATTAATGATTGAGCCGATGGTAGCTCTCTGTTCCTAGAGGCATGCTTACCTCTAAGGCAGACCCCAAACACTGCCAAGAACAGGACATGCAGAAGCTCAGAGGAGGTAGCCTTGGCCCAAGACAATAGGTAGGGCTATGGGGCAGGATTCCTCTTCAGCCCCAGACCTCTTTTTAGGAGCAAAACAAAATTGTCAGAGGCTGGGGACAGACTCTGGCACTCAACCTGAGCTCGGGACTCCAGGTTCCCTGAATATAGGTAAATTTATTCATTAAAAAATAATTATTTTGTGCTCATAATAGTAAAAAGAAATAATATTAACTGAATATATTGAACATTCACTGTGTCCCAGACCCAGAACCATGCTGAACACTTGTGTGCATTATCTCACTTAATCATGAGAGTAACTCTATAAAGGAGTTGCCATTTTAATTCCTGTTTTACAAAGAGCCGAGGCTCAGAGACATTAAGAAGTTTGGCCAAGATCACAGAGCTCACAAAGAATCAGAGATTGTCTTCATATCTAGATTTGTACAGCTCCAGATCTATGCTTTTGACCCAAACCTCACCTAGCCTTCTAACTATGAGTCAAGCATTGCACTGGGTTCTGGGAACAAATCAGGCAGACCCATTTTCTTCTCGGTAGAGCCATCACATGCAGTCACCAGACCTCATCCTACTCTAGGGGTCCCTCCAGGTATTTGTCAGACAGAAGAGGCTGGGCTTTGAGAAGGCCTGAGTGTGGATGGGACAGGTGTCAGCAGCAGGTGGCACTGGTCTCCCACATCCTACCTGCTCAGCCTCACACTGCGGGCTTCTTTTCCAGCAAGCATTCTCTGACACTTGCTGAATACTGCTGGACAGAGTTAAGCCGGCCTGGAAAACACCTAGGAAAAAGAAACCATGGTGAGCTAAAGGCTGGTGAAGACAAAAAGATTATGGGATGGGTAATGGAATTTTTTTTTTTTTTGAGACAGAGTCTCGCTCTTTCACCCAGGCTGGAGTGCAGTGGCGCAGTCTCGGCTCACTGCAGGCTCTGCCCCCCGGGGTTCACGCCATTCTCCTGCCTCAGCCTCCCGCGTAGCTGGGACTACAGGCGTCCGCCACCTTGCCCGGCTAATTTTTTGTATTTTTAGTAGAGACGGGGTTTCACCGTGTTAGCCAGGATGGTCTCAATCTCCTGACCTCGTGATCCGCCCGCCTTGGCCTCCCAAAGTGCTGGGATTACAGGCGTGAGACACCGCACCCGGACGGAAAATTTTAATCACTAAATATGGCCTCATATCTAGTTGAAGAAATGAGGATTATGATGTCTCTACATATTCTTCCTCACCTTGATATGCATATATTTTTATATATTAATTAATTTCCCCTTTCTTCCCTCTCTACTGGTTTATATTATGTGTGTTAGTTGGAGTTAACCTTATAACTTTTGGCTACCCAGGAAAGCACAATAGAATTGTAATTAACATGAGGAATAAGTATCACTCAAACATGGATACAGGAACTTATGGGCTCTGGGCTTTCCCTTTTTGGGGAGAGGGTTTGTACACCTTTGTATCAGTTAGTACACCTTTGTACTAGTTGCATTACTTTAGGTAGAAGCATGTTATTATTTGCAAGTTTAAATATAGGCATTTTTTCCTTGGTGTGTCATACACATGATAATATATTTTAATTATATTTTTTATCCATCTTCTTTTTGATGTTATTTTATGTGGGGTATTGTATACAGAATATCAATATATAGAACTAGAAAAGGATTGGGCATTACACAGTGAGCCTAGATATGGAGCTGGGTAAAATACCCAATAAGGCATTGCTTTAGAGAACATGAGTACATTTTTCTGGGGGTAGTTTTATTATTTCAGATGAGACCATTATTGTTGTGTGATTGGGAAGATTAAGTATAGAAGAAGGTCATATGCTGTGTTGGACAGTTAAAGGAGTGAACTACAGTAGACACTTCTCATTCTCTTTGGCCGTCCAGAAGCATTGGACATATTTCCTGTGCTTGAGGAATTTCCCATTTTATGCATCATGGTGAGAGGTAAAGACTATCTCCTCCATGGATATTTCCTAGCCTCCCTTGTAGCTGAAACTTAGGCATTTGACTCTGGCTTTGCCACTTAGTCACACATTTCCAGACTTTGATTCAGAAGCTAATAACATAGAAAGATATACCAAAGCATTCTGGTACGGTTTGAAGCAGAAGTGAAGCCTGCAGAGGCAGATTTTCTCATTTGACAGACAGTGCTTTACATCCATTGGGTCGATGAGGCAAGCTGCAATGTCTGTGCCCAGGGAGGATGGCAATGGTGACTCCACTGTTTCAGTTCTGTGGAGTAATTTGGGGGCCTTTCTCTGATGAAATGCCAGGCCTGATTTTCTGGTCCTTCTTTTCCTGTCTTTTAACACATTTTATTTCTGTTTAAAATAGCTTGACTTACTTGTTTACATTTAAGAATTCTGGGCTGGGTGTGGTGGCTCACACCTGTAATCCCAGCACTTTGGGAGGCTGAGGTGGGTGGATCCCGAGGTCAGGAGATTGAGACCATCCTGGCTAACTCGGTGAAACCCCGTCTCTACTAAAAAAATACAAAAAAATTAGCTGGGCGTGGTGGCAGGCGCCTGTAGTCCCAGCTACTCGGGAGGCTGAGGCAGGAGAATGGCGTGAACCCGGGAGGCAGAGCTTGCAGTGAGCCGAGATCATGCCACTGCACTCCAACCTCAGCAACAGAGCAAGACTCCATCTCAGAAAGAAAAAGAATTCTGACTGCTGCAGGAAAAACAACAACCAGCACAATGACAACAAACCAGTATGGTGATCTTTGTATAACTGCCTTGTATCCAGTCACCAAATCACAGTCACTTGAATTCATCATAACAGTACTTTTAAAATGAGTCTCTTCAAGGAATACTATTGTGTCATATATAAATTAATGCTAAATGATGAGTTAATGGGTGCAGCACACCAACATGGCACATGTATACATATGTAACAAACCTGCACGTTGTGCACATGTACCCTAAAACTTAAAGTATAATAATAAAAAAAAGATAATTTTCTTTCTTTTTTTTCCCAAGTAATATAATGGATGAAAGTATGGATGGTAGAAATAATCAATAGTCACTCTTCCTTGTGTCTGTTCAACTGGCTGCAAATGCTAGGTTCCTGTATTCCTTTACTCAAGGCTGTCCTTTGAGCAGACTAGGGATTGCTGTGGTCTAAGATAAAGCAAATTTTGGCCTGGATATAATTAGTACCAAAACTCCCTTGCCTGTACAGCGTGGCTTGGTGATGGCCAAATGTAAATACTATAAAATGTAAATGGATCCTAATGAGGAGAGATGGTTACCTACAAAATGCAGCTCAAAGTAGAATGAACCGAAATACTTAAAGAAGGACAAGCTAAAAAAACAAGACTTTATTAAAGTTGCAAAAGTCAGGAAAAAGCAGAGAGAAAGATAAGAAAGTGAACTCAGAATCAGGAATCAGGAAGGACTGGGATGAATCAGGAAAAAGACTAAAAGCAAAATGAGAGAAGTACTAGGTGGTGGGCAATGATCTGTAGTCTCTGGTTTACCTCTGTTAATTGTAACATGAATAGTGTGTGAATTGCTTGAACAAACCATAGATGCCTAGAGTTTATAAACTGAACCCTCATTCCCACAGAACTAGATTCCTGCTTTGACTCTCCACTCTGCAGTTAGTTTGATCATCTGCTTAAAGCAGGGCTAAGCTCCCAAATGGGAGGAAATGTTTTATTGCCCTGAATTAAGCCTGTCCTTAGAGGTGGATTGGACTATTATCTAATCATTGCCAGAAGTAGGACATGAGATCAATATTCCAAAACCCAAGTCATTATTTTTTATAAGTGTCTGCCAAAATTTTAAAAGTATATAGAAACCTTTTTAAAAAGTTTAGACATTAAAGCAAGAACCATCTGCATGAATGTGTGCATGTGTTTGTGTATATGTATACTGTGTATATGAGTGTGATTTGCATATATAAATCATTATAAATAAATACACACTGTAAATTTAACACTACAAAAAGTAAAAGGCTTCTTCTATTTTCAGTACTATCCCTTAAAGGTAGCCACTACTAACAGTTTTTGTGTATATTTCCAAAAAGGTTTATATAATTATAGTGTATTAATATATGTAAATATTTATACATTTGTATCCTTTCCTTTTTAATACATATAAGAAATATACTATTTATCCTTTTACTCTATTCATTTAAAAACATGAATTGGAATTTTTTCTGTGCAAGCACATATAAATGCTTCATTCTTTTTAAAAAGTCAAGTGGTATTCCATTGTGTGTGTGTCAGTCCATTCTTGCATTGCTATAAAGAAATAACCTGAGACTGGGTAATTAATGAAGAAAATAGGCTTAATTGACTCACATTTCCACTGGCTGTATAGGAAGCATGGCTGAGAGGCCTTAGGAAACTTACAATCATGGAGGAAGTGAAAGGGAAGCAGGCACCTCTACAGGGAAGGAGAAGGAGGAAGAGAGTGAAGGGGGAGATGCTACACACTTTCAAACAACCAGTGAGAACTCACTCATTATCATAAGAACAGCAAGGGGGAAGTCCCACCCCCATGATTCAATCATCTCCCACCAGGCCCCTCCTTCAACACTGAGGATTACAATTCAACATGAGATTTAGGTGAGGACACAGACCCAAACCATGTCAGTGTGGATCTGTTGAACCATATTTTACTTAACATATATGAGAGTTCCAATTACTATACTAAACAATGCTTAGTATTGCCAACCTTTTTAAATTTAGACATTCTCATGGGTGTAAAATGGTATTTCATTGTGGCTTTAATATATAATTTCTTAATGACTAATAAAATTGAGCACATTTTAATATGTGTATTGGCCATTTTTTCTATACTTTTTTTGTGAAGTACTTGTTCAAGTGTCTCATTTTTCTATTGCATTATCTGTGTTATTCTTATTGACTTGTAGTAGATCTTTATATATTCTGGATTTAAGCCCTTTTAAAACTATACATATATAATATTTATTATATTGTAACATTTGCTACATACACATACGTGTGTGTGTGTGTGTGTGTATGTGTATGTATACATATGTAGCAAAAGTTCTCTCATTCTGTGACTTGTTTTTGATTCTCTTAACAGTATTTTTTGGAGTACAGCCGTTCCCAGTTTTAATCAGGTTTAATTTAGCAGTTACTTCCTTTATTGCTAGTGCCTTTGGGTTCCTGTTTAGTTAATCTCTTTTTATCCTAAAATAATAAAAAAAAATCTTACATTGTCTTCTAGGATCTTATTGTTTTGTGTTTCTTTTAATTTTTTTATTTTTTATTTTTATTTGTTTTTTGAGACAGGGTCTTGCTCTGTCACCCAGGCTGGAATGCAGTGGCGTGATCATCTCTGCAGCCTCTACTTGCCAAGGTCAGGTGATCTTCCTGCCTCAGTCTCCCAAGTAGCTGGAACTACAGGCATATACCACCATGCCCTGCTAATTAAAAAAATTTTTTTTGGCCAGGCACAGTGGCTCACGCCTGTAATCCCAGCACTTTGGGAGGCTGAGGCAGGTGGATCATGAGGTCATGAGTTTGAGGCCAGCCGGGCCAACATGGTGAAACCTGTCTATACTAAAAATACTAAAATTAGCTGGGCGTGGTGGTGTGTGCCTGTAATCCCAGCTACACGGGAGGCTGAGGCAGGAGAATTGCCTGAGGAGGTGGAGGTTGCAGTGAGCCGAGATCGTGCCACTGCACTCCAGCCTGAGTGACAGAGCAAGACTCCATTTTGGGAAAAAAAAAAAAGAAAATTCGATTTTGTAGAGATGGTGTCTCCTTATGTTGCTGCAGCTTGTCTCAAACTTCTGGGCTCAAGTGATTCTTCTGCTTTGGCCCACCAAAGTGTTGGGATTACACACGTGAGCCACCATGTCCATCCTGTTTCTTTTTAAATTTACAATCTGCATGTTTGATTTCTTTGTGAATGGTATAAAGTAGAAGATCCAATAATTTTTCCAAATGTTTATCTAGTTGACCCAGCACCATGTTTATTAAAAGACCATCATATTCTCCTCTGATATGCAACATTACCTTTGTTATAAACCAAGTAGCTGTATTGTGTGGGTTTTATTTCTGGATTCCATTTTCTATTTCATTGACTTAATTACTGCTTTAATTATTTTGGCTTTTAAGTCTTGATATTGAGGAGCTCATATTAGCCACATAGTTTTTCTTTCTAAGATCTTCCTGGTTCTTCTTCTTAAGTCTTCCCAAGATTTTTATAAAATCTTTAAGAGGGTTTTCACTTTTGTTGGCCTTTTGCGTTTCCATATACATTTTAAAATCAGCTCATAAATTTCTAAGCCAAATTGGAAAACCCTGCTGATATTTTGATAGGAATTGCATTGAACCTATAGATTAATTTGAGGAGAAATTAACATCTGTATAATATTCTCTTCCACTTCATGAATATGGTATATCTCTTCATTTATTTAGGTCATTTTCAATTTTTCAAAATGTTGTGTAGTTTTCTGTGTAGCATTCTTGTAACTTCTTTGTTAGATTTATTCTCTGGTTTTTAAATTTACAATATTATAATTAGAATATTAAAATTTTTTTCTCTACTTGTTAGAATCTAAAGCTACCACTGCTTTTTGTATGCTGACCTTTTATCTAGTGATTTTGCCAAGTTTGCTTATTAATTTTAATAGTTTGTCTACAAGTTTTTGTGTATTTTCTATTGTGTACTATGTAGTCTATGTAGTAATCTGTTATGATTGTTTTATGTCTTTCTTTCCAATTCTTAAATCTTTCATTTATTGTTCTTGCTTAATTGCACTAGTTAGAATCTCTAGTACAATGTTGAATAGAAGTGGTGATAGCAAGTGTTTTTGTCTTATTTCTTTTTCTTTTTTCTTTTTTTTGAGATGGATTCTCACTCTGTTACCCAGGCTGGAGTGCAGTGGTGCAATCTTGGCTTACTGCAACCTCCGCCTCATGGGTTCAAGCAATTTTCCTGCCTCAGCTTCCCAAGTAGTTGGGATTACAGGCATGCACCCTCACTCCCAGTCATTTTTGTCTTATTTTTTAATCTTAGGGGAAAAGCTTTTAGGATTTTACTGTTAGGTGTGATATTGGTTGTAGGTTTCTGGTATCTATAAATTAATAGATGAAGAAGGTCCCCTTCTAATTCTATTTTGCTAAAAGATTTTATTATGAATACGTATACAATTTATCAAATGATTTCTCTTTGTTTATTAAAATGATCATGTGATTTTTCTCCCTTATTCTGTTTATGTGGTACATTAAATTAATTGAGTTTTAAATGTTAAGTTCCCTTTCTTGGAATATGCATATCTAGGGTTGTGATGTATTATTGTTTTTATAAATTGCTAGATTTGTAATGCTTTCAATTCTGTTCTAAGAGAGATTGGCTGGTGATTTTCTTTTCTTATAATAACCTCGTCAGAGTTTGGAATCTAAGGTTATACTTCCACATAGAACAAGTAGGGAAGTGTTTCCCAGTTGCTGTTCTCTGGAAAAGTTTGGTTGTGACTGGCATTATGTTTCTTTAAATGTTTGGAAGAATTCACCAATGCAGTTATCTAAGCCTAAATCTTTTGATAAAAGGCTTTCAGATATGGGTTTAATTTCTTTAAAATGTATAGTACAATTCAAATTTCTCTTTTTTTCTTATGAATTCATTTTTATCTAAATATGTAAATGTACTGACAACAGATTACACATTATTTTCACTTAATTTTCTTTTTAATTCCCCTTTCCATTCCTGATAGTGGTTTCTTGCGCCTTCTTTTTTTTAATGATTAATTTTTTCCAGTGATTTATAAATTTACAAATCTCATTCAAGTGTTCAAAGGGCAAGCCTTGATTTTGAACTCTGGCTTTCTTGATTTTTCTCTGTTCTACATTTGTTTTCCACTTTATTAATCTCTGTTCTTATCTTTATTATTTTCTTCCACTTTGAGTTTAATTTGCAGTTCTTTTTCTAACTTCTTGAGATGGATGTTTAGAGCCTTGACTTCTGGCATTTCATCTTTTCTCATATGTTCACTTAATGGTAAACAGTTTCTTCTATTCATAACTTTAACTGAATCCCATAAATTTGATATGTCATATTTTCATTGCCATTCAGTTCCAGATGTTTTCTAATTTCCTTTGTAACTTTTTCTTTCACTTATGTACTATATAGAAGTATACTGCTTAACTTCTAAACATTTGGAAATTTTCTAGTTACCTTTTTTTAAAAAGTGATTTCTAGCTTATTTCCATTACAGTTAAGGAAAATACTTTGGAAGATATTAATTTCTTAAAAATTGTTGATGCTTGCTTTATGAGTTAGTATATGATTGATTTTGGTAAATTTTCTTTTCTTTTCTTTTTTTTTTTTTGAGACGTAGTTTCACTCTTGTTACCCAGGCCGGAGTGCAATGGTGTGATCTCGGCTCACCACAACCTCTGCTTCCCAGGTTCAAGTGATTCTCCTGTCTCAGCCTCCCGAGTAGCTGGGATTACAGGCATGTGCCACCACACCTGGCTAATTTTTGTATTTTTAGTAGAGACGGGGTTTCGCCATGTTGGTCAGGCTGGTCTCGAACTCCTGACCTCAGGTGATCCACCCACCTTGGCCTCCCAAAGTGCTGGGATTATAGGCATGAGCCACCATGCCCGGCCTGATTTTGGTAAATTTTCTATGTGCTTTTGAAAGTAATGGTATATTTTGCAGTTTAGGCTATTGTATCTTATATATGTCAGGTAATATATACTAAACATGTTGTTTAAGTATTCTCATTTTTAAATTTTTGTTTATTTACTCTTTCAGTTATGGAGAGAAGTATATTAAAAACTTCACACTACAGTTATGGACTCATTTTTTTCTTTTAGGTTTGTTAATTACTAAATTATTTATTTTAATGCTATACTGAGAGGTGACAGCATGCTGGCAGTTCTCACAGCCCTCGCTCGCTCTCGGCGCCTCCTCTGCCTGGACTTCCACTTTGGCGGCACTTGAGGAGCCCTTCAGCCCACGGCTGCACTGTGGGAGCCCCTTTCTGGGCTGGCCAAGGCGGGAGCTGGCTCCCTCAGCTTGCAGGGAGGTGTGGAGGGAGAGGCGCGAGCGGGAACCGGGGCTGCGCGCGGCGCTTGTGGGCCAGCTGGAGTTCCGGGTGGGCGTGGGCTTGGCGTGCCTCGCACTCGGAGCAGCCGGCCGGCCCTAGGCAATGTGGGACTTAGCACCCGGGCCAGCAGCTGCGGAGGGTGTACTGGGTCCCCCAGCAGTGCCAGCCCACTGGTGCGGCACTCGATTTCTCACCGGCCCTTAGCTGCCTTCCGTGGGGCAGGGCTCGGGACCTGCAGCCCGCCATGCCTGAGCCTCCCACACCCTCCGTGGGCTCCTGTGTGGCCTGAGCCTCCCCAACGAGCGCCACCCCCTGCTCCACAGCGCCCAGTCCCATCGACCACCCAAAGACTGAGGAGTGCGAGCGCACGGCGCGGGACTGGCAGGCAGCTCCACGTGCAGCCCTGGTGCGGGATCCACTAGGTGAAGCCAGCTGGGCTCCTGAGTCTGGTGGAGATGTGGAGAACCTTTTTGTCTAGCTCAGGGTCTGTGAATGCACCAATCAACACTCTGTATCTAGCTACTCTGGTGGGGCCTTGGAAAACCTTTATGTCTAGCTCAAGGATTGTAAATACACCAATCGGCACTCTGTATCTAGCTCAAGGTTTGTAAACACACCAATCAGCACCCTGTGTCTAGCTCAGGGTTTATGAGTGCACCAATCGACACTGTATCTGGCTGCTCTGGTGGGGCCTTGGAGAACCTTTGTGTCGATACTCTGTATCTAACTGCTGTGATGGGGACGTGGAGAACCTTTATGTCTAGCTCAGGGATGGTAAATGCACCAATCAGCGCAGTGTCAAAACAGACCACTCGGCTCTACCAATCAGCAGGACATGGGTGGGGCCAGATAAGAGAATAAAAGCAGGCTGCCCGAGCCAGCAGTGGCAACCCGCTCGGGTCCCCTTCCACACTGTGGAAGCTTTCTTTTTTTGCTCTTTGCAATAATACTGCTTACTCTTTGTGTCCACACTGCTTTTATGAGCTGTAACACTCACCGTGAAGGTCTGCAGCTTCACTCCTGAAGCCAGTGAGACCACGAGCCCACCAGAAGGAACGAACAACTCCAGACGTGCCGCCTTAGGAGCTGTAACCCTCACCGTGAAGGTCTGCAGCTTCACTCCTGAGCCAGCGAGACCACGAACCCACCAGAAGGAAGAAACTCCGAACACATCCAAACATCAGAAGGAACAAACTCCAGGCGTGCCACCTTAAGAGCTGTAACACTCACCCCAAGGGTCCGCGGCTTCATTTTTGAAGTCATTGAGACCAAGAACCCACTAATTCCGGACACAATACCATTAGGCACATACAAATTTATATTTTTTCAATTGTACTGATTGTTGACTTTTTGATAATTATGAAATACCCCGCATTATCACTTATAGTATGTTGGTCCTAAAGTTCATTTTGGTTTTTTTTTTTTTTGAGACAGAGTCTGGCTCTGTAGCCCAGGTTGGAGTACAGTGGCGCGATCTCAGCTCACTACAAGCTCTGCCTCCTGGGTTCACGCCATTCTCCTACTTCAGCCTCCCCAGTAGCTGGGACTACAGGAGCCCGCCCCCACGCCCGGCTGATTTTTTTGTATTTTTTAGTAGAGACGGGGTTTCACCGTGTTAGCCAGGATGGTCTCGATCTCCTGACCTCGTGATCTGCCCACCTCAGCCTCCCAAAGTGCTAGCATTACAGGCGTGACTAAAGTTCATTTTGTCTGATTTTTTTTTTTTTTTTCTGAGACAGAGTCTCACTCTGTCGCTCAGGCTGGAGTGCAGTGGCGCCATCTCGGCTCACTGGAAGCTCCGCCTCCTGGGTTCACGCCATTCTCCTGCCACAGCCTCCCCAGTAGCTGGGACTATAGGCGCCCGCCACCATTCCTGGCTAATTTTTGTATTTTTAGTAGAGACGGTGTTTCACCGAGTTAGCCAGGATGCTCTTAATTTCCTGACCTCAGGATCTACCCATCTTGGCCTCCCAAAGTGCTGGGATTACAGGCGTGCATTTTGTCTGATATTAATTACTACAGTCATACCAGCTTTCTTTAAATCAGGGTTTGTATGGTACTTTTTAAAAATTTTACTTTCATCTTTTTTTTTTTTTTTTGAGACGGAGTCTTGCTCTGTCGCCCAGGCTGGAGTGCAGTGGCGCAATCTCGGCTCACTGCAAAGCTCCACCTCCTGGGTTCACGCCATTCTCCTGCCTCAGCCTCTCTGAGTAGCTGGGACTACAGGTGCCCGCCACCACGCCCGGCTAATTTTTTGTATTTTTAGTAGAGACAGGGTTTCACCGAGCTCTCGATCTCCTGACCTCATGATCTGCCTGCCTCGGCCTCCCAAAGTGCTGGGATTACAAGCGTGAGCCACTGTGCCTGGCCTACTTTCATCTTTTTAATATCCATATATTTTGGGTGTATCTCTTGTAAAAAGTATATAATAGTTGAGTTTTAATCCAAATAATAACCTTTATCTCTTAATTGGAATATTTAATTTGTTTTAAATACAATTACTAATATATTTGAGTTTAAATCTATCATCTTACTTACTTTTTTCTATTGGCCCCACCTGCTCTATATTTCTTTCTCTTTCCTTTCTTGCTTTCTTATAGATTCATCAAATAGTTTTTATTTATTCCATTCTTCTCTATTAGTTTGATAGGTTTATCTTTTTTTGCAATTTAAAAAAAATGGTTACCTTAGATTCCAGTAGGCATTCTTGATGTATTAAAGCCTAGCAAAAATGATCTTCCACACTCTGGTAATTCAAGGGCTTTCAAGTACTTCGTGTATCTCTTGCCTTTTGTACTATTTATTCTCATGTATCTTAAAAATTGTACGTCTGTTTTTAAACCCCACATGGCATCATAATTATTGCTGTTTCATACAGTCAATGTTCATTTAGATCTCTGTGTGTGTGTGTGTGTGTGTGTGTGTGTGTGTGTATTTATAATATTCTTTCTAATGCTTTTACTTTCTTTCTGGAAATCTATGATTCCATCTAGAATTGTTTTTCTTCTGCCTGAAAATTTTCCTTTAGTGTTTAGTGTTTCAACATGGGTCTGTTAGGTTTTTTGATTATCTGAAAAAAAGTATCTAGTTTGTCTTTATTTTGAAGGACATAAAAGACTTTTATGATGGCTACAATATTTTTAGTTGGCAATTATTTTATTTATATGTGTGTATATATAAATAGTATATTATATATAAAATATATGAATAAATATATATTCCATTGTTTCAGACATTCTCCCCCTTGTCCCTGTTGGGTATCAGCAGCCCCGTTTCTCTTTGATAATTAGGATCAGGGAACCCAGCCTGTATAGTCTCTTTTGTTACTTGCTAATTCAGTGGCTCAAAATTGCCAAGTGGAAGATTCAACTTCCAGTGTCCTCTGGTAGAAACATTTCTTCCTTAGTAATTACGGGCTTTAAACCAGCAGAGCTCCCCATGGTGAGAACTGAAAGCATATATTTTGTATTTAGTAACTGAGTAAATATCTACAGAGTGGGTTTATGGACACTGGCCAACTGTGAAAATGGACTAAGGCAGAAGCTCTCTGTATCACCTGTCTTCCAGAACCCCCAGTTTGACAGTTGAACTGCAGTGGTGTTTTGAGTCCTTGGATATTGCTGTCAATTTAGAGTCAATGTCCAGTAATCTCTCACAAGCCTGGGCAGTCCCTTCTCCATGCACCATCAGCCCTGTGCGTGAAGGTCACATGGCGGGTATGAAGGAGGAATTACTGTGCACACTTGTGGCAGTGTCCTAGGACTCTTCTACACAGGAGCTGGATTCCCTTTCAGTCAAGCAACTCCACGTCGGTGAAGTAGCAAGACACTGAGAATTGGATGAGAGGCCAGGAATCTTTGTGCTGTCACCAGACCTAATCTTTGTTTTTTTGTTTATTGATTAACTGAACAGAAAAAAATAGGACTTTGGTAGTCTCCCAGTCTATTTCAGTCATAGGAGCAGTAAGATGATTTGACCACTGACGGATATCTCCATGAGTTAAAACATTTTGAAATCATTTAAATCTGCTGCCAGTTATTGTACCCGCACCTCCCTTATCTCTGTGGTTGAGTGCCTCTACTTCCTCTGTTCTTTTCAAGTATGCTCTCTGGGTCCCAAGTTGTGGGCTCTAAGCCAACAACATCAGCATCACCTGGTTTGTTAGAAGTGCAAATTCTCAGACCCCACCCAGACCTACTGAATCAGAAACTTTGCAAGTGGGGCCCAGCAATCTGTTTTTACAAGCCTCCAGGTGATTCTGATGCATGCTAATGTCTCAGGAACACTGCAATATACCACCACCTCTACTGAAAGGAAGGATCCCATTTCTGTGGCAGTATCAACTAATGTCACCCCTGGCCAGTGGAGGACAGCCACTATTGAGCTTTGATATTGATGCTGGTGTTCCTAATCAATATACTTCTTCTTCTTCTTTTTTTTTTTTTTTTTGGAGATGGCATCTTGCCCTTGTTGCCCAGGCTGGAGTGCAGTGGTGTGCTCTCAGCTCACTGCAGCCTCCGCCTCCTGGGTTCTAGCGATTCTCTTGCCTCAGCCTCCCAAGTAGCTGGGACTGTAGGCACCTGCCACCACACCTGGCTAATTTTTGTAGTTTTTAGTAGAGACGGGGTTTCACCATGTTGGCCAGGCTGGTCTCAAACTCGTGACCTCAGGTTATTCACCCACCTCGGCCTCCCAAAGTGCTGGGATTACAGGCATGAGCCACAGTGCCCGGCCATCAATATACTTCTTAATGCCTCATTAAATAAAGTTTCTCTGTGTCTCCTGGGGGACGTATTTAGGTTATGCATGAGTAGATCACACATGTAAATCCACTGCAACATTGCTATGTTTCTAATCTTTGAGTTATTTTCTCCAAGAAAATTATGCCAAAATATCTTAGCACTTCCACTTGATTTAATACAGGCCATCACTGAATCCACAGTTTAGGTTACCAGTCTTGAAGTCTAACAGAGCCACTGCTTTATTTAACATATTGCATCAGAATGTCTAGTTAGAGTATCCATATGGATATATTAATTTGGGATCACAATTATGTTCTTTCCTCCCTGGTCTAGTTCCCTTAGTATCCCTTCCATAAATAATCCCTAAGTATTTGCTGTTATAAATTAGCAGAAGATTGGAATTCAGGGTGTTAGCTCCTTTTTAATGTCATATTTATATCCACACCCCTAGGTTAGGCTGGGATCTGATCCTAATTATGGGTTTTCTAGCAAGAAGGAGTGGTGGGGGCTGGAGAATGAGACTCCTTTTGTTACCCGGGGGGGCCTTGCTCACAGAGCTCCCAAGATGGTGGTGGGCCACTTCCAAGATGGTGGCAAGCCTCATGTTCTCTGACCTGGGGTTCTTGGCCTCACGGATTCCAAGGAATGGAATCTCGGGCCATGCAGTGAGTGTTACAGCTCTATTAGAAGCCGTGGGTCATGGAAGAGAACTGTGGAACCCAGTGACTAGTGTTCAGTTCGATTAGGATGAACCCAGGTACTTAGCCGTGCAGGAACAACGACAAGCCTTTAGCCCGATCAGGAGTGGCAGTGGGCGCCTCGCTGTATCAGGAGCACAGTGGACACCCTGCCATATCTGGAGGGATGGAAGTCAGCGGCGGGTCTGCGATGGCGGCAAACAGCGGTGGTGGATGGCGAGTGAAAGCTCAGCTCAAGCTGTAATAAACATGGACCAGAAGAGTGCAGTTCCAAGATTTAATTGAGTGAAAACAGAGCTCCCATACAAAGGGACGGAGAGAGGACCCAAAGGGGGTTGCCGTTGCCGGCTTAAATGCCTGGGTTTATATCCAGATACTTGTCCCTCCCGTTGTGCTCCCAGACAATAGATGATTGGCTATTTCTTTACCTCCTGTTTTTGCCTAATTAGCATTTTAGTGAGCTCTCTCATTGGTCGGCTGTGAGCTAAGTTGCAAGCCCTGTGTTTAAAGGTGGATGGGGTCACCTTCCAGCTAGGCTTAGGGATTCTTAGTTAGCCTAGGAAATCCAGCTAGCCCTGTCTCTCACTTTCACAATTACAATCCTATTGATTGCAGATAAGATAATTGTCAGAGGTAATCAAATCAGAGTGACTCCATCTTGCAGAAGGGCTGGTCAAAATAAGGATGAGGTCTTCTGGGTTGCATTCCCAGGAAGTTAAGCATGATAACCTCCTGAGATAGGTTAGGATGAGAAAGTAGGTCAGCACAAAATACAGGTCAAAAAGACCCCTCCTGATAAAACAGGATGCAGTAAAGAAGCCAACCAAAACCCACCAAAACCAAGGTGGCGATGACATTGACCTCTGGTCGTCCTCACTGCGTATTGTATGCTAATTATAATGCTGATAGCATTATAATTTAGCGTGTCTTTAGCACACTAAAAGACATTCCCATCAGCACCATGACAGTTCACAAACGCCATGGCAATGTCTGGGAGTTACCTTGTATGGTCTGACAAGGGGAGGACCTCTTAGTCCCAGGAATTGCCTGCCCCTTTCCTGGAAAACTCATGAATAATCTGTCCTTTGTTTAGCATGTAATCAAGAAGTAACTATAAAAATAGCTAACCAGCAGCCCTCCATGCTGCTCTGCCTATGAAGTAGTCACCCATTTATTCCTTTACTTTCTCAATAAACTTGCTTTCACTTCACTCTGTGGACTTGCCCTGAATTTTTTCTTGTGTGAGATCCAAGAACCCTCTTTTGGGGTCTGGATTAAGACCCCTTTCTGGTAACACAGAAAGACCCTGCTTTGCTTAGGGTCTTGAAGCAAGGCAGAGCTATGCAGGTCAAAACTGAGGGGACATGGGAGACTTCTATTGGTAAAGGATGACTCAGAAGAATTTGAGAGTCCAAGGTATTCAAATTAATCCAAGTCTACCCAAATGACCCCATTGTCAGAATTAATTCCAATTGTTACCCTAAATTTTCTATCAGACACCTGGTGAGGGTGTGAATATCACTGACATTGTGATTCTGGCTCTTCATGCTACTTATGCTTTAAATTAGGAAATTCAGGAAACTGTTATTTGTCTCAGAAGTACACAGCCACAAGAAAGGTAGAAGGTAAAGTTATTTGCAAGTCTGAAGAGAGCAGATGTCATGCTAAAAAGGGTAGAGTCATAAACAATATGAAAGATCAAATAATAGGTTAAAGAATGTGTGCAATATTTATGCCAACGAGATTATATTCTTTTAAAAAAGTGCTTGCATACATTGATCAGTGTATTACAGTCACAGCCCCCAAGATGTCCATGGCCTAATCCCCTGGACCTATGAATAAGGCTTTGCAGATGTGATTAATGGGCTCTGAGATTCAGGGTTTATCCTGGATTATCCTGGTGGGCTCAATCTAATGTGACCTTACGTGCAACAGCCTTTTCTGGCTGCAGAGAACAAAAGAGACAGTAGTGTGAGAAGGACTTGCCTTGTCATTTCTGACTTTGAAGATGATGAGAGGGTCCAAGTCAAAGAATGTGGGTATCTTTGAAAAGCTGGGCACAGCAAGGTAACAGGTTCTCCCCTAGAATGTTCAGAAAGAAACACAATCTGGCTGCCACCTTGATTTTAGTCCATTTGAGACCGATTTTGGACTTCTGACCTCTAGAACATAAGTTTGTGTTGTTTAAGCTGCTGAGTTTATGGTAATGTATTATGGTAGCAATAGAAAACTAATACAGGAAGAAAAGGACAACTCAACAGGAGAAAAACAAAAACCAGCAAAGATTAGGAAGAGACAATTCACAGTGTTAGCTAATTAACATTTGAAGAGATGCTTAATCTCACTAATGAAGCAGGTAAATGCAAACGAAAAGAATGAGATTTCATTGTTCGTTCATTAAATTGGCAAATGTTAAAACGATTGATAATGTTGATGCTCAGAAAACAATACCCAAAAGTATGGTGCTTTGGCATGCTGAGCACTTTGAATTAAAATAAATTGAAAGATCTTAGAAGCTGCTTCAGAACCAAGGATTTTCTAATCTTTTCTTTCTCCCCTGTCCCCAAAGTGCAGGGAGAGGCTCTGTCTCTGGAATTTCCTTATCTGACTGAGGAAACTTCTCTCCAAAAGAAATGGAATTATCTTAATCCCCCTCCCTAGGAATCTCATTAAATAACCAGGAAAGATGAACCACCAGAGAAAAGGAAAGACTACACGTCATCACCATACCCAGACAGACTTTTCATCTTTTTTTTTTGAGACGAAGTCTTGCTCTGCTGCCCAGGCTGGAGTGCAGTGGTGCGATCTCAGCCCACTGCAAGCTCTGCCTCCCGGGTTCATGCCATTCTCCTGCCTCAGCCTCCTGAGTAGCTGGGACTACAGGCACCCGCCACCACGCCTGGCTAATTTTTTGTATTTTTAGTTGAGACGGGGTTTCACTGTGTTAGTCAGGATGGTCTTGATCTCCTGACCTCGTGATCAGCCCGCCTCCGCCTCCCAAAGTGCTGGGATTACAGGCGTGAGCCATCGCACCCGGCCCATCTATTTTTTTGAGGGCATCTCTGAGATTGCCTTAAAAGAGTTTATCTGCATAATTAGATGACCTTTGTTCAAGTGCAATTCTACCCCTCACCTTCCCACAACTTGCCAGTCCCATTCAATTTCCTAAAACAATCATTTAAAAACTACTGTCTGCTCTTTGGACCCATTCCTTTCCCTTGAAAATCATTTACTACCCCCTTACCATTGCCTACACACCCATCTTACTCTCCCCTAACAAGAAGGTATTTAAGCCTCAACCATCTGGCCCTTCTTTGAGTCTCATATTTTGTATGGCTTCTGTGCTTATGCATATTAATACGTTTATATGCCTTTTCTCCTGTTGATCTATTTTCAGTTCATTTCAGCAGACTCAAACCTTCAGAGGGAGAGCAAAATTCTCTTCACCCCTATAGTAACAACACCCCATGGTAGTGAGAAATAAGCACTTTGAAACATTGCTGGTGGAAGTGTGAATTTCTATAACCTTTGGGAAACTAATGTGCGATGTCTAGTGATATAAATAACACACAAATCCTTTGATTTAGTAAAATCAGTTTGGGCCATCATTCTCACAGAAATAATAGGTCATTATTTTTTCTGTAAATATATGAGGCAATTTATAGTGGTGTCAAAAAACTAGAACTAATCTGAAGGTTCATCTTGAGGAATGGATAAATAAATTATATGCATCCATAATGTGAAATATTGTGCATAAGGTAAAATTAATTAGATTTCTATACAGAGGTCTAAAAGGCTGTCCATTATATGCCATTGGCTAAAAAAGCAAGATAATGTTTATAGTATGAATCTATTGAGATTAAAAATAACACAACAAAGCACAAAATGTGTGTGTACATATATTTACATACATTTATGTTTGTATAGAGAAAAGTGTGGAAAGAAACACACCAAGCAACAAACATTGGTTATCTCCATGTATGGCATTGGGTATGGAGGGGCATGGGAGAGGGCTGGAGAATTAACTTGTTCTTCACACAACTTTGTTTAGCTTTTTACAATCAGTGCATAAAACTTTTATGAAATTAAGCTTATCTAATACAGTACATAAGATGGGGAAGAAAATATGCATTATCGAATGTACACATCTGCTCATCAACTGATGAATGACCCTTTCAACAGGTGCTTCTGGCACTACCTACTGGCCAACAGTCCAGTTATGGCCACAGCATACCTTATTTGTCCAGGGCACCTTTATGCAGTTGCTTAAACATTTGGTGGCATTTTGTCTCTGTTTTATAAAAATGAAGTAAAGATGGAAAAAAATGAAAGTGCAGATATGAAGTGTAAGTTTCATAAATTTAAAGCAATAGAGTTAAAGATGGAAATTGTTAGGCATGCTGAAAGTAATAAATCTTGTTCCAGAATCAGACACTCACTGGGCTTGAACCAGTTGACTGGTTGTGAAGGAGAAGAAAAAAATTAAGGAATAGAGGCAAAGATACTGTATCTTTTGAGAGAAGTAACTGGGGATTACAAAATATATTTATTTTTTCTCTCCGAGATGGAACCACCAGTAAACACACTTAAAACATGTAGGTCCGTTGCAGGTTTTCCTGCAACACGTTTTCAGGCACACGTTTGACATGTCCAATTCAAAATATTGGTTTTAATGCATCCCCTTCCCAGTTCCTCATGCACGTCCCTGATTTCTACTTGTAGTCAATCAAGACGTTCACACAATCTTCAGGCTAAGTAAGATAAGTAGGAAGGAAAATGACAAGAAATAGTCAGATTTCAGTTATTTGATTCCTCAAACAGGCTTTTAAGATTCAAAAGGGCAGACTTGAGTAAGGCAAGATACAGAATTTATATCACATTAAGACTGGAAAAGAAAATAGAGGAAGTAGGAGGCCACGCCTCCCCTGCCACTTGGAAGCAGAGGGAAAGGGTCCCTGAGACTGGAGAGGAGGGGGCTAGTAGGGGGTCTTGCATGGGAGTCTGCATGTGACTCAGGCAGAGAATGGCAGCTGTTGGTCTTTGACTTGACCATTAATGGGTATGTACCTTAAATTTATTTTTGTTTACAAAATGGCTTTGCTTACTTGAGGCAACACTAAGATGCTCAATACAAACATTATTTGTCCTTTAACATTATGTGTATTTTTTCCCACATCTTACCACTATGAACATTACTGTTCTGATGACCCATTTGCCTGCCCTATTACCCACCTCCTTAGACTTTGCAGATGGAAGGGCACAGACTGTGTCACCCACACTCTGGCTATCAGTGATTGGGGTCAGACTGGGCACAAGACCCAGCTTTGCTCAACTTGGAATTTACAGTGGGACTTGGAGACTCTACTTGCTGAGTGCCGAGGCTGGGAGCAAATGTCATGGAGAGCTGGACAGCTATGTGCGTGGAGAAAGAGAAAGCTGTGTGGCCAGAAGACTGAAGCAGGGCTGCTGGGAGACAAAGGGCTGGGAGAGGGGCGGGATCTGCTCCTGCAGCCTGGAGAGACAGAGAGGGGAGTCTAGTTCCAGACTTTTCCATCTCTGGTCCCTTCTTGAGGCTTGCCTGCATCTGACAACACTTTGCCATGAAAAGTGAAGATACTGAGAGGTGACAGCATGCTGGCAGCCCTCGCAACCCTTGCTGACTCTTGGTGCCTCCTCAGCCTCGGTGCCCACTCTGGCCGCACTTGAGGAGCCCTTCAGCCCGCGGCTGCACTGTGGGAGCCCCTTTCTGGGCTGGCCGAGGCCGGAGCTGGCTCCCTCAGCTTGTGGGGAGGTGTGGAGGGAGAGGCACGGGCAGGAACCAGGGCTGTGCCTGACGCTTGTGTGCCAGCGCGAGTTCCAGGTGGGCGTGGGCTCGGTGGGCCCGCACTCGGAAAGGCCGGCCCTGGGCAGTGAGGGGCCTAGCACCCGGGCCGGCAGCTGCGGAGGGTGTGCCGGGTCCCACAGCAGTGCTGGCCCACCAGTGCTGCACTCGATTTCTAGCCGGGCCTTAGCTGCCTCCCCACGGGGCAGGGGTCCGGACCTGCAGCCTGCCATGCCTGAGTCTCCCCCACTGCAGTGGGCTCCTGCGAGGCCTGAGCCTCCGGGACGAGCGCCGCCCCCTGCTCCACTGCTCCACAGCGCCGGGTCCCCTCAACTGCCCAAGGGCTGAAAAGTGCGGGCACATGGGGCAGGACTGGCAGGCAGCTCTACCTGTGGCCCCGGCGCAAGATCCACTGGCTGAAGCCAGCTGGGCTCCTGAGTCTAGTGGGGACTTGGAGAACTTTTATGTCTAGGTAAGGGATTGTAAATACACCAATCAGCACTCTGTCTAGCTCAAGGTTTGTAAATGCACCAATTAGCACCCTGTTTCAAGCTCAGGGTTTGTGAATGCACCAATGGGCACTCTGTATCTAGCTGATCTGGTGGGGACTTGGAGAATCTTTTTTTTTTTTTTTTTTTTTTGAGACGGAGTCTCGCTCTGTCACCCAGGCTGGAGTGCAGTGGCGCGCTCTCGGCTCACTGCAAGCTCCGCCTCCTGGGTTCACGCCATTCTCCTGCCTCAGCCTCTCCAAGTAGCTGGGACTACAGGCGCCCGCCACCAAGCCCGGCTAATTTTTTGTATTTTTTAGTAGATATGGGGTTTCACCGTAGTCTCGATCTCCTGACATCGTGATCCGCCCGCTTCGGCCCCCAAAGTGCTGGGATTACAAGCGTGAGCCACTGCGCCCGGCCTGGAGAATCTTTATGTCTAGCTAAGGGATTGTGAATACACCAATTGGCACTCTGTATCTGGCTCAAGGTTTGTAAATGCACCAATCAGCACTCTGTGTCTAGCTCAGGGTTTGTAAATACACCAATCAGCACTCTGTATCTAGCTAATCTAGTGGGGAGGTGGAGAACTTTTGTGTCTAGCTCAGGGATTGTAAACGCACCAATCAGCACCCTGTCAAAATGAACCAATCAGCTCTCTGTAAAACAGACCAATCGGCTCTCTGTAAAATAGACCAATCAGCAGGATGTGGGTGGGGCCAGATAAGAGAATAAAAGCAGGCTGCCCGAGCCAGCAGTGGTAACTCGGTGGGGTTCTTTACCACACTGCGGGGGCTTTGTTCTTTTGCTCTTTGCAATAAATCTTGCTGTTGCTCAGTCTTTGGGTCCACACTGCCTTGATGAGGTAACACTTCCTGTGAAGGTCTGCAGCTTCACTCCTGAAGCCAGCGAGACCACTAACCCACTGGGAGGAACAAACAACTCCAGACACGCTGCCTTAAGAGCTGGAACACTCACTGTGAAGGTCCGCGGCTTCACTCCTGAGCCAGGGAGACCACGAACCCACCAGAAGGAAGAAACTCCGGACACATCAGAACATCAGAAGGAACAAACTCTGGACACGCCGCCTTTAAGAACTGTAACACTCACCCCGAGGGTCTGCGGCTTCATTCTTGGAAATCAGTGAGACCAAGAACCCACCAATTCCGGACACAATACTAGGACACTTACATTTAGTCTCACACCAGCTCCATCTTTTAAAATTAGTTCAATTGTTTTGTTTCACTTTGAACTCATTTTAGATTTACTGAAGAGTTAGAAGGATGACGCGGTGTTCTTGTAAACATTCATCCAGCTTCCCCAAATGTTGACGTCTTACACAACCATGGTATGTTAGTCAAAGCTAAGAAATGAACCTGGGTACAATTGTAATACTGTATTACTAGGGTAACCAACGTATCCAGGTTTTCCTAGGACTTCCTTTTTTATTTTTAGCACTGAAAACCTTGCATCCTAGGAAAGCCTTCAGTTCCAGACAAACTGGGCTGTTTTGATTTTAAAACTGAGGGCTAGGTGTGGTGGTGCACACCTGTAGTCCCAACTACTCTGGAGGCTGAGGTGTGAGAATTGTTTGAACCTGGGAGGCGGGGGTTGCAGTAAGCTGAGATCGTGGCCACTGCAATTCAGCCCAGGTGACAGAGCAAGATTCTGTTTCAAAAAAACAAAACAAAAAAGGCCCCCACACTGAAAGTTCCATGCCCCAGGATCCCCTCAGTCCCAGAAAACCAGGACAGTTAGTCACCCATTACAGACTTTATTTGTATTTCCGCAGTTTATCCACTAGTGTTTTTTGTTTGTTTTTTTTTTGTTTGTTTGGTTTTCTGTTTCAGGATCCAGTCAAAGACATTACTTTGCCTTCAGTTGTCAAATCTCCTTAGTCTCCTCCAACCTGTGACTGTTTTCAGACTTTCCTTGAGTTGCATGATCTTGGCACTTTTAAACATTTATTTATTTATTTATTTTTGAGACGGAGTCTCATTTTGTTGCCCAGTCTGGAGTGCAATGGCGTGATCTAGGCTCACTGCAACCTCTGCCTCCCAGATTCAAGAGATTCCCCTGCCTCATCCTCCCGAGTAGCCAGGACTACAGGCACGTGCCACCAAGCCCAGCAAATTTTTGTATTTTTAGTAGAGATGGGGTTTCACCATGTTGGCCAGGTTGGTCTCGAACTCTTGACTTCAGGTGATCCATCCACCTCGGCCTCCCAAAGTGCTGGGATTACAGGCATGAGCTACCACGCCTGGCTGATCTTGGCACCTTTTAGAGTGTACTGGTCTAATCAGGTCTCCTTAATCTCCTCCAACCTGTGACTGTTTTCAGACTTTCGTTGACTTGCATGATCTTGACACTTTTTAGAGTGTACTGGTCAATTAGTTTGTAGAATGGCCTCGAATTTGAATTCATCTGATCCTCTCTCGTGATGAATCTGCAGTTATGAATACATAAGAAGTGAAGTGTCCTTCCCATCTTATCATATCACAGGGTACATGATATCAACATGACTTATTATGTGTGATGTTAAGCTAGATCATTTGATTAAGGGGATGTCTCCAAGTTTCCTCTATTTTTCCTTTTCCATATTCTAGCCTTTAGAAGTAAGTCACTAAGTCCAGCCCACACTCAAAAGAAAGAGAATTAAGTTCCAACGTCCTGAAGAGAAGAGTACCGAATAATTTCTGGACATATATTAAAACCATCAGGGTAACTAATCAATATCTTCTTGGAGATACTTTGAGGCTATTCAAATCTTATTTCTTCCAAAGGTTTTTCTCACTAATTTTTAGCATTCATCAATGATCTTTCCTGTAGCTATTGTTACTGTGGCATGTCCTGGTAGTGAATTTCTATACTTAGCCAACAGTTGATGCTTCTGTGAGTGAGTGCCTGGAATATAGATGGTGCTCAAACAATGACTATTTCCTATTGCCTTTCTCCCCAGGGCTGCTATGTAGAACAGAAGCATCCCATTTGGAGCACTGGTGACTGAGGATTCTGGAAGAAGGAGGCCTGGGAACTTTAATGCTATTACCCACAATTTCTCCACTGCCATGGCAGAGAACCCACCCTCATATGGAAGAACTTCCCTTCTGTTCTTTTCCTTCCTTCTATTAACATTCTCCCCATAGACCACCCACAGGCTGCCAGAGTTCCAAACTATCTTCCCCAAACACAACACTCACCATGGCCCTCCCCTGTGGGCTGTTCATTGCAAACAGAATTAAATTCTACCTTTTAACGAGGCCCTCCTCGTACTGGCTCATACTGCTCCCTCCTTTTTCATTTCTCACTATCTTTCTCTTTATATCTAAAACTGGAGCCACACTGCATTGTTTCTTCTTTAAAACACTCCTGCTTCTCCAGGCCTCTGTGACTGTGCATAGGATGCCCTCTCCAGCTAGAATGTCTTTCCACTTCTTTCCTCCCATGGGCTTTTTCCTACTTATCCTTCACAGCACACCTGGGATGTTATCTTCTCTGTGAAATCTTCCCTCCTTCCCTCAAACTCTAACCTCTGTGTTCCCACAGCATCTTTCAACTATTATACAAACCTCTGTTGTGGAACACATTATGTTGTTTTGAAACTTTTCTGTGTCGATTTCTGCCATTTTTGTTGGAGTGGGAGCTCTTCAAAAGCAGGCCCTGTCTTGTTTATTTATGTAGCTTCAGCAAAACGCCTAGCACCTAAGAATGTTGCTAACATTTTTCGAGTGCCTACTTTTTATTAACACAACAAATTACCTCACGAAATCTATAAAAGAACCCTATGAAGGAGGTATTTTTAAATGCTCCCTATTTTACATATGAGAAAACTGAAGCTCATAGAGCATAAGAGACTTTCCAAGGTGACACAGCCAATGAAATGTGGAGCCAGAATGGGAATTCAGGTGTCTTTGACTTCAAGGGCCCTTCTTATAACCATGGAACAAATTGCCTCTGAGGACTATTTCTGCAGTGACACAGAGGAACTGTCCCCAGATGCAGCATCACGAAAGTCCCTTTAGAGCCAGTCTGGCTCAACCTCTCATGTTAATGATGAGAAAACTGAGACCCGGAAAGGAAAGGTGGTATGCAATGGTTTCCTAATTTTGGAGGAAGAATCTTGTTTAGAGCTTAGATCTTCTGACCCCAAGGCTCTTTTCACTTTATCACACTGAGAATTTGGTGAGAGGCTAGCCACACCATTTGTTTGATGAAAAAGGCAGCATCAGATGTAAGATCTTCTTCTAGAAAATGGGCTTTATTCTTGGCTGGCCATGGTGGCTCACGCCTGTAATCCCAGCACTTTGGGAGGCCGAGGCAGGCAGATCACGAGGTCAGGAGATCAAGACCATCCTGGCTAACACGGTGAAACCCCGTCTCTACTAAAAATACAAAAAATTAGCTGGGTGTGGTGGTGGGCGCCTGTAGTCCCAGCTATTTGGGAGGCTGAGGCAGGAGAATGGTGTGAACCTGGGAGGCAGAGCTTGCAGTGAGCCAAGACTGCACCACTGCACTCCAGCCTGGGCAACAGAGCGAGACTCTGTCTCAAAAAAAAAAAAAAAAAAAAAAAAAAAAAAATAGAAAATGGGCTTTATTTTCAAGTGTGAAGAGAAGTAGCTGGTAGTTTATAACAGCTATAGATTTGCACAGGAGATGACACTGTGTCGACACAGGACCAGAGTGACAGAAGCAAGGGTTTGCTGGGATCTGATTTACAGCCAGGTACTTAACAACAGTGTGACCTCTAACAAATTGATTCTTTGTTTTTTTCCTTCCCCCACCCATCTTCACCACCCTCCTCGTTTTTCTTCTCCATTTTCCTCCATTCTTTCCCACTTTCTTTCTGTTAGCTGAGTGGAATATTCACATGTTAACTCCAGCCAATGAATGCTAAATATAAATTACCAACTTAAAATCATAGCTATTAATTTATATCTACAAATGCAGATATTGAGAGGTGAGAGGTACACAGTGACTTAATAAAGTTTTGTAAACACATCTGAGCATTTATTAATCTTTTAAAATTAGCTTAGAATTTCTACATTGTGTAATTTAAAATATGAAAACTATTTTTATTTTAATAGAAGGCATACTGAAGATGGTTTCAGTGTTTAATCCAACCAAATGTTTAAATAATAAATACAAATCCTTTATGAACTCTTCCAAAAAATAAAAGAGGATATTAAACTTCCCAACTCATTCTATGAGGCCAGCATAACCCTTATATCCAAACCAATAAGAGACAACATAGGAAAAGGAGGCTACAAATTAATATCTTTTATGAGTATAGATGCAAAAATCTTCCATATAATACTGTTAAACGAAATCCAGCAATATTGAAAAAGGATTATATGCCATGACCAAGTGGGATTTATCCTAGGAATGCAAGGTTGTTTTAACATTTTAAAAAAATCAGTCCATGTTGGCCAGGCGCGGTGGCTTATGCCTGTAATCCCAGCACTTTGGGAGGCGGAGGCGGGAGGATCACGAGGCCAGGAGATCGAGACCATCCTGGCTAACACAGTGAAACCCCTTCTCTACTAAAAATACAAAAAATGAGCCGGGTGTGATGGTGGGCGCCTGTAGTCCCAGCTACTCAGGAGGCTGAGGCAGGAGAATGGCATGAACCTGGGAGGCGGAGCTTGCAGTGAGCTGAGATTGCACCACTGCACTCCAGCCTGGGCGAGAGAGCGAGACTCTGTCTCAAAAAAAAAAAAAAGAAAAAAAAATCAGTCCATATACTAAACCATGTGAATAGAATTTTAAAACCATAGTGATATTAATAGACATAGAAAAATCATTTCACAAAATCTCACAAAATAATTTCACTATTTTATGACATATAGAGAACAAAGTAGCAATAGAAAGGAACTTTCTTAGCATGATAAAGGGCATTGACAAAAAAATCTGCAACTGACATCACACTGAATAATGATATACTGGATTCTTTCTCACTAAGATCAGTAACAAGACAAGGAAGTTTGCTCTTATAACATCTATAGAACATTGTGCTGCAGGATCATGCCAGTGGATTAGGCAAGAAAATAAACTAAATAGCATCCAGTCTGGAAAAAAATAAGTAAAACTATAATTGCAGATGCCATAATCTTGTATATAGGAAATCTTAAGTAATCCATACACACAAAACTGTTAGAACTAATAAGTTCAGAATTTGTAGGTCTATATGCTAGGAATGAATAATCAAAAAATGAAATTTAAAAATTTCATTTGTAGTAACATCAAAAATAATATAAGACTCAGGAATAATTTTAACAATAAAGCACAAGACTTCTACACTAAAAACTACAGAATGTTGTTGAAATAAACTAAATAAAACCTAAATCAATGGACAGACATTCTGTGTTCATGGATTGAAAGGTGGTATTATTTAGGTGACAGTACTCCTCAAATTGTTCTACAGATTCTACACAATCCCTGTTAAAGTACCAGCTGGTTTTTTCCCCCCAGAAATTGACAAGCTGATCTTAAAATTTATATGAAAATGCCAGGAACCCAGAATATTCAAAACAATCTTGAAAAATAAGAACAAAGTTTGAAGATTCACAGTTTCCAATTTTAAAACTGACTCTAAAGTTACAGTCACCGGCCGGGCGCGGTGGCTCACGCTTGTAATCCCAGCACTTTGGGAGGCTGAGGCAGGCGGATCACGAGGTCAGGAGATCGAGACCACAGTGAAACCCCCTCTCTACTAAAAATACAAAAAATTAGCCGGGCATGGTGGCGGGCGCCTGTAGTCCCAGCTACTCGGAGAGGCTGAGGCAGGAGAATGGCTTGAACCCGGGAGGCGAAGCTGACAGTGAGCGAAGCGCGCGCCCCTCCACTCCACCCGGGGTAAAAAGACAAAACCCCCCTCCCAAAAAAAAAAAAAAAAAAAATCAATTGACCATACATATAATGGGTTATTTCTGCATTCTATTTCATTGATCTATATGTCTATCCTTATGGCAGTACCACACTGTCTTGGTGACTGTAACTTTATTTTATTTTATTTTATTTTTTGAGACGGAGTCTCGCTCTGTCGCCCAGGCTGGAGTGCAGTGGCGCAATCTCGGCTCACTGCAAGCTCCGCCTCCCGGGTTCACACCATTCTCCTGCCTCAGCCTCTCCGAGTAGCTGGGACTACAGGCGCCCGCCACCACGCCCGGCTAATTTTTTGTATTTTTAGTAGAGACGGGGTTTCAGCGTGGTCTCGATCTCCTGACCTCGTGATCCGCCTGCCTCAGCCTCCCAAAGTGCTGGGATTACAAGCGTGAGCCATCGCGCCCGGCCTGGTCAATTGATTTTTAATAAGGGTTCCCAGACAATTTAATGAAGGAAAGAATAGTCTTTTCCACAAATTTTGCTGGGACAACTGGATAACCACATGCAAAAAAAATGAAGTTGAACACCCTATCTCACACAATATATATATAACTAACATAAAATGGACCACAGATCTAAATGTTACAGAAACTATTACACCCTTAGGTGAAAACATAGGGGTAAATCTTCATGACCTCGGGTTAGACAATGGTTTATTAAATATACCACTGTAACTTGATTATCTCTGTAAAGAAAAAAATATAGTACTAAAAGCATAAGCAACAACAACAAAAAATAAAAACATTAGATGTCATCAAAATGAAAAACTTATACTTCAAAGGATACTATCCAGAAAGTGAAAAGAGAACCCACAGAATGGGAGAAAATACTTGCAAATCATATGTCTGATGAGGGACGTGTATCCAGAGTCTATACAACTTAATAATAAACAGGCAACTTTATTAGGCCATTCTTGTTTTGCTATAAAGGAATATCTGAGACTTACCCAGGGCAACTTTTACTCCTGCAAGCTCCATTCATGGTAAGTACCCTACACAGGTGTGCCATTTTAATCTTTTATACTGTATTTTTTACAGTTCCAGTTCTATGTTTGGATTCAGATACTTACCATTGTGTTATTTACAATTGCCTACAGTATTCTAACATGCTGTGCAGGTTTTTAGCCTAGGAGCAACAGGTTATACCATATAGCCTAGGTGCGTAGTAGGTTATATCATTTAGTGGGAGTACACTCTATGTCTGCACAATGACAAAATGGCCTAACGACATGTCTCACAATATATCCCCATGGTTGAGTGATGCATGACTGTATATATGTGTGTGTGTGTGTGTATGTGTATACATATGTTTGTATATGTAGAATATATATGTGTATATATATATGAGGGTAGGGGTAGGCTGTATTTAAGTATGCCAACAACAATCGAAACTTAGTGAGAAATAAATTTCTTCCAATTTTGAAAAAAAATGAGAGTATACAAGTATTTATATTAATGCTATATTTTTGAGAGTTTATTTAATCAAATAGTTTTGTGCTTTTTGAGAGCATGTTTCTTTAGTCAAGGACTTAAATGTTTCAAGAGATAAAGAGCTTCTTTTACCACATATGAAAACTTGGAGAAACTGTGGGAGAAATGAAAGTAAAGTATTAGAGAGGAGATAAAACAAATGCAGATGGTTGAATGAAATGCTGGAATCATGAGGATGGGCAGAACGTAATGAATGAAGAGAAGAATACTTGGGGAAGAGAAGATTGAAGAGTCCCTTAATACCAGTCAAATGAAAGTACTGGGTGTAAAATTATCAGCAAGCTGGAATGAGCAGAGAAGAACAAGGGAAATAGATGTTCAATCTAGAGACTTGCAATGCATGGTACTTGAGATAACAGCCAAACATATCCAATACCTGTAGAACTCTCTTACTGATAACTATTGAGATTGTTTGGAGCTGCCTAAGTTTCACAAGCTCCAACTAGTCAAATAATGAAAGGCATGAAGGGAAAATATTCAATGTGTTTATTATTTTTCTGCCTCCCCAACATGCACTCTTTTCTAGCTTGATATTCTACAGTTAATGTTTTGCGACCTTTAAGTTTCCCACACAACAGAAACCACTTCAGACCAAACCATTGTTAATGGGCTTGTTCTCTACTGCCAATGACCAGAGGGCTGTGCCTGGCTTCCATTGGGGAAGAGGTGAATGAAGACGCAAGGTCAATGCTGCAGTACTAGTAGAAGTGACTAGTGGTTTCCGAACAGTCAGCAGACTGGACTTCTGTGCATCTTCATGTTTTCTTTTAGGCAACTGGACAGTAAATGTTCCTCTCAAAGCTTTGGCAGCTGTGAGGATGGTTCTTTTTGACTGTCTTTGAGATCACCCATGTGGGGTAGGATGCTGCTGCAGTCCACTACGGGGATGAGGCAGAGCTTGGCAAATCATCTGTTGTTATTTCTCCTCCTCCATCTCCTCCTTCCAGTCTCCTCCTCCTGGTGGCCTTCTGGGCAATGTGTACTATGGGGAAGAAAGCAGCCCAGCAGCTCTGACAGGAGTATGAATCCCAAGTACTCCAAGGCTCAGGGACTCTATGCAGGGCCAGTATTGAGTGACAATCTTGAGTGAGGCCAATCAGTATTACATCTATTGTCTCCTAACCAATCTTCAGATGGTCTATGCCAAGTGCTTAAGAAAAGGGGGTGTCAAATCATCTGAAACTGTGAGACAAACAAAAGAGCTATAAAGAAAAGGCACTCACAACCCCTATCTCTCACCACATAAAAATAAACTAAAAATGGATTAAAGACTTAAACGTAAGACCTGAAACTGTAAATCTACTAGAAGAAAACGTAGGGGAAAAGCTCCATGACATTAGTCTGGGCGAAGATTACTTGCATATGACACTCAAAACACAGGTAACAAAAGTGAAAATAGACAAATAGGATTACATCAAACTAAAAAGCTTCTGCACAGCCAATGCAACAATCAATAGAGTGAAGAGACAACCTGCAGAATGGGAGGAAATATTTGCAAACCACACATCTGATAAGGAGTTAATGTCCAAAATATATAAAGGACTCAAACAACAGCAAGACAACAAATAACGAGATTAATAAATGGACAAAAGACTTGAATAGACATTTTTCAAAAGAAGACATACAAATGGCCAAATGTGTATGTAAAAATGTATGAAAAAATGCTCAACAGCATGAATCATTGGAGAAATGCAAATTCAAGCCACAGTGAGACTTCACATATTTTAGAAGGGCTTTAATAAAAAAGACAAAAGATAACAAATGTTGTTTAGGATGTGCAGAAAAGGGAACTCCTGCACATTGTTGGTGAGAATGTAGATTAGTACAGGCTTTCTGGAAAATAGCAGGGGGTCCCCCAACAAATTAAAAATAGAATTACCATAAGATCTAGCAATTCTACTTGTGAGTATATATCCAAAGGAAATGAAATCATTATATCAAAGAGGTATCTACACTCCCATGTTGATTGCAGCACTATTCACAATAGCCAAGATACAGAATCAACCTAAGTGTTCATCAGTGGATGAATGGATAAATAAAATGTGTCTTATGTACACAATGGAATACTAGTCCGCCATAAAAAGGATGAATTCAGGCTGGGCATGGTGGCTCACTCCTGTAATCCCAGCACTTTGGGAAGCCGAGGCTGGCAGATCACGAGGTCAGGAGATCAAGACCATCCTGGCTAACATGGTGAAACCCTGTCTCTATTAAAAATACTAAAAAATTAGCCAGGCATGGTGGCAGGCGCCTGTAGTACCAGCTACTCAGGAGGCTGAGGCAGGAGAATGGTGTCAACCCTGGAGGCAGAGCTTGCAGTGAGCTGAGATTGTGCCACTGCACTCCAGCCTGGGCAACTGAGCGAGACCCCATCTCAAAAAAAAAAAAAAAAAGGATGAAATCCTGTCATTTCTAGCAAAAAGGTTGGAACTGGAGGTCATTATGTTAAAGTAAGTCAGGCACAGAAAGACAAATCCTGAATTTCACTTACATGTGAAACCTAAAAAAGGAGAGGGAGAATATGAAGATATTGGTTAAAGGGTACAAAATTTTAGTTACATGAGAGGTATACATTCAGGAGATCTTTTGCACAATGTGGTGATTATAGTTAATAACAAGTATAATTGAAAATTGCTAAGAGAGATTTTAAGTGTTCTCACCACAAAAATGGTAAGTACATGAGGTAATAGTGTATTATGATTGAGCCTTTCCACATTCTATGCCTATTTCAAAACGTGTTGTGCATGATAAATACATACGTTTTATCTTTCAATTAAAACAAGCACACACATAAAAAAGAAAAAGAAAAGTCACTCACACTGGTGTACCTTGGCCAAGGAAGAGAATGTCCAAGACGTGTGACGAAGACAGTTTGCCTTCAGAGCAATGAATAGGAATGAATGATGGGCTGGGCATGGTGACTTATGCCTGGAGTCCCAGCACTTTGGGAGGCTGAGGCAGGAGTTGGAGAAATGAAGAAGGGAAGAGCAGCCAGTATGCAATGGAGTGGGAAGAGAAGCCGTAGCTTCAGCCAGGAAGGAAAAGGTGAGGTCCACTTCAGAGTCACAGGCCCAGGGGCTACCCAAGGGGAGAGGTGTGGATAGGGATGGCAGACGCAGGGAGTGCGGGCTGGCCAGGAGCATGTGGGATGGTTGACACTGAGAGGCAGAGTTTTGATTGATGGGGATTGTGGGGATTTCATAGCTGGGCTAAAGTCAGAGACTTGTCACTGTGACCCATATTCACGATGGCACTTTGCAGGCTGGCCTTGGGAACAGGCACCATTTCTGGCCCTGTTGGGTGCTGCTCCCTCTAATTCCTTAGATGCTCCACCCCCAAGCCTCACACAGTTTCCCCACACACACGCATGCACTGGTCAGAACTCTGCTGAATACTTGCGGGATCCTCCACACATCTCCAGTACTCTTTCCTGGGCACCTCTGTCCTCATCAGCACTGGATCTTGTGGACTGCAGCCCCCTGGGCTCTCCCTTCTGCGCCACAGCCTTGAGCTCTCTCAAGTCAGGAAGGGCACCTTGTTGATTTCCCATCTCCTGGGGATCTCTGTTTTTCACAGCCAGATGCTAGTGTCTTGAAAACCCTTGTTTTATATGTTATCTGGATATTTGGTTGTTTTAGGCAGGAGGGTAAATTCCCCGTCACGTGCCATCTTTTCCAGAAGCAGAATAAATCTTTTTTTTTTTTTTCCAGCTGGAGTCTTGCTCTGTCACCCAGGCTGGAGTATAGTAGCGCCATCTCTACTCACTACAACCTCCGCCTCCTGGGTTCAAGGGATTCTCCTGCCTCAGCTTCCCAAGTAGCTGGGATTACAGGCGCCCGCCACTATGCCTGGCTAGTTTTTGTATTTTTAGTAGAGACGGGGTTCCTCCGTGTTGGCCTGACTGGTCTCAAACTCCTGACCTCAGGTGATCTGCCCGCCTTGGCCTCCCAAAGTGTTAGTATGACAGGCGTGAGCCACCTCACCAGGCCAAGAAACCATTTTTGAACTTGAACAAAGTCTACCCCAATGTGTGCGGCACTGACATCACTCTTCAAAGCACATTGACATGCACAGATGCTCTTAGCTAATATCTGTCCATCAAATCTCAGTCCACAGGTCACCTCCCCAGCCTGTTCTTGGCCCCCTGAATTCCAATTTGGCCCTCTGCTGCTGTGCCAAGCTCCTTGGGACCCCTGTGTTGCGCTCACTGGACTTGCCTACGTCTCCCCAGGCCTGAGCCTCTGCGCTCATCACTCCCCTCCTGCTTAGCACAGGGAGGGGCCGGGGGTGGACTCTGCAAACAGCCGTCCAATGTGTGAATGAAGGAAAAACCACAGCTTCTCGCTCAGCTGAGCCTTTCGCAAACTGGGCAGGAGACAGTTTCAGGAAGAAAACGAGCTGTTTTAGGTCCGGCCAAGTTTTCCTGGAAGAAATTCCTTCTGGGAACCACAGTTTCTGGGCTGGTTGTCTAAGTTTAGGGAGTTGTGCCTGTGAAAACAGACTGATGTTTTATAGAGAAGATTTTGCCTTTTTCTTTGCTGGCATGTTTTCACATGATAAAGGCACTGCCCAGTGGGTGCTCAGAATTGTAGCTCTTGAAGAAAGATCTGCCTTCATGGCCGTCTTCTCTGTAGGAGGCAGGGACGTGAGAGCAGATTGGTGAGTGTTCAGTATGATAGCTGATGTCCAGGAAAATGTTGGGAAATGCATTACTGATGGCAACAAAGCCAGGCTCCTCAGGGAAGAGGGCTTGTGCAGAGTGATGTGAACTGGGGAAAATAAAGAGAAAGATGAGGGTTGTTTTCAGGCATGGCAGTGTAATCCAATACTATTTGTGACAGAGAGGAAAGGGTGTGGCTTTGTGTTAGACAAAGCTAGATGTAAATGTAAGAACATTTAAGCTCATGGTTTCCACTCTTGGAGACTTAGTTTTGCCATCTGATGAACAGGTTGCCTAGACAAGGGAGATGATGGATGGGAAGCATCAGCTCAACACAGTATGGGCTCCGTTCCTCTCCCTGCCTCTTACCCTCTCCCTCTCTCTCACAGAAGATGAGAGAAGAGGAGCACCAGGCATATCTGTTTCCAGAGCAAATCCTGTGTACCAGCCCATCTGGAACTTCAGGGAGTGGATGACACGCTGAGGCCTCCCTGTTAATTCACTGGTTGAGAAGACTCAGCCCAGAGGGGTGTGAACATGAGCATTTTATATTCCCCCAGACTCTTTTATCTATGCTCTGTTGAATCTCTTTCCCATACCTCACAGGATCCTGGTAAGATTCTGTAACTTTCAGGTGTCTCTTGGATATTAAACTTTAATCTAAATTACACTTTCAATCTCAATCTTTTTTTTTTTGAGATGGAGTCTCGCTCTGTCACCCAGGCTGGAGTGCAGTGGCGCTATCTCGGCTCACTGCAAGCTCCGCCTCCCGGGTTCACGCCATTCTCCTGCCTCAGCCTCTCCGAGTAGCTGGGACTACAGGCGCCCGCCACCACGCCCGGCTAATTTTTTTGTATTTTTAGTAGAGACGGGGTTTCACTGTGGTCTCGATCTCCTGACCTCGTGATCCGCTCACCTCGGCCTCCCAAAGTGCTGGGATTACAAGCGTGAGCCACCGCGCCCGGCCTGCAAACATTCTTAAAGGCTGCTGAGATCTTCTTTACCCCTGAGTTCTAACTGGATAGTCCAGTAGCCTAGCTTCTTGGGCCACATCTACAGCTGAACCATCGGGACACCTGCCTCTCAAATATTGGAGTCGCCAATTCGCAGCCCCCCCCTCCCTTTTTAATGTCTGCTGGTGCTTGGGGAATCTGGTGAAGGCCCCTGGGAGGCCATTTGATCGTCTTTTCTCCCACTATCAGGTACCCATGCTTCTTCCTCAAAGTCTTCCATTCTGGCTATGCTGGGGCTCCTGTCACTGTCCAGTGTGGTGTGAGCCCCCATTCCTCTCCACCCATCGCTCCTGAGATGGAGTCCACTTGTCTGACCATCCCTCCAGGAAGGCTGGGTCCGGGCTGCAGAGTGGGTTCATGGTGGCACACGTGGGACAAAGGAGGGTGACCCAAGGAGCACAGAGCGAAAGGCGCTGTCGTCCAAGGGCAGGGAAGAGAGTGAGAGTGCACTTCTCTGAAACTCACAGGGAAGACCCTGGGGAAGGAGTTCAAGAAAATAAAATGGTACTGTTCTGGCTCCATGCCCCAAACTATCTCAGAAACAAGCTGGTGAGGGCCACTTTCTCTCACTTCCAGGAGAGGTTGGCTTCTGTCAGAGATGCAGAAGGCATCCCTTCCATTCCTGTGAAGGGCCTCAGTCAGCCATGGCTCTCTCCTGTAAGACCCGCAGTGTGTTAAACGCAGTTGCCGTTTTCCCCCACCCAGTCACAGGCACTGCTCTGTCCAGATGTACAGCAGCTTTGTTCTCTTTGCCACTCCTGGGAGGCTCTTATTGATTGATTGATTGATTGATTGATATGGAGTCTCTCTCTTGTCGCCCAGGCTGGAGTGCAATGGCGCCACCTGGGCTCGCTGCAACCTCCATCTCCCTAGTTCAAGCAATTCTCATGCTTCAGCCTCCCGAGTAGCTGGGATTACAGGTGCCCACCACCATGCCCGGCAATTTTTGTATTTTTAGTAGAGACGGGGTTTCACCATGTTGGCCAGGCTGGTCTGGAACTCCTGACCTCAGGTGATCTGCCCGCCTTAGCCTCCCAAAGTGCTGGGATTACAGGCGTGAGCCACCATGCCCAGCCTTCACATTTATTTTTATGGTCACGTCCACACCAGACATAAAACAATCTCATTAAAAAAAAAAATCACTGAACTCATCTCCTTTGAGGGCAAAACCACCCCCCTCACCATCTACACACCAACTTTAATCTTGGTAATTCAGTTTCTTTTGATTTAAAACATGGTTGATTTGGTTAAATATTTCACCAGATTCAGACCTGACCCCTTACTCTCCTCTTTTTTTTTTTTTGAGACAGAGTCTCGCTCTGTCGCCCAGGCTCGAGTGCAGTGGCACGATCTCGGCTCACTGCAAGCTTCGCCTCCCGGATTCACACCATTCTCCTGCCTCAGCCTCCTGAGTAGCTGGGACTACAGGCACCCGCCACTATGCCCAGCTAATTTTGCTTTTGTATTTTTAGTAGAGACGAGTTTCACCGTGTTAGCCAGGATGGTCTTGATCTCCTGACCTCATGATCTGCCCACCCTGGCCCCCCAAAGTGCTGGGATTACAGGTGTGAGCCACTGCACCCAGCCCCCTCCTTCTCCTCTTATCCTTGCCTCCGGTGTGAGGGAAATTCTTAGTGCAGTTTCCTGTGTTGTCCTTGTTTTAGAGCAAGGTTGCAGGCCAATGCTCAGGCAAATCCCAAGAAAGCAGGGTCTAGCAAGACACTGTCCCTCAGTGGACACGGACAGCTAATAATGGAGCTATCTTCACCTTGGCTGCAGGCATTGTTCCACCAGACTCCTGGGCTCCATCCCACCTCTGCCACCATGGAAAATCAGCTTCCCAGCCTGAGCCCTGACTCAGTGCCTCCTACGCCAGGCCCTAGTGGTAGCACCTGGTTGGCCACACTCCGGCCACACGCCCACCCTATGGCCACCAGTAGAGGAGGGGAGTATCTGTCCCCTCCCCACTAACACTTATGTTTTCAGAGGTAGAGCTACCTCCCTTCTGTTTTGGGATTACCACAAATAGAAAAAAGATTTGGCTTCTGAGTAGCCAAAATATAAAACATCCTCCAGAGGCAGAGAGGGCCTGAGCCAGCCTCTGTCCAACCACCCCAGTCTCTCTCAGCTCCAGCAGAGCCTGGAGAAAAGCCAAGACATTTTCTGCAACCCTAGGAGAAGGAGGCAGATGGTGGCTGGGGATTTGTGTGCCTGCCAGAGATCACGGCAGAGCAGGGCCTAGTCTTGCTAAGGACAATGGTGGGCATGGCAGAGTGTCAGAGGGCTGGTAGTGCAAGAATGATGATAGGCATGTCTGCAGAAGGAGATGGGTCAGCTTCATGCCCCAGCTGCAGACCCTCAGCAGTGGCATCTGCAAAGGCAGAGGCCGAAGGTCAGAGATCTCCATGCTGACCTCTCAGCTGAGGACTGTCCACTATGGGCATTCTTTCTGAGACCCTGCCAGAGATGATCTTTGGTTTAGTTAGCTAAAAATACTGTTAATTTTTCTAAGTTAGCCAGAATTGGCTTTTTTTGTTTGAAACCATGAATCTTAATAATTGTGTTGCCAAACACGCCTTGACACCAGCTCTACTCTCCCGGGGCTCCCATGTTGCTGAAAAGCCAGTTGAGGCAATAATCTAATCTTCTTCCAGAATTTTAGATGGGAAGTGGGGCAGCCTACTGCACTGTGCCTGCTTTCAGGTTCTTCCTCTACATAACTTGGCTCTTCAGTCCCTTAAAAGGGACCCAGGTAATGTCCATTCTGTGTCTCCCCACTTACAGATCCTGCTGATGACCCTCGGCAGGGAAATGGTTATGAATCCTAGCCTGAGACCCTCTTCACACTCACCTCTTCCACCCTTGGACTTAAACAACTCCATGCTATAGTCTCAGAGCTCTGGCTCCTGATCATCTAACTCAAATAAATCCTTTGAAATTCAAGGGAAAACCAGTCCTCTTTTAAGCACCCAGCTCTTGGAATTGAGTTCAAAGGCAAGAATTTAGCTCTTTGTTCTGGTTTGACTCTTCCCTTCCTCCTCCCTGCAGGGTGTGGCTGGGAGAAGCCAAGGCTCCCTGAAAGGTGGTGAAAGGGTCATGGGACAGGACACCTGGGAGCAGCAGTCTTTTCGTATCTAAGACATTATACTACTACATTTTCCTTTTGAAGTTAGGTTACATTTTATTAATTATCTCTGGAGGCCTTATTAAATTTTGAAGATTACGGCATGATACTGTTAAAGATGGCTTTACATATGATAACACATTTTAGAATCAGATGTTAAACTCAATCAAAGGACATTCAATCCAGATGGAGATGCATTTGCAGGAAAGCAGCTCACGACCCTTGTAGCCAATGTGGAGAAGCCCAGCATCTCTGCTTCCCACACCTTCCCTGCAGCCCCCACTCAGCAGGTTCATTGGCTGCTGCTGCCCTGCTCACTCACTGTCCTTTCTCTTGCCTCTCCCAGGACAAGCCTCTGGGATTTGCAGAAATAAATTTAACCTACCCAGCAACAGTGTAGCCACAAAAAGGAAAAGTAGAGCCCCAGTAGAGGGAGACAGGGCCATGGGGTTGTGGTGAAGGAGTAGGCCCGTGCCAATGGACAAATAACAGAGGCCCGGGAATGACTTGCTGGGGCCTCAGGGGGAGTGGGAGGCCCTGGAGCTAGGGGTCGGGGGAGCATTCCTGGGCGGCTGCGGCTCACAACAGGAGTGAGGTCTGACCCAGTGGGCAGGAGAAATGGACTTCCTAAGGACAGTGTCCAAAAAGGTGGTCCTCATCAGGTCCGGGTCTGGCTTGGATGGCTCCTGCTCCACTTTCCTCTTTGCCCAGCAGGAAGTGCCTGAGGCTGTGACTGCCTCAGAGGCTGTGATAATGGAGCAGGCAGTGACGCTGTGGTGCGTGGGTTGGCTCCTAAGGAACAAGCTCAGACCAGGACAGAGAGGACTGGGCAGGTGGGCAGTGTGTCAGCCCCCTTCCAGGACCTGGTGTCTGGGAGAAGAATCTCCTCTGCAGGGAACAAGATGCAGGGAGATGGTGGCTCTGAGCATCCAGGGTTTCAGATCTTACATCAGGATGCCTAACAAACCCCAGGGCCCAGCCACTGTAGTTCGGTGTCCAAAAGAGCCTGGCCTTCACTGAGGCCTGGCACCTCTGTTCCTGCTGGTCTGGTGCCAGGTCCTCTGGTTTTCCTAATCACTTGTGAAGTGATGTGTGCAGCAGGCCAGCAGAGTCCCTCCTCTGCCCTGGGAGGCCCTGCACAGATGGAATCCAAGGTAGAACCCCTCCTACCAGCCCTCTCATCCCTGGTGTCTCAGAGGGAGGAGGCCCCCAGAACTGTTCTTGGGAAAATTCAAGCAGGAACTTCGTGTCCAGTCCTGCATTCATTAATAATCACTAAAAATAGCAGAAAGCGACTCAAACCCAACCACTTCCCTTAGGCTAAATGAGGTTTTCTCTTTGCACTGAGTCTGACTCTAGGCCTGGACCACAAAACTCAGAAGTCTGGGAAATAAGTGTGGGTTTCTAGGACAAGGGCATCTGTCAGGTGTATCAGAAGGAAGAAGAGATGCAGGAGTGCTCTGTTCCCCCAGGTGGGAAGGGGCATGGTATGAGGATGGAGGGATTTCGGGAAACTTCTCCCTAGGGTCCTGAGGAACTCAGTCCCCCACTCCTTATCCTCATCAGTGGTGATCATGGGATTGGGGCCGAGAAGACAGGGGCACGGGGCTGCTGCAGGGGAAGCCCACAGTATAGGGACTTGCGTCTCCAGTCCTGGTTAACCTCTGGCTCTGGGTGGCCTCAGGCCTACTAGGCTGGTGATGGCATTGGGAAAAATGGCAGCTTAGAGTGCCTAAACAAAGAAAGAGCTCGAGACACTTTTCCTGGTTCCCTACTGGCTGTGCAGGTGTAGGGAAGGTGGCTGAGGACCCATGGGGTGTGGTTGAGAGGACACAGGCCTGTGAAGCCTACAATCGTCTCCTCTGAAGATTTCAGGGGCCAAGGCCATTCAACGCCCCCTGCCCCCACTTACCCAGAGGAAACCAATGAGGACCTGGAGGGCAAGTGCATACCTCAGGTCTCCCCACCACAGCCACAGGGACTGTCAATCCCAGTGACCTTGGCTAGAAGGCAGAGGAGGTGACCTGTAAGACCGTCCTCTCTTCCCTGGCTAAAGCCACACCTGTAAAAGGGTGGGGAACCAGGGACAGCTGCCTCATTAGCAGAAAGGGACATTTCAAAGAAGATGAGGACAGAGAGGGAAACTAAGAGTGCTACTTCTTATTTTCCACCTTTTCCCTGCTCTGATCTCAGGGTGGAGTTGGCATGTCCCGGGCCCCATGAATCAGTTGCTGCTGGAGTCAGCTCCATCCTTAATGTCCCCAGGCTGACCTGGAGGGGTGGGTAGAAGGCATTTCAGAAAGAAAAGCTGAAACTCAACCCTCATGATGAGAAGGCTTAAGCATTCAGTTCTAGCTGGAACTCAAATACCTAAAACGAAGCCCAGAGAATCAGAAAAGGGAGGCCGCTTTGTCCTCCCCAGTCTCCTTCCAGCTGAAAGCAGCTTTTAGTTCTGCACTGCCAGCCACCTGAAATAGCAAATCCCAGAAAATGATTTATTCTCTAAGTTAATGATCTGGAACAATAGATTGCCCCAGTCACAAATCAATTTTTATTATTTGGAGAAGGGGCTGGATAAAGTCTCCTTTTCACTATCAGGCCCGGAGATGGCAATCCTGAATTACGACTGTTCAAGGACAAAGCCTCATTTGGATTGTGGTTTGGGCACATTCGCAATTTTTTCCTTTCATTAATTCTTAAAGCTTAAATCCATACTTAGTGATGACTTGCGTAACCCTCACTTAAAATAAATCAGTTAGATTTGGTTTCCACCTAGAGAAGAGTGGCCAGGCACTCTTGGATACAATTCCGAATGAATGGTTATTAAGCGGGTTGTTTGCTTGAGACTGCCCAGAACACATTGGGCTGGCGCTGAGCGTTCACAGCAATGGGCTGCCCTCGCTCTTGTAAGGCAGGAGGAACTAGTCCCAGGGCTCTCGTGAGCTGCATCACTGGGTTTTTATAACATGCGGTGATAGGGAGGAGGAGTTGGTGGCTCCTGCTCACCAGAGGAGGAGATGGAAACCCAGGGGAAGGGGGCAGCCTGGCCAGAGGCTGCAAAGATGGTGCCAGCTGCAGACCCTGCACTGTCAAAGATGATGCCTTCTCCCACCTGGTGCTCTGGGGCCCCTCCAGTGGTTCCCTTGGACTGAAGAGCCTTATTTGCTCTCTTTTTCCATCAGAGCCAGGTGTCCAATTGTCATTCCTGCTACTTCTTGCCTTGTCATGGCTCAAAGCTCCTTGGGACCCGGCTTCTATCTTTGCTCCTACCTTGGCCTCCCATTCCCCAGCCCCAGCCCCAGCCCCTTAATCCCACAGACCCTCCATGAACAGACGGTTCACACTTCCGTGTCTTTGGCTCCTTCTACCCCCTGCCAGGACTGTTCCTGCTCCTTGACTTTAAACCTGGAGCAGCTGTCACCTTGTGAAGGGCTTGGTGTCTTCCTCTCACCTTGGTGGTGCGTGGCCCCCTTGGTCCCCCCATGTAACCCCCATATTGTGTCCAGAATTGGTGGGTTCTTGGTCTCACTGACTTCAAGAATGAAGCCACGGACCCTCGCGGTGAGTGTTACAGCTCTTAAAAGCAGTGTGGACCCAAAGAGTGGGCAGTAGCAAGATTTATTGCAAAGAGCAAAAGAACAAAGCTTCCACTGCGTGGAAGGGGACCCGAGCGGGTTACCACTGCTGGCTGGGGCAGCCTGCTTTTATTCTCTTATCTATAGCCCCACCCATGTCCAGCTGATTGGTAGAGCCGAGTGGTCTGTTTTAACAGGGCACTGATTGGTGTGTTCACACACCTTGAGCTAGATACAGAGTGCCGATTGGTGTGTTTACAATCCGTGAGCTAGACATGAAGGTTCCTCACATCTCCACCAGAGCAGCTAGATACAGAGTGTGGATTGATGCACTCGAGCTAGACACAGGGTGCTGACTGGCGTGTTTACAATCCATGAGCTAGATATAAAGGTTCTCCACATCTCCACCAGACTCAGGAGCCCAGCTGGCTTCACCCAGTGGATCCTGCACCAGGGCTGCAAGCGGAGCTGCCTGCCAGTCCCTTGCCGTGCGCTCGCACTCCTCAGCCCTTGGGTGGTCAATGGGACTGGGCGCCGTGGAGCAGGGGGTGGTGCTCGTCGGGGAGGCTTGGGTGGCACAGGAGCCCATGGAGGGGTGGGAGGCTCAGGCATGGTGGGCTGCAGGTCCTGAGCCCTGCCCCACAGGAAGGCAGCCAAGGCCTGGCGAGAAATCCAGCACAGCGCCAGTGGGCTGGCACTGCTGGGGGACCCAGTACATCCTCTGCAGCCACGGGCCCGGGTGCTAAGTCCTTTATTGCCCGAGGCCGGCAGGGCCGGCTGGGTGCTCCGAGTGCAGGGCCCACCGAGCCCACGCCCACCCGGAACTCCAGCCGGCCTGCAAGCGCCGCATGCAGCCCCGGCTCCCGCTTGCGCCTCTCCCTCCACACCTCCCTGCAAGCTGAGGGAGCCAGTTCCCACCTTGGCCAGCCCAGAAAGGGGCCCCACAGTGCAGTGGTGGGCTGAAGGTCTCCCCAAGTGCAGCCAAAGTGGGAGCCCAGGCAGAGGAGGCACCAAGAGCAAGTTGAGGGCTGTGAGGACTGCCAGCACGCTGTCACCTCTCAATATGATCTTGCATCAGAGAGATTCTCCCAAGGCCACAATCCTTTCTCCCTACAAGGCTCTGATTTTTTTTTTTTTTAAATGGGGTATCACTTCATCACCCAGGCTGCAGTGCAGTAGCGTGATCAGAGCTCAGTGCAACCTGGACCTCCTGGGCTCAAGTGGTCTTCCCACTTCAGCTGCCCAAGTAGCTGGGACTACAGGTGCACACCAGCATGCCAGGCTAATTTTTGTATTTTTTGTTGGGATGGTGGTCTCACTATGTTGCCCAGGCTGGTCTTGAACTCCTGGCCTCAAGCAATCCTCCTATCTTGGCCTCCAAAAATCCTGGGATTACAGGTGTGAGCCACCACACCCAGCCTGGCCTCTGAGCTTCTTAAGGGCAGCTCTGACTACTCTCTGTGTTCCCATAGCTCAAAGCAGTGCCTGGTCCACTCTTGGGAGGTGCTCCATAGATAGTGAATTTGTTAAACACTGGAAGCAGCATGGTTTTATTTACATTATTATAAGCCATGAGAAGAGCCTGGCAAACTTTCTTAAATAAAACTAAATTGTCTTTCATGAAAACTCATTTCTGAGAGCCACAGGTAAATATGTGTTTGTTTATTTAAGATGAAAACGTGATTCTCTTGATTGTGAGTGCTAACCCAGAAGCCTTACTGAATATCAGCTACACTAAATAAATCAATCATAATTTGAACACTTTAGTTCTTGAAAATGGAGTTTCTTTCAAGAAAAAAATATTGAAATAGGTATTGTTTATTTAGGACTTAGCCCTAAACATAAAAAGCAATCTTGCAATTTTAGTTGACCGTTAATGTGAGCCCCTGTGTGATGTGACTGTTCGGAATATACCATGAATGTAGGCTGCATGAGGAGAAATGGACATGCTTTTGTGGTAGAGACTTCTATCTTTTTTACTTTACCTTGGAAAATATCTGCTCTGTGATAAGCAGAATAATGCTTCCCCTACCAAACAGCCCCATGCCAATTCCTGGAATTGGTAAGTGTTACCTTACATGGCAAAAAGGACTTTGTGATGAAGATTAAAAAATGTGGTAGGAGAGATTATCCTGAATTACCGTGTGGGCCCAATCTAACCCTGAGTCTCTAAAAGCTGAGAACCTCTCTTGCCTATCATCAGAGAGAAGTGAAAATGGAATAAGGGTCGGAGAGGTGCCACGTTGACAGCTGAAGATGGAGAAGAAATCACAAGTCAATGGCTGTGGGATCCTCCTGAAGCTGGAAAAGGCAGGAAAACTGATTTTCCCCAGAGAAAGTGGCTCAGCCCTGCCAGCACTCCAACTTTAGCTCAGTGACCCATGTTGGACTTCTAGCCTAAAGAACTGTACGATAATAAATGTGCGTTGTTTCAAGCCACTAACTTTGTGGTAATTTGTTGTAGTAGCAATAGGAAACTAAGATCACTCCTATTAAATCTTAATTAATCAATATCATGAGGGCAAAAAAAAGTAGGGGAAGAACAAATGAATCTTTTCTGAGATGCCTCCCTGGAGCACTCAACACACACTGACCTTGACCTTTTCTGAATTTCAAACTTCTTGTTGTTAGGTAACAGGGGTACCTTAATGGCGCTGGTTCTGGGTTCTTCTTCCTCCTCAATACAGACCCGCCAAAGAAAAACCAATCAGAAAGAGACGCCTTCCCGCCTTGGTCTGAGCCCAGCCCCCCAGCCAACCATTGACCTCTACGTAACGTCTCAGAGTATGAAAAGCCAAAGCCCCGAAGCCCTCTCTCTCTGCTTCCTCTTCGGCTCCCTACCTGACGCCTCCAATAAAGATCTCTTGACCGTAACCGGTGTAGCATGGTCTTAGCCTGAGCCTGTAGAGTCACTCTTTCACTTGTCATCTGTGCTATTCATTTGGCGTTAGATCATGGGCCATTGTGTGTGGTTATAGCCTATCTCTTGGTCAAACAAAGGCTCTGTCCCTCCTGCAAGAGGCTTGGCCCTTGGGACCACAGCTCAGTGCCTAACGTGGAGCCTCCTCCCTCTGAAATGTGAGGTGCTCACCCCACATTTGTGTGTGATGCCTATGGTCCCCAGGACCATTAGCATGCACTTAACAATAAAATAGCTTCAATATGTATAGTCTGAATGCTGGTGGCTGTTTACTCCCACAGTGGAGGCAGGATCTCAGCCTTCCATGTATGCTAAGAGATCTTGGAGTTCCTAGGAAAGTCAGGTGGGCTGTCAATCGGCCCAGTCCTTTTGTCCTATTCTGGTCTCCATGTTGAATTCCTTCTGGCTGTTGCTTGAGAGAGGCCCCTCCACTCCCTCGCCTCCCTGCCCTTTTATAAAGCCCCAATTCCCACTCTGGCTGCTGCTTCCCAGAGCTCTCCAAATAGCATTGCTCCCCAAGGGGCTCCACATAATTGCATATGCTTCTGTCTTCTTGAATTCAAGTGGGCCGTGTGCCAGGGAGAAGTGGGGACCCCCTTCTGTGCCACTTTTTCATCCAGGCCCCGGGAGCCCCGCCTGTGTCTGGAGCCTCACAGCGTACTCATGAAAGCAACTCTCGGCTTTTACTTGCAGTCACTTTGTCCCTGCAGGGTAAGCTAGAATCAAGCTAGCCTTCATTTGTTCATTTCTATTTTTCGCTCTTGCCTAGAAACCCATGGGTCGTTCATGCAAATAGGCCCTAGGACAGGGGCAGGCCTTCTGCTGATGGAAGAGGGAGCTGGCTTGACCCCAAATCCCAGTTTGGAAATGGTGAGGACCCAGGTTGTGCCATGCATACCCTAGCGCATGCCAGTAGCTTTCGATCTTTAGAAGCTGAGTCCATGAATCCTTTGAATTTTTCTATTTAAACCTTTTTGCTCATGCCTGAGACCCATGTATAAGATTATCAGACACAAATAGGTTGGGCCAGAAAAAAATATCAGTTAGAGTCTGCAGGTGGCACAGAGAGGAAGACCAAAGCTTGGGTCACATTGGTGAGGCACAGGTGTGTGGGGAGCGCAGGCTGAGAAGGAACAAGTGACCCCAGGTTCCCGGAGAGGGCTTCATGTCACGGACTTGGTGACCTACCCTGCGTGCAGGTCTATTATTTTATTTTTATTTTTTTTGAGACGGAGTCTTGCTCTGTCACCCAGGCTGCAGTGCAGTGGCATGATCTCAGCTCACTGCAAGCTCTGCCTCCCAGGTTCACGCCATTCTCCTGCCTCAGCCTCTCCAAGTAGCTGGGACTACAGGCGCCCGCCACCACGGCTAATTTTTTTGTGTTTTTAGTAGAGACGGGGTTTCACCGTGGTCTCGATCTCCTGACCTCGTGATCCGCCCGCCTCGGCCTCCCAAAGTGCTGGGATTACAAGCGTGGGCCACCGCGCCCGGCCCATGCCCCGCTAATTTTTTATATTTTTAGTCGAGACGGGGTTTCCCCATGTTAGCCAGGATGGTCTCGATCTCCTGATCTCGTGATCCACCCGCCTCTGCCTCCCAAAGTGCTGGGATTACAGGTGTGAGCCACCACGCCCGGCCCCTTTCTAGAAATTCAGAGTAGGAAAGTGACAAGTTAGTGCTCGTCTTTGGGAAGATCACCTTGGCATTGCTCATTTTCTGGTTTGCAGTGGCAGAAGCGGCATCTTTCCCCAGTTCCTAGCACAGGACCTGCCCTGCAGTCAGAGCTTGATGCGCATTTATTCATGCATGTGTGCATAGAGTAATGGCAAACTATTGCAATGGTGCTGAAGAGAGAGCCAGTCCCTGAGTGAAGAACATGACAATGCAAATGGAGACAAATTGCCCAACATAAAATTTCAGAGAAGTGAAAAGACTGACTAGAAGTGAGGAGTGATGGCTGTAATCTGTTTAGCTCCCTCCTCCCTGAAATGGGGCTATAATCGTAACCCTTTGCTGGCCTCCAGTTTCTCTGTACTGAGGCCCCCAGCACTTACAGGTACTTGCAGCAGGCAGCAGCTAGAACAGCTGCCTAACGGACACTTCTCCCTGCCCTTGATGGCTTTTCAATATGGAATCTGTGCTGGGCTTTGAATCATAGATGTATGGAATTGAGGAGCTGGGGGTGGGGGGGACAAGAGGAGATGGAAAAACAGGAAAATGGTGAGTGAGAGTTCTCAGCGAGTAGTGGCATTCTTGACCTCGTAGTCAAAGCTCCGGGCCCTGAGAATTTTAGGAGTAATGTAAAGACAGAGGAGTGGGACCAAGGCAGGCACTCAGGCCTGCAGACTGAGCTAACAGGTGCTGGAGTAGCTAGGAGGCACCAGCTCTGACTCAGCAACTCCTGCTCCTGGAGCCCTCATCGTCGGCAGGGAGCTTAGGGCTGGGGCGGATGGTCTTTGCAGAGGACAGAAGATAAGATAGGCTGACACCTCTCAGAGTTTATGGAAGATTCCAGGAGCCAGGGAACCATGCTTCTACCATCTCAGGGCAAACTTTCACTCTTTACCTTGATTGGCCAGCCCCTTTGTAGTAGCTTTTGGGTCTAGTGTTGGACCAAAAATGGGGAACATTTTTTTTTTTGCAAAGGAAAAAGTTTTCAATTCGGTGCTGCAGCCAACGAGATAGAAACTCAGTCTCAAGTCCATCTCCTTGATGGACTAAAACCAGGGTTTTATATAGCAGGGAAGAAATGTAACAATGTGTAAGAAAACAGGAACTAGGGAGGGGCAAGGAAGCAATCATGATGAATGAGGGGTCCAAAGTCTCATTGTCTGGATATGGTGATCTGGTGAGTTTCTGTTTTGATACTTTTTTTAAGAGTCCTGAAAATGCTTTTCAGAGGAAGGAACTCAGATAAAACAAATAGAAATTTCAAGCTTTAAAACCAGAAGGTCGATTTCTGTGAAGAACAGGGAACTTATCTACAGTGTGGAAGGATGTTTTGGGCTATTGTCAGAGGCTCCGGCCAAGGCAGTCTGGACCTCATGCTACTCTTTGGTCTTTAGTTGGAGACTGCTGCTGGACTTCATCACTGGGTTTACCTTCCCTCTCCTCTTGGACACAGAGCCCTTTCAAGGGCCTCTTCACCAAGGTAGGTGTCACACGTGCTCTGTGGCTGCTTTCATTTGATGCTCTACTTGGTTTTGGCAAGTGGGTTGAAGTCCAGAGCTTTCCAGTTTGGGGAAGGACTATGGCATCAGATGGCAAGAAATACACTGTACTCACCTCTTGCCTGAGAAGCCTTCCCTTATTGTCCTTTCATGTGCTCAGATGTCCCTGAGGCACAAGATATTTCTCTCCTAGCCTTCTGCAGATCAGTCTGCCATCCACATGATACGTTGATTTCAGACATGAGTACACACTCAGCTAGTGAGTGGTCAAACACCATCAATGATAGCGCTCTACCTTCATAACGATAGAGGCCACGCTGAGCTTATGAACATGATAAAAAAAGTAGCAATAAGCAGAGTTGGTAGTGAAGCTAGGGGAGCACACATTTTGTCATGTGCTACTGCTGTCACTTCCTCTTCCTCTTCCCTACTTTTCCTTCTCCTTTCTGTCTCTCTCTCCCACCTTATGTCCCTCTTTCCTGTCACTTCCTCTCTCTGTCCCTCTTTCTCTCTGTCACCCAAATCATTGCTTTAGAATTTCTTTGTTACTTCTGGGACTTCTTGGCCAGTTGCCTAACCCCACAGATAGAAACAATTTCAATAACTTGGGATCCCAGAAACACAATGGCAAGCTTACTGGTGGGGCTGAACATTTAGAATATGCAGGAAGGTGATAAGGCTTCTGCACAGGATTTCATCATGAGCCTGTCTTGTTGGGAGTGGGGCACAGCTGGGACCCTGGGGGTGGTGAATGATGGGGCCACGGCTCTGTCTTTGCCTGCCTTGGTCTCAGGCACAGTACTTTCTCTGATATATCATCTTAATCTGCCCCAAAAATCAGTAAGTGAGGTGTTTTAAGAGAAGAGTATATGGACACCTATATATCTGTCACCTGGATTCAACAACTGTTAACATTTTGCCAAATGTGCTTCTTGCTCTATTTTTTTCCTAAACCATTTCAAAGGAAATTGCAAGCATCAGAAAACTTCACCTCTAAATACTTTAGCACATGTATCTAAAAATGTAACCACGATACCATTTTTCATATCTGAGGAAGTTCATAAAACCCAGTATCATTTAAAACCCAGTCCATATTCAAATGTCCCCAGTTGTTCCCCAAATGACTTTTTAAAAAAAATATTCAATTAAGTTTTGTGCATTGAAATGTTCACTTTTTTTTTTTTTAAGGATGTTGAGACTAAGGCCTTCTCCTTCCCCTCTACCAGAAGTGAATAAACTCGCCTTAGTGAAGAACTTGCCTAAATTTGCCTTAGGAAAGTTTATTTACTTCTGATGGGAGGCAAGAGGGAGATCTCAGTTTCAGCCAGTAGATGGTGAATCTGGGGTTCCTGGCCATGGCTGTGGGAATCTAAGTCCACACATTCTACCATATTGGAAGTACCTAGATCTGGTTTCCACAGGGCAGTCGCATTTCCAAAAAGAATATTCGATACCAGTCCAAGGTTGCCAACATTTTATTCTGCTAGATGCAAGCATAAAAAAAAACCTGTTATCACCATCATTTAACATTAAAAAAGACGTTTTAATGCCAAAATCAAAGATACAGTTCCAAAATACAGCAAAGTCTTGGCAGGAGTCCAGGAATCACAGGCCTGGGAGGAGAAGATGCTACACCCACAAGATGGCTGTGCTCTTGGTTGAGGGTCTGAGGACCCAGTAGTGATGGGGGAGCTGATTTTTTGGAGATGGGGCCATTGATTGCTGCCTGAAGACCTTAGAGATTTTCACACAAACTGCTGTCACTCTATTCTCCTGTCCTCTGCAGGTGCAAATGTTGTTCCACCTCCCCTGCCCTCCACATTTTATTATACAAGTGTTCAAAACACACAGCGAGGATGAAACCATTTTACAGTGAGCGTTCATATTCCCACCACCTATGTTCTGCCACAACCATTTAATCAAATGGTTTTAGTGCCAGTCCTTTCTGTGGCTCTGCTCAGTTCCACGTAATTGGAGCTCTCCTGCTCAGCTGTGGGGAGTGTTTTTGGATCCTGATTTCCTCTGGGGAAGGGTGGCCCTCCCTCCAGGTTGCATCGTTTTTGTCTGAGAGGGGAGATGTGATTGCACGCTGGTCTTCTGCCCTGCATGGAACCTGACTATGAGCTCCTATTGTGTTCATTGACACACTCACCTGACTACAAGCTCCCATTTCATTCTCACACCTGACCTTGGGTGCCTATTTCATTTGCACACTCTCACTGTGTAGGGTGTAGGTGTTATTTGCAGAACTCTCAATGTGTTGGGTGAAGGTGTGGGGTGAAGTTGTGCATTTGCATGGTGAGGGCTGGCCAGTTCCAGCCCACAGGTTAGAATATCCCTCATGGATTCTTTCTCTTTTTTTTTTTTTTTTGAGATGGAGTCTTGCTCTGTTGCCCAGGCTGGAATGCAGTGGCGCAATCTCGGCTCACTTCAAGCTCTGCCTCCCGGGTTCACACCATTCTCCTGCCTCAGCCTCCCGAGCAGCTGGGAATACAGGCACCGCTACTATGCCTGGCTAATTTTTTATATTTTTAGTAGAGACGGGGTTTCACCGCGTTAGTCAGGATGGTCTCAATCTCCTGATCTCATGATCTGCCCGCCTCGGCATCCCAAAGTGCTGGAATTACAGGCATGAGCCACCGCGACCGGCCCCCTCATGGATTCTTTACGGTCAGGCACCCATGGTGGCTTCGTTCCTACACTGGTCCTCATCCTCAGCTCCAACTTCCCATAGGCCTGGCTGAGGTGAGACACTCGCCCCTGTTTCTGCTTTACGTGGTTGATCATTGAACTTTGCTCTCTAGGATGTGCAGTATTTGGGATAGGGAAGGGCATTACATTGAGCAGAGGCCATGATTTCTCACCTGCCAGCTCCTCCAAATTCTGTGTGTGGGCCGTATGTGCAGGCAGCATGGCCCAGCCCTGTGCTCCCCCATGGGACCTCTTAACCTTCCGACAAGCTTAGGAGTGGACACTGCCTTGGAAGACAGGCTTGTGTGCCAACGGACGTCCATCTTCCAGGAGGTGTCTGGGGCTTCTGCTTGTTTCTGTCTTGCCACAGGAGGGTGGGCGCCGCCTCTCTTGATTTGTACGTGTGAATTCATCTCTCACAGCCACTGCCTAGAGCAGTGGGTCACAGGCACGTGGAGAGAAAATGTGGGACCTACAGGCATGGGGTCCAGGAACAGGGGTGAGTGGAGATGGGTCTCCAGCCTGGAGACCCAGCATGAGGGAAGCGGAACAGATCTAGAGAGTGCAATGCGGGCTTCTTTCCCAGAGCCAGAAGCGCCGCTTCTGACTGGAGCCGGGGAGGCTGAGACCTCAGGGGTCCATCTGCAGACTGCAGGGGCCTCTCCTCATTGAGTGGGATTGGCTTTGGACCCTGGGGGGCTTCCTTGCACCCTCGAGGTCAGGGGACAAAGCCTCACAGTGTTCTTGATCAAGTGGGGACTTGATCAACAGAAGGTGGAGCCTCTGCAGTGAGCTCTAGAGGGCTTCGGCGGGTGCGTGAGTTTCCAGGCTGTCACGCTGTCCGCCGACCCAGCCCTCAGCATCCTCAGCCTCTGCCTGGGAGGCACTGCCTGCCAGGCAGGGAGAACCAGGTGGAGGTCACTCCGGGCAGCTTCTAGGACACCCGTACAGGGCAGACCATTCCTCAGGAGAGCTAATCAAGCACTGGCCAGAAAACTCCTTTCCACCTGCACCGCAAAAGTGACCAGCCTCATTGCATCCAGAGCACAGAGCACGCGGGGAGTAACTGTGAACACTCCCCACACACCCATGCACAGATATCACATACAATGCACACCAAACATAGTACATACCACACATACATCATACACACATCCCATTCACACACTCCACACTCATGCACAGATATCACATGCACTGCCCACCACACATACTACATACCACATATACATCATACATACATCCCATTCACACACACCACATCCATGCACAGATATCACATACACTGCACACACCACACATACTACATACCACACATACATCATACACACATCCCATTCACACACTTCCAAACCCATGCAGATATCACATACACCACAAACCACAGCACACACACTACATACCACACATATGTCGTAGACACATCCCATTCACACACACCACACCCATGCAGATATCATGTACACCACACCACACGTACTACATACCACACATACATCATACACACATCCCATTCACACACTCCTACACCCATGCACAGATATCACATAACACCACACATACTACATTCCACACACATATCATACACACATCCCATTCACATACACACCACACACAAATAAACCACACCACCCATACCACACACACAAACATTATATATCACATTACACTTCGTTCATACCACACACACACAACCCGTATCACACATACCAAACACACTATATCACACACACACCACACACCATCCATATCACATACACGTTACACACACAGTACATCACATACATATACTAGACACACACCACACACCGCACACATACCATGCACACCACAATACATCACACACACCACATCAAACACACCATACACATACCACACACACCACAATACAGCAAACACACTACATCAAGCACACCATACATACAAACCACACACACACCTTACACTTACCACACACACCACATCAAGTACACCATACATACAAACCACACACATCTTACACATACCATGCATACACTACTCACACACCACACATTACACATAGCAGACATCACACACACACACTAGACATATTCCGTGCACACACACCACACATCGCACACACCACACACCACACATCACGCACACCACACACCACGCGTACACCACACATGCACACTCCATACCACGTATACACACACGGAGTTTCTCTGTCCTTCCCCCCGTGTTCTCCAGGGCTGACCTGTCTCCGTGTGCATTTGTGACACGCAGGCAAAGTTAAGGGAGCAACTGCAGGTGGCACCTCTCCGCACCTCTCTCTCTGCACCTCTCTCTCCACACCTCTCTCCCTGCACCTCTCTCCTCTGCACCTCTCCTCTCTGCACCTCTCCCTCCACACCTCTCTCCTCTGCACCTCTCTCTCTGCACCTCTCCCTCTGCACCTCTCCTCCCTGCACCTCTCTCTCTGCACCTCTCCTC